>NW_009953089.1:3526446-3545698 GCF_000747805.2 Chaetura pelagica | reverse complement strand
GGGAAAGAGGAAAGAACAGGGAAACTAAGTCAAGTGTACTTCAGATCTAGAGCACAGAAGTGATATTTGTTTTTAATTATCAAAGCAGGCACATTTTTATGTTAATGAAATATAATCCAGTATTATACTGATTAAAATCTGCCAGACTGTGTGCCCTCTGAGATGTTCACCAGCTTACATATTTATGTTAATTACTATTCAGTAAGTAGCTTTGCAACTATGTTAAACAATGCACACTCACTTTGACAGACAAACTGTAAGCAGATGTAGGAAAAAAATTCCAGAGAGTGCATTTAGTTTTCTCCCCTTTTAACACATTAACTCAACCTTGTTACACTTTTAACAGCACTGTACACAGCTTTTGATTATCCAAGACACACTCATTGTGTTCTCTACTTTAAGTATCCTTTTCAGCTCCATACTGAACATCAAAGTTTTCAAAACCAGGATCTCCTCCCAGAAAGGCATCACCTACAACTACAGTGCTACACCAAGAATTCAAAATTCTCAAGGTACAGTACACAGTGTGGCTTAATGTCCACAGAGTGTGGACACCTCCAGACATACTCACAAACATTCTGCAGAATATGCATGTGCACACCTGCGTATCATAGAATCATCAGAGAATGGTTTGGGTTGGAAGGGACCTTAAAGATCATCTAGTTCCAACCTCCCTGCATGGGCAGGGACACCTCCCACCAGCCCAGGTTGCTCCAAGCCCCATCCAACCTGCCCTTCAACACTGCCAGGGATGGGGCAGCCACAGCTTCCCTGGGCAACCTGGGCCAGTGTCTCACCCCCCTCACAGTAAAGAATTTCTTCCTAAGAAATATACTTCAGGTCCACATCAGAAGACAGCATGGACAGTATAAATTGTTGGTTTCAATACACTTACTTTCAATTATTGAAAGCTACCACTGGAAGGCAGTTTGCACCATCTTTCAAAACAATTTGTGGCTCCCACATTCATTACACCATTTTCCAAACACTCTTAACATCACCACTGACAAATCAAACCCAGAACATTCCTACCTTGCTCTGTCCCATTGACGCAGACTTTGAGGTTGACGTAGGCACAGGCTGGACCAACACGCTGACACAAACCACCTCTGACGAGTGTAATTTCTAGCTCTGATCCCTTCAGCTGAAGAAAGAGGAACATTATGACTACTTTAATATTGTTTTATTAAACAAACACAACAAAATATTGTCCTTAAATAAATATTTTGTCTTTTTATACTAAATGTGACTTAAAATAAAATGGCAACTTCTGCCAAACTTTCCTTCAGTCCATCAAATAGTCATTTGTCTTTAATACATGCCAAAGATACAGCAGCATTTAACACATAAGGAAAACAAAGTGGAATAAACAGCCTGATTCTCACAACTGATGAGTAGTGATGACAGCCTTCTGAAATATAATCCAAAAGTGGATATACTGAAGAGAAAGACTCTCCCAAAGGTAATAAGGTAATTCAGAGTACCTGAAAACAGGACCCTGCTCTCAGTGACTGTCTGGAGAAGCCTTCATCTGTCTCCCAGGGGCAACTGAGAACACCAGAGTAGTAAATGTCCTGATATCAACTCAGCTTTTATGAGTATCTTCCCACTAGCAACTGGGGAACGGATTTAAAATTCAAACCAACGAGAAATGAGACCAGTGTCTTCCTTTGCAAATGAGAGACAGGATGAAGAGGCATGAGAATCTGCAGCAACACCACAGAAACACTTCATTTTGTAGAAGCCTTAAACCACAGCTTTAAGGCTCTGCTTTTCCAAGCATAGGCCTCTCCCTGAACTAAGTACGGGCTGGAATTACTCCTGCATTTACACCAATTTTCACAGGAATCACACTCTAAATTATTTCTTGATTGAAATCTGTAATTAAACAAGTGTCACACAGAAATCACTTAGATGAACAACTGATAGTGATTGGCCATTTCAGCCAAATATATATGCATTTAGAGGCAGTCTTTGGAAAAGTCACATTCCAAAGGGTGAACAGACCTGGAAGTGCCACTCTTTGCTGAGCTCCCTTTGCAAATTAGGGAAAGTCACTTAGGAAGTAGCCAATCTCATTGTGTGTTCACCAAATTCTTCTTGAAATTAAAAACTCATTTTCCAAGTAGCTGCTTTTCCTTCACAGTATTTTCTGAGCAACTGCTGATTATTTTTTTTGTTTTTCTTTCTCAGAGTAAGTCTGAGGATTTCATAGTCAAGGCCTTGAATCAAAAACCAATCCAGGATAATTTCACAGATACACTGATCCTGAATATAATCAAAATGCTTGTAGAAAAAACAGAGTGCATTTCACTTTTTGTCCCAGTCTTCATACATATTTGACATCATGCAGGCTTCTGTTAATCCTTTTAGTAACTTCCAGATATTTGGTGCAATGATCTCTTCACAGTTGACTTGACTTATGAACTCACATGTGGAATTACTTCATTCTTTTAACTTGCAGTAGATCTGAAAGTGTGTAATAGTCACTCTACAGCATTCTCCATATCCATGCTGCTTATCAGCCTCTACTGACATGAGACAGTTGATGCATAAATCAAGTTGAATTCATATCTTCATAGTCTTTATGCCTGAAGCTGCTTGTACAACGTGCAGTGCAGTTATGGCAAATGAAGACAACTGACCACTGCCATGTCTGATGCACCAACCAACAAATTCACTGCACACAGCTGCAGCTACCCTTAGCTCTTCATGAAGGGCCAAACTCAACCACAGAAAGCATTTCTGAAGACTGGCTTTTTCATTTCAGATATTTTGATTTACTGCTCCTAATGTGACGAACTGGTTGCAGGAGAACAGAGTGTAAACAACTGCCCCCAGCAATCCATTTCCACATGAAGTGCAGCTTCTAAGGAAAACTTGACAGTTGCACTAATATCTTTCACCTGATCCTCTCTGGAACCTCATTTTTTAAATCTACGTCTAAGCCCAGCAAATCTGTAAGGACAATAACCCTCTACATGTGCAGAAGGCAACTCATGTGGCACAGACAACCTCTGCAGGAAGGTTCCTGGTACTGAGTCTCCTCGAAGTAAATAACTAACAAACAACTCAGTGTGTAGTTACAGAGCTCTTCTTTACCCCCGTGTACCATATGCAACCTGTACAGCTTTGGTACACAGAACTTGCAGTAGGTCCCTGAGCTCCCTGCTGATGTTTTTGTTTGTAAAAAACCCCCATGGCCAAGATATTAAGCTGGCAGGGAGGCACTCTCAGCTCTATGGCCCTTACAAAATGGTTGCAGTTCTACAAACTTCGTCATCAATTCCAATAGCCACACAGAGCTGTCTGTCATGTGTAGTCTCATTTCAGCTGTTAATTGCTTAGGTTTTCACAGGCTAAAATCTGACATTCATGCAAACACAGAGCCACAAACCCTCCTATCTCTGGTTTACATACCAGCTCATCATTTCCAAATCTGAAGGGATGTCTGCTTTTTGCTGACATCCTGACAACAGCTATCAATTATATCCATAATAACCAGCACCTTCTGTCAGGGCAAAAGCTCATCTTAACATAGACAACATGATTTAAAACTGATCCAATGCATCTTTCAGCTTTCCACAATGTTTTTTTTTTTACTAGCATCTGCTAAATTAAGATTTAGAAAACAGAAAAGTAAGAGCAGGGGGGAGCCACATGAGCACAGGCATAAAAGCTGCCATGGGAAGACACAGTGACCAACATTAAAGCTGATGCATTAGGCAATTCCAGAGACAGGCAGACAAGTGTTGCCCAGCACTGTATATTCTTTCTTCCAGCTGCTTTTACATTCTAATTCAATTTTGATGTTGACTTTACATCAAACTGTCCATCAACAGTTCACCAATCAAATAAATACTTAGAAGAAACAGCAAAATATCTCTACCAATTTCTCAACCACAATATTTTCTCTGTTTGTCAGTAGATTAAACCAATGCTTTTCCCCCTCTGTCACTAAACGAATAGTTTTGAAAAAGGCCAAACAGAGCTTTGTTTCAAATCCATACAATTTGAGAAGGCTTATTCAGATAAAATCTGAACTTTCCTTCCAGCTCTTCTCAGACCCTCAAGCCATTCTGTAAGTCAAATTTTGATATATCCTCAGTTTTTGTCTTTCTGGTCTAGCATGGCATTTAGATTGAAGAACATCTCATCCAAAATTCTCCTAGGAACGCCTTTTGAACACAGTAAGTTGCATAAAGCCATGTCAAAAGTCTTAAAACATCTCAAAAGAAACAATCAAAGAAAGAAAGGAAATAGTGAATAGTTGAAATTTGCTGCTGAAAGAATAAACTATCTCCAAAACTGCATTGTTACTGGAGATTGAACTTCAGTAACATGGGGGAGAAAAAACAAGCATCCACAAACATTAACTGCAGTTGGTCTTAAGCCAAAAGGCAAAATTTAGCCTTCAAGGGGAACATTTCTAATACAATCAGCTAAAAGAAATCAGAGCAACAATATTTTTGCTGTCTGAACAATGCACTTATCCAAGTACAAATAACTGTGTTTATCAGGGTTACACAAACAACTACCTAACATTTATTTTGGTAACCGAGCAGCTTCACTTTCACAAATACTACATATACAGAATCAACTCTTTTTTTTTTGTTTTAAAAAACTGAAAGGACCAATATGGACATTTATAAAATACCCACTACATCCCACAAATAAATATTGACATACAATTTTTCCATAAACGAAGCACTTTGTTCAGTGAAAAGCAGGTAAGAAAATTAACTCTGCAGTCAATGCTTTTTCCTTCTTACTTGGGTTGTTTCCTGGATGAGAACTTCTTTTGAGGTAGGCACTGGGTAAGGCTTCAGGGCAGCCTTTATTGTTGCAAAAATGAAATCCATGTGTTCCTTAATAACAGTATCCAGGTAGTCCCCTTCAGGGTGTGATCTGTAGTACACTGTGATCTCATCAGTAGGAACCAGGTTTCGCTGTAGGATACACCAAGTCTACTGTTAATGACAGAAGATGACTTTCCCATCTACCACCTGAAAGGAGGATGGCTCTTAAATTCAATTAGAAATATCTTAGGAAAGATATTTATCAGATCTGTGGGAAAAGTTTCCACAAAATTTTAGAATAACACAATTCTTTTGTCAGAAGGGCAAGAAAGAGGCTTGAAAGAAACATGGTTTTCCTGATAAGAAGCAAAAAGTTCACCTTCCTCTACATGTCTCACTTTCCAGTTCCTTTACTAACACATCCCCCTCAGTGAGCTGAAAGCCTATCAAACTTATTAAAAAGCTCTTTTAAGGCCAAGAAGTTTACGAGCACTTAAACATCCTGTTAGCTTGAAATGAAGCCTTGGCTCTTTATTCAACACTTGCTCAATCAGTGACATTTTCTTAATGATCAACTGTCTCCAAGACACTTGGGAATTGTTTTGGGAGACAGTGACCATGCCTTTAAAAAAGTTTACACACTACTCACATACTAAAATAGATTTCAGAAAAGGAGCAATTCATTTGAATGGTGTGCTTATTAATGCTGAATTATATCAAAGTTCAGCTTCAGTAAGAAAATGGCTTCCAGGAAAAAAAGCTAGCAGCACTAAGACAACTTTGTTTCTAAAATCTGCTAAAAATAATGACTGCCTTAATGCCATCTCTGCAACAGTTACTGTAGTTCCAGAATCTGTTGATGTTTATTACATGTACACTTTTAAAACAGGAGTGGAAATGAAAGAATAAGTGCATGTTAACATCATATTAATTATTAGGCAAGGTTAAGTATTTTGATATTCATGTAAGTGGGGATAAGTTATGAATTGATGTCATTACACAAGTGAATTTGTGACTTCTTTAGCATATGAGAGAATTTTCTTGCATAACCACATTCCTTCCTGGTTTTATTTTATACAGATATAAATCTGTATAGTTCCTTTATATAAAAACAACTATCTGGGTACCGAATTTGTTATTTTTCATGTATGTTTATACTGAAGATTCAGACAGTCTTAGCTATACAGGTATCTATTCCTAAAAATCTGTCTCATGAAAATTGTCTCTACACTTTATATTTAGAGCTCTTTCAAGATTTCTTCAGGAATAAGTCTGAAAGATACAAGTTCTAGTGTATTGCCAGCAAGTTTGTCCAGCAGGAAAACCCTACATGTATCACAGAACAACATATTCTATGCTTGCAATGTGTGTGTGCATGAGGGGGTGGGGGATTCTTTTGTTCTGTGGAGTTTTTTTAAACTTGCAGGTTCTGAAACCTTTAGAATTCTTTGTACCAAGTTAAATATTACTTCATGTCCTCTCCAGATTAAAGGCTTTTTAGACTTGTCATCACCTCCCCAGTGACCAGGCTTTCTTGGCACTAAATGGAGTGCAGGGCTTTCTGGATTAGTATTGTGGAGAGGAGGAAGTTACACTGGTTCAAAGTGCTCTAAGTTAAAGGTCAGACAGCATCATTTGTGTGTATAATGAGAACAATTTAGAGCAGAACTGCTACTGTAGGTATACAAACCCATGCCAGAAATGCCTCCTGCAATTTGCCTAGACAAGAGTTTCTTTCAGCAGTCTTAGGCTCAATGTCTCAGTTCTCACCAGCCCAGCCCTGCAACTGAGATGGAACAGAACAGCTAAGAGCTGCCCAGCTGGGACTGAACCACTGCTGTGTGGCTTAAGATAGAAAACAAGAGGGGCTCAGTAAAAGAAACAAATAGATGAGTTCATTGACTACGGACAATGTACAGCAAGCCACACATCTTCAACCCTAGCTACTGCGTAATAGGGGAATTCAAAATCAAAACAGTAATTTGTAATCATTTATGTCCAATCAGAAAACTATATATAAGAAGTAAATGACACATGGCTTCCTGTTTAACTAAAAAGGTCAGTTTGTGCTCCATATTCCCAAAGATTTCTTACAAGTCAATTAAAATGTCTTCTTCCAAACATTTGCTTCCTAACCTTTTTGCGAAGCTTCTGGATGCGATTAATCACTTCCCGGGCAACTCCTTCATCCACCATGGACTGGTCTGGGGTAACATCCAGCAGAACTAAAACCTGAGGGAACACACAGACAACAGTTGAACAGGTGATTAATTCAAAAGAAGGTACCATTAACTCACTGGTACTCTGGTACATTTCTATAGAGCTCCTCGCTTACAAAATACCACGTCGAAGAGAATACTTTCAGTACCTCCAAAATTCCAAAGATAGGCTCCTGGAATTTGTTGAGCTAACTGAACAAACAACACCACTTCAGCTTTCACCTCTTCATTTTCATATTATTTCTAGAGGAACTCTTCCCTTAATTAAATTAAAAGAAAAAAGAAAGAAGCAACAAAATACCTGGGCATCCGAATGTGCCTCATACTGGGCAGACCCTCCTGCAGCCTGATCAAAGGTATACATGAGGCGAAGGTCTTCCCCATGGAGTTCATGCCCTTCTACAACAATGGTGCCTGCAGAATTGACAGGTGAAGAGCATCTCTGACCATCAAGAGTGAAAAAATAAAAAGTCTCTCATTCAGAAAGCTTTAAACTAGCATCATACTTCAAATACATGAAACACAGTGTATCTGCAATACAATTAAACAGCAGCAAAAGCACTAGTAAAACACTGAACTAACCCACATCCAGATGTTTCACACAAGCACCTCCACAGGCAGCACAACTCCCTCTAATGCAGCTTCCTCAGCCCACAGAAGGATACTTCTGCACCTCTCCCTGCAAGTGCTTGATTAACATGCACAATTCAACTGCAATTGCTTGATTTTTTTTTCTGATGAGCCAAAGGATTTTGAATCTTCTTCTCTGGTCAACCTTGCCACTGTTCAATGGTTTGCACCACTACCTACCTGTCTCCTGGAATTTCTCCAGCTGCTCACTCTTCAGGTCCTTGATGGCAGCCATGACCAGCTTAAATGCACCTTTCAAGCGCTTCCCAAGCACCATGTGATCCGGTTCCGCTCTCAGCCGGACACCGTACTTGTCTTTGTTAGTAGATAATGTCACTTGGCGAACATTAAGCTCCTACACAAATACACAGGGAGAAAAAAACTGAAGAACAGCCATCTCTGGCAGCTGGTACCAAACCAAGAGGCCACAGCACTAGGGAACTTTTAAGTCTCTTGCTGTAATTTTTTTAAATGGTTGCATCTAGGAATTAAGTCATTTGCCAACACTGCAAGTGCAAATAAACCCAACCAATACTGAAACTATCTTTCAGCAGAGGATCCTGTTCTCATCTTTGGCTTTCACATAGACATTTCTCTGTTGTTAATAGACAACAGTCAGCTCTGAACTCAAACCAGATCCCTATTCAACAGCCTTGATTGTAACAACTTCATGAAGAGATAAAACTACTGCCTTTCTGTGCGAGGGCATTACAACATGGCCTGACAAACTCAAGAAGAAAAACTCTGCTGAAATGCTCCCATCAGTAGGCATTTAGCCAGAAAAGTATAATTGACAATTTTATGGTTTAGGTTGTATAAATGCCTTGTTTCTTCTCTTTCATCATCTGTTATTCTGGGTTCTTACTCTACAGAAAAGCACCTTGCTTTTAATTCTGCCCCATGAACAAATGCATTACCCACACCAAGTCACATCTTTGCATATCCCCTCTCACCAAGGGCCTCTTGCCCAATGTTATTTTGTGTCTTCAAGACAGTCTGTTTATCCCCTGCTTTATAAACCTAAGTAAGAAATACACACAAGGTAGGGCTTGATGCCTGACTTTCCAGTTTCACAGTCTCACTTTCTACTCCTCGTGTCCCATACCAGGGGGTTGACCTTGGAAAATTTTAATTGCCAACATGCAGCTCTTCTACAGATACAAACCTGCACACATCTGGAGCATGTTTCACTACCACCTGGCAGGTTTTGTCTGTCAGATTGCCCAACACTCGAAGCATTTTGTGTTTCAATTTCTAGTAGAAGGTTGTTAGAATTTACAGTAAGATGATACAGAATCACCGAGTGCACTTGGCAAGCACGATACTCCAAGTCACTTAGGAAGCAGAAGTAAATGGTGTCAGCATGACAGGACCAGCAAGTAGCCAAACACTTAGATTGAGAAGTAATGGTTAAATACAACCTCTGAGCTACAGTCTAATTCCCCAGGAAGTCCTATTGACATGAGGAGCCAAGAATACCATTGAATCTAATTTTATTTAATACGTCTTTTAGTAAATCTAATGAAAAGTACATACTTCAGAAATTCAGTTTTAATGGGGTGCTGTTGGAAACAAGCCCACAAGTGGTAAATTACAACCTCTTGGGGAACAAGAAAGGATACTAAAAAACCAGCACCAATTAAAGATGACTTTGGGCTTGATTAGATAAATAACATCCAAGCCAACTTCATCAGGGCAAGTTCTCTATATTAATTAGGTTAGGAATCCACTTCTCTGTATACATTATTAATAATAAAAAATGGATTGATTCATGAAAAAAAGCAAGCTTGTATCTTAGGTTTGTTTATATCTGACTCAGTAGTGCTTTAACTTAAAGTAATTCTTAACTTCAGCATCTCAATAAATCCAAATTAGCTACTTGACAACTTTCAAACACACAAACAGAGGCAACCACTCCTTCCCATCACTAGTGGAGCACACTCCCATGTACAGGGGACTGGAGCTGGAGCCACGTGCCAGGCACAGAGCCACCAGTAACCCAACTACACCCTCAAAACAGAGGAAGAGAAAAGCCCTGCTGTGCTTCAGCTGGGCTGGGCTCTCTAAGCATCCTAAACAGGCAAGTAAATATTACCTGTGTAATTCTGTAAGAAGGAAAATACTGGAGGACCAGGCACTGCCTCAGTTCACGCACTGGTTAATTCAGCCCCTTGATAGATTCAATCTACTCAATCACTGTAACACCATTTACATTATGAAGCACTGGTAGACCTTGAACTTGTTGAAGGGGAAGTCAATTTTCTGGTTTATTGTAGCCACATTTAGGGGTGGGAGTTGAAGGGTATACAAAGGTTGGATACAAACAAGATTCCAGTTGTGCATAGAGCAAAATTTACTGCGAAAAAACCTTTCACTGGAAGTAGTTAAGAAGAGAAGTCCCAAGCTAGGCTAGTAAAAGGCCTCGAATGTTAATGAATAAAATGCAACCATGTTCTGTTGCTAAAAGCCTTCTGGATTTACTTCATTTTGTAAAGATGCTCATTTTTGCATGACAACTAGATACTCTGGACAGTTGTACTATTGAAATCAATTTATTTCAGTTATTTTCTGTGTTCTGATGACAGAGTAAGACTGCAGATCAAAGAGCACAGCTACTTCTGAAAATGGTGATGAATGAAAATTTCAAGGAATTGACAAGTATATTTTTCAAATTCTTTTGTCAGCAACTGCATGAAATCATGTGGTGTAATTTTTCTCACAAATTACCACTGGCACCTGCAAATTTACTAGAGACACACTCTTGGCAAAAACTAAAGGTTCTAAATCTCTGAATATGTACAAGGCTGATGGACAAAGCTGCAAATACAGCCCAGGTAATACTACCCAGCCTGTATTTGTTGACCCTTTTAGCCCTGAACCATCCTAATAAACAACTAGAATGATTGCTATGAAATGCAATAAAACACATACTAAGCTTTAGCATCAGCTTGTTGACTTTTAAGATAAATAATAAAAATAGGACAATAGACAGTATTTTCTATTTGGGCTTTCATGAAAGTATTAGAGTTTGTTGTAATCTTGCCACAACCTTAAGTTCATTCACAGTAGCAAATTACTATAAATTAAACTGTCTTTTTGTACAATCCAATTATGTAATAATTTATCAAATTGCCAGGTTCTTTTGTTAACTTTTAGTATTTGTAGAAGTTGATTGGATATTTTGCCAGCTTCTTTCCAGAAGTAATTTGAGTAAATAAATTTCTCTCTCAAATTCTGATTCTGTAAAATCCTCAAATCCAGTTTTCAGATCAAGAAAATGTGATAGACACTAACCTAAATTTAATAAATTTCTGCTAAAGATCCATGTACTTAAATGATTAATATTAACAACAATTCTGAAATGAAGCATCATAACTGCCAAGTCTAGGAGAAATAATCAATAAGCTAAAATGACAGAGAAGCCTTAAAATTCCACTTGCAAACTAATTAAGACTTTAGTGCCTGATTCTTAAGAATTTAAGCCCCACAGTAACTAAAAGCAAGAAGCAGACAAGACTGATCTACAAGTCTTGGGCATTCAGCTATGACTCCCTAAGCAGCATTTACAGAAGCCTTCCTTAGACGCATATTTAGGCTTGGGGAAAGAAGATATTGCTGGACTACTACACAGTTTAAAGTTTAAGAGGTCCTCTGCTGCTTCAGTCATCTCTTGAATTCTTTGACTAACATGGTTGCTCTCAGTAAGACAAGTGAGGAGAGTTCATCTTGCTCAGGTAGATGCAGATTTTTGTTCTCTTTGTCAAGGCAAAGCAGCTGATCTTGACAATGACAACTTGAACTAAAGAACTTCCATCACAGTTGAAGCATGTGACTAGATCTTCTGTTTCAGAGCCCTCTGGGGATGCCTCATTGAAAGGAAGAAAGAATCCCAAACCTAGCAAGGACAGGCCTATGACAAGGGCCGTGCCACTTCTGGACAAAGGAAAAAATCCTTAGACCCTCTACTGCCAGTGGTTATGATGATAGAAAAAGGATTTCTTGCCTATCTTAAGGGCCTTTTCATGGGCTTTAGACAATGCAAAATCCAATGATTATGGAAGAAAAAAGTAAACCATTAAATGGAAAGCATTTTCCCTTATACCTCACATACTGCCAGTGCCTTTAGTACAGCCACTGCAACTGACTCTTGTCATCAACCTATAGAAACCCATCTGGAAAGTGACAGCTTCTGACAAATTAAAGATGACAGGAAGGTCATAGGTTAATTATGACCAAAAATACAGTTTGTGACAATCCAGAGGCCATTAAACAGAAACACAAGGTAAAGACAGATTGCTGAGCTCACCAGTCCTACATTGTATCAGCTCTAGTAAGTACAGAGGCCCCAGGGTGTTCACAACCAGACAAAGTTCCTCTGCAGTGTCAGATTCAGAGCTTCAGTGTGGTGGATGGAGCTGCAGGAAAGGCACTCACTCCAAACTGTAGAGAATCCCTGCATTTCCCACCTGATGACTGCACTTGGATACAGAGAAGTTATACACTAATATAGCTAAGTAGCTTGGGAAGTACCCTGCAGGTAAAACAGGAGAAAGCATTAAGTTTTAACAATAATCTGATTTTAGTATGTACCCTACAAGCACTTATAGTACAGGAAGAAGGAGGACTTCAGAGAATAATGAAAAGTGCTCCCTAAAGCTCATGTTTCCAGATGAGAAGGTATCACGGGAAAGAAGAAAGGATTTTACCAACTGTGCACATGTACAACTATATTGCTCTTTTTTTTTTTTTCTTCTGATTTTTGCTGATTTGTAAAGAGATTGTTTCAAACTAGTAGATTTGAGCAGGTAAAGCTTGCAGTTCACCAGAAGTCAGTAACTCGTCATAGTGAAGGAAGTCAATACTTGGGGTTTGGTAGCTTTTGTATTACATTGTATTTCACTTTCTAATAAGGCTAGGACCTTCTTCTCAGAAACCCTCTCTATCAAGAGGTCTTGAATGGGGAAGATCATCTAAACAACTACCTAGGTGATTTTGTTTTAGACAGAAATTATTGTCCTGAAGTAATCTCCAACTTATACCAAGTCTAACTTATGCATTCTGCCCAATATCAAGACCAAATCAGTCCCTTTAGAATTCTGCTGCCTTAGCAAAAAGCTGCTTTTCAGTTACTATGCAATTCTTTCCTCCCCAAAACACACAGAATTACAAAGATGAAGTCGGGGCTTATCTCTCCAGGCAACACAATGAAACACTTAGGTGAAAAGTCATCATTTATCCCAACACAAGACAACCGCAGTAAGAGGCAATAAAGACTGTTCAGAAAGAACACTGTTGCTTAGCCAGTCTTCCTTCCCCCACTGCCTTCCAGAGTGGTTCTGAAAGGCCTCCACAGTCTTAGAACAGAGGTACTACCATCTCTAACTCCCTGCCCTGAGGCTGCTAACACTGAGAAACTGCACATAGCTCCTGGTATCAATGCATGATCACTACAGATTTAAGTAGTGAGAACCACTGGTGTGCAAGATGTTTTGAAGGCCCCAACACCTAGAAAAACGTTAAAGGGCAGACTGATATAGTAGCTTTTATTCTCTTTTCTTTTTGAATGAAAACACCATGGTCAAAGCTCATCACTGTAGCTGAAACACTTATTTCTCATGAAATCATGTTTGATTTCTCTGGAACATCAGAGATGTGAAAGACGACGCATATGAAGTTTATTTGTAGTTAAATTTAACTGAATATAAAGACTAAAAAAAAGCCCACTCTACAAACACTTTTAAGCAATCAAAAAGCAACAGGCTTTGTGCCTTCACTACATGACTGACTAAAAGCAGAAAGTGCAGCCAATTTCAGCAAGTTACACTAAGAAAACCAAGAAGAGTTACTTTTCTTTTGAATGAGGGGACTTTCATCCAAACAGATTTAGAAGTAGGACAGGCTGCATTTCTCTAAAGGACACACATTAAGGAAACATTGCAGTGGTATACAAGAGCAGATGAGTGTAATCTTTATTTACCATTTTATATCCTAAGCAACACCCTGCAAAAACCTTGAGTGGTTCCCTGTTCTCCCTTATGTGGAATTCCCCCTCGCCATCAACTCTTCCACTTACTGCCAAACTGTAATGCCCTTTAACTGAAGGAGATTAAAGTTTGCAGTCCATGTCTTTGACAACATGTAGCTGAATTCTGTCTTAGTTTCAACAATGAAAGGCTTGTTCCTTACACTGATCAAGAAAAAGAACATTGCTAATTATTACTGATTCATTAAAGGAGTCCTCTCTGGTCAATTTGAGCAATTGTTACTCCATACTATAACTGACTGCCCAAGGATCATCATCCATCTACCTTCCTTTCTGACCATGTACCACTGAGATACCCTTTCATTACAACTCTTTTAAGTTCGTTTTACCACCCTGTGAGGTATTAAAATCATCAACATGGAAGGCCAGAGTTTCATTTGTTTAGGTAACTGACACACACAATTCAGTTCAGCACCTTGTTCATCATGCTCTTACCTCAAGTATGTACTTCTCTAAAGACCTGATATTCTCCAGAGCCTCTGGATCCTGATGGATAACAACTACTTCTTTCAACGGATACTGGAGAGAAGAAAAAAAAAGAAAACAGAGACTTTTGTCCTTCCAAATGAAAGCAAATAACTTCAGAAATTACTATTCATCACTTCAAGTTGAATTCGGTTTGCTATTTCAAACTGAAATTATTCAGTTTTCCCATGCTTGTCCCAAAGTTACAAAGCTATCACACATTCCCAAGGTATTAATAAGAGGTGTTAAAGAGTTCTAACCTTTACTGGAATGGTTTTCCTGTCTCTGATTACTCGTCCCAGCTCAATCACAGACTGCAAACAAGAAACTGCATTTTCTATTTTTTTGTCGATGAGATCCTCCCTGGATTACAAAGGAAAGATGATATTGCTTCATTTTCATTGTACCTCTTTGAGCAAGTTGAAAACATCTTACCCCTTTCTCTGAAATTTCCTGCTAGTGCCTCAATTCTGGTCTGTTTAGGGCAATTTGAAAAATAAACAGGTTGGTTTTTTTCCTCTTTTTACATAGAAGATGGGAAATAACTTGCTGAAAAGAAAAAGCAGCTATTTTTAAATCATCTTTTGTTAGCACCTCTTACAAGATGGAGATGATGGGTTGAGTCACGCTACCTATTCTATTAATAGCCAATAAAAAGTGAGAATTACATCAATAATACCATAAGAATATGCAAAAAAGATATCACAAATAGGACAGTTCTCATGACAATGAAATACTGAGAACACAACCAACTCGCTGGAACCCAGTTCAATATTTTCTAGAAATTCTAGATGTCTTAGTGTGATGTTTTAGACCATCTTGTCATCTTTCCTGGCTTCACCATTTTAACACCCTTCCATTCTGTGGCAAGGTAGGGTGGGTGAGGTTTTTTTGCCTTTGTATGCAAACACATCTTGTTTCAAATGCACCAGCAGCCAGCAGTTCTGAAAATGTGGTTTTTTTTTCTTTCGAGTACCTGCATAAATTGAGCAGCTCCTTTAAAACCACACAAACATTGTATCAAGACCAGAAGATGCTGGTTCAAAAGACAGTTACAAATAAAATTAACAAGGTTAGTTGTTGTAATGTAAGTAGCAAAAGTACTGGGATGAAAACCATGCATCCAATAATGTCTGTCCAGAAAAACAACTAGTCAAGCAAACCTTCAACCTGAAATATCTCTATCTTCTGCACTAAGGCTTTAATTAAGCTGTTACTACCTAATTTGAAGCTTTTGTTTCTTCCAAAAGTTGGTCTTCAGGATGGTTCTCCAAAAACTTGGAAACGTGTAAATTGTGAAATGGAAGATTTTGCTCCCACAAAGGTTCACGTAGTACAGTGTGGCAGTATTTCTGTATTAGTCACTGTTACTTAACAACACTGTGGAGCCACAAAATGGCACTAGAATTCCTGGACTGCATGCACATCCACAGCATCTAACACAACCAGTAACAGGTTGCTTTTGTAACAGGCTGCAGCTTCTAACTGGTAATGAATCAAGTTCAGCTGTGAAAGTGGCTGAGTCTCTTAGTTTTATCTGTACATCCCCATCTTTGTTATTAAAGTTCTATTTTGTGTTACTGCATTTTTAAAAGCCACTTTGTTAACTGACAATATTGTCCTTAGGGAGGCATTGAAAAATATTGCAATTAAAATGCAATGATGTGTTGAGCAACTTATGGTGAAACTCCAGAAGTTCAACAATAATTTAGTTCTTTTTATCTGACAAAGGAAACAATCCATACATAGGAGATCCAGCAAATCACACAAACTAATAGCAGACAAAAATCCATACAAAGTACAAGAAAGAGGAAAACCCTGCAAGCAACTCAAATACATCAGATGTTTGCATGAGGCAGCAGCAAGTCAGTTTGTAATAACAGGAATAAAAAGTGACTGAGCCACTTCTAAATGAACATGCTAAGTCCATGCTTGAAAGAACATTCTGTCCTTCCATTGCTTCATTCTACAGGATTTCCAAACCATTTCTGAGAGCTCACTGATGAGGTTTGCATTCTTTGATTACATATTCTTTACAGCATTTTCCCAGGGAACAGAAAATCAGCACCATCATTATGTCAATCTCCAACTCCTCATTGCAGTAACCCTCACTAGGAAAGCTACAAGAAAGAACATGCTCAAAGGACATACTATCCATAAAAGAAATATTACTATAAAGTTTAAATTTTTAAAGTGGCATGTAAAGTATCAAGGTCAGTTCCCTTGTCCTTGAGGGTTTTCATACTGAGCTGCAATTTGAAAAGGAATTTGGTTCTCCTCTCATTGCAGACTGCAATGCAGGCACCAACTTAACCCAGTAATGTAGCACCAAGGCTCTGATGAGCAACTGATTGCTGAAATACTAGTGTCTCCCTTGGCTAAACAGAAGATTCCAAACAAAAACAACTTCAGATGTTGAGTTCTACCTGGGTTGAGCTGATACTATGGATAACCAGGAGCATATATTCAGTACAACCATCATGGACCCAAATGTTTTTTGAGGGACACTGGCATTTAGAAAATATCTTTGCCCATCAGCATTCAAAGAAAGGATCTGTCTGGAAAGCTCTCTCTCATATGATGCATCCTCTTACAAGGAAGCAGCAGTCTCTGGACAATAGTCTAATTCCTGACCTGAAGCCAAAAGAACAAACTCTGCTTGCTCCATGTGGTCTGCACAAAACAGTAAGTCCAACCCCACAGGGTCTGGCACCAGCACTCACTCTGAAAGGCCCAGAGATGGGGAAAGCACATATTCTTGCAAAAGCAGGGCCCATGAGACAGTTTTATAATCCTTTTGGGCCCTTCACAGGTAGGCATCGTAGCTTCTAGTCAGCATGCATTTTGAAGAGTAAAAAGGATTTTGCCCACCATAAGAAAACATGATGAGCTAGGAACATGTATTCCTCCTCATCATTTTCCTTCCCATCTACAACTCTGTAACCTCACACAAGTCTACTGCCTAATGTGGAGGGAAAAGAGAACTCCCAGCTAACATTAAGAGGGAAGTGTGAAGTGTACTGCTAATGAAATGTTCTCCTACAGCAAAAGAGACTACCATAAATGAGAGCTTAATCAAAACTTAAGTATTTTTTGCTTATAGTATCATCCTAAAATTCTTCCTGAGGCAAAGGAAAAAGGACATTATTAAAGCAGCCTGTCTTCTACTTATGCGAAACAGCTTTAAACACAAGTAAGTGAAGGAGCAACAAACCCAACAAAAAACCCAAACCCTAAAGCCGACCACACCAAGCCCCCACGTTGCCAGATACCAGCTGTCTCTTACCTCACTTGGGGAAGCATGAGGTAGTGGATGCTTTCTGTATTTTTTTCCTGAACAGAGGCCGGATCGATAAGTGTCTTCAGATTCTGATACATCAGCTCAGTGATAAATGGAGTATATGGTGCCTGTAATGTTGCATTCAATCATCATCTTTATTGTTTCTACATTATGAAACAGTAATACTTTTGAATTGCAGAAGGACAGTTCAGCAAGAACAACACTCATATCATGTCTTCAAGGCAGAACTGTTGATGTTATTCAAAATGAAGACTGAAATAAATGATGAAATCACTACCACTTATTCACCTCCTTCCTAATGTTTTACAGGTTACTTTTGGGCATTAGATAAGAAGTAACAATGTGTCTTTATCAGTCAGGTGGTATGTGCCTTCCTTATAGTCCCATGGGGCAAATAAAATAGGCAAATAAAAGGGGGAGGTGAAAAATGAACTGTACAACACAAATCAGTAGCAATGTGGTTTTCTTCTCCCCCTATGTTCAGCCTCTGTATCCCTGGATTCTATGGTCAACTTAGATACAAAGATGAATGCTTTCAGATCACTTACATTAAAAATATCAGATCCTTACAGTAGGCTCTTACCATAAGTCTGCACATGGAGAACAGAACCCTAAACAAGGTTTCCAAGGCCATAATGCAGTCTTCAGTTCCATTCTCACCCTACATGAAGAATTCAGCAAGAAGAAAAAAAAGCAATACTGTCACTTTAGAAACAATAAGTGCACAGCCATAAACTGGTTTTCCAAACTATATTCATTTTGCTCAATCCTACCCAGCAAGTGAAACAAAATTACTGGGCATTTTCTTTCCTTTTTATTCCTCCTAAAGCAAAGAGAAGGGAAAAAAAATCCTAAGTTCTCATTCCCACTATCAGACACAAATCAACATAGTTTAAAATGCTGCATCAGGATTTTGTGTAACACCATCATGCTGCTATACACTAACGTAACAGACCACTAGGATTTTGTTTACAGAAGTAGATTCCTACCTTTAGTCTTCTGCGATTCATTCTAACATACCAGTTGGTCAGAATATCAACAAACTTCACCAGTCGAGGCACTACAGTGTACAGCCTGTAAGCTAGAAGGAAACATGGTAACTGGAGTTTGTATTTGCCCTCTCTATCAAGATTCTCACTTAGAGAAACACATCATTATTTGTAGCTCTGGAGTTAAACACAAGTGAGCAGAAGCATGGACATTAGCAAGATGAAAAAAGTGGTTAGACATACTATTATGTTAAAACCACCCTTCAAATGGCACATGTCATCAATTCTCGTGCTTCAAGACAAGCATCTCAAACCAAACTGCTTCCCTAATCCTACACAAACACACATTATGGAAGCCTTATGCTTTTATCTGACTCGTAAAGAGGATAGTGGATAAGAGACTATTAATCGCCAGGGATTTGGCAAATCCTAGATCTGCACATGCTGTAAATACAGCCAAGTCACTGGAAGTCTAACAGAAATCAGTACAATTTTATTTATCACTGGCAACATTTTCTGTTTTTTTTGTGCACCAAAATGAAACATGTATTTCAATCCATTCTCCCTGAATTAATTGCCATTTTTAATTATTTTTCTAAGTAACACAGTAGGCTAAAAAAATACAAAGTAACAGCAAGCCTGACCAGGCAGGAAGATAAACATAGCTGTATTTTCAAGTTCTGTGGAACTTAAAAGCATGGAGGACTGCCAGAACCAAAAAGAAGGTCATCACTAGCAGCACTATGCAACTGGCAAAGCAAATTTCAGTTGCTCCTGACAGAACTGGGGGGGGTGGGAGGGGTAGG
>NW_009953089.1:3457840-3526237 GCF_000747805.2 Chaetura pelagica | reverse complement strand
GAAAGATCTTAAACAGGACTCAGTTTTTGAAGGAAAACCTTGTATGTAACTTCTCTAAAAGCAAAGAGCTTTTTCATCTCTATTCTGAATCACTTTCATTAATCAAGCAGCTACTGAATAAAATGGATCTTTGCTTTAAAAGCTCCATCACACTTTCCACTGCATTTTCTAAAATAGGAGTGTTTTTGAAGGCAGAGTACTGGTATTTAAACCTAAAAAGGAAATGCTCAGAAGATTCATGCCATGGTGGGGAAGACATTATTTATGTGAGAATCTGTATTCCTAAAAAAATTCCCAGCTCTCTTCTAGCTGCATGTTATCTCCAGTTAGGAGACTGGTGAAACACAGAAAAACTCATAAACCCCACCCTTCAGGGATAATCTACCTTTAACAAGAGATTCAAGTTAACCTAGAAACATGCACTTCTCCCCTTACTAGCTGTAATCTCAGTTCACTGAAGTAGAATTTATTTTTAAATACAGAATTTTAACCCCCCCTTAAAACACAAAGGACTGCTTGCCTTATTACTTGCCCTATTAGCTAACACTTTCCTAATATCTTACTACTTGTCCTATTTATCAAAGGGCCCAAATCCCAGATGTTTCCATCAGGAAGAGAGATTAAGTGGAGAAAATATACCACTATTCAATAGCTAGCAACTCATTAGGTAAGTGTGTCACTATTAAAGTGAAGCTAAGTTAGCTGCACCAGCAGCTGCTGAAGATGTTCCTGGCCCACATCTCCCTGACTTGCAGCACTTCTCAAGACAGCCCATCTACAGCTCCAGTTCTGGATACCCATTAAACTATGCAACAGCAAAAACCCTCTTACAAACACAAACGTTTCAATTTCACCAGTTAACTTTTGCCTATTTTCAATGAATAAGTGAAATAACACTGCTTTCTGATACGTGTCGTATCCCTTCCTCCAATTCCAGATCTAGGAGGTCAAAAGCTTCCCCCAGAGCAGGATTAGACCTTTCCAAAGCCCTTCTAGGTTCTTTAAAGCATCCCAAAGTTGGAGTGTGCACAGACATTCTGCCCTTCCCAGCCTCAGCCTATTGAAGTGAGCTCAGTACTAACCTGACAGGGACTCCATGTGAGCTGAAACACTGCTGGCTATTCAAGCTGCTAGTAGAAACTGGGGCAGAATTAACATAAGTTTGACTTCATGGAAACATACTTCAAGAGGCAGGCAACCAGTGTAAAATTTAGCTCCACTCCAAAATACACCTGATCACGTGGAAGAGCTAAGCTCAACTGCAATGCTTTCCTGGTCACTGGTGTCTCTGCCATTCTGTGTTCCCATTCCAAGGGACACCCCCAGTGCAGGACAGCATCCTGCAGTGCAGATCAGGCCACTGCTTTGACAGGTAGTGCCCAAGTTATCACCTCAGCACCCTGACTCACCTACATTTTAGAAACAGCAGAGATAATACTTTTTTCTCTTCCTTTTTTTGTTTTTTCTCCAATGCACCTGGCAGGGAACAACAGTTGTGTGGCACTAGCTGGCAAACACAATGATTTGGTTTTGCTCCCATCGTGCCATATTTACACCTTCTGCATTTCTTCTTCTATTTTTCATTATTATTTTCAAAATCTTGGCTTCTAAAATGGAAGCTGGGTAATGTATTTATCTCCTTCATCCAGCATTTAAGGTTATCAGTCACCCTCATAACTTTCACTTGCCTCTTCCTAACATCTTTCATACTTCAAGTCATACCAAGTAGGAAATATTTTTCTAAAAAATACAAAGCTATTTTTTTAAAGGATTAGCACCAGAGCATCACGTCTCAGTACACAAATTTACTGCATCTCATTATCTGTCTGACTGAATTTGGAGCCTATTTTTTATACAGAAAAATAAATTGGAAAATCATGTTTCTTAATCGCTTCCAAATGAGGTGTCACTCACTGGATGAGCTCATCAAGTTATCTTCATCTAACACAAGACAATAGCATTTAGCATCAATCCTACAGTCCTGAAAGTCTTTAAATTGACATTTTCTTACAGGAATTTCCTTCTCCTGCTTTGAAGCATTTCCTTGCTTTGAAAAGATGTCATCTGACACATCTCTGTCTTAGTTTCATCTTCCTCTTAGAAATCCAGAGCAGAGAATTTGGGTTTCTACCCCCGTGATCATCTTCCTGCAAATGCTATTTCTGTTTAAACTCTGAAGCAATCCAAGATCCCAGATACACATTCACAAAACAATTTTCCACTATCCCTCAAAATATTTTCCTCTTTACACACAGCATGTAAACTTGCATAAGCTCTGCAAACTTCCATTTGGCAACATGTGAAACTTTACATACATCACCACCAAATTTCAAGGACAAAAGTTCTAGGAGGAAGCCCCATTTTCATCAACAACACACACTTTTTATCATATCCCTGGTTTTGGTAGCTTGAGGATTCTTTCTTCCTTTAATGAAATGTTCTTAGATGTCCTCACATGAATTTTGTTACTACCACAATGACCTGCCTTATCTACTGTAGCAAGATAAACTCATCTTACTGGTCTTGGTGAGAGAGAACATGCAGGTCTAAGAGGCGAATCACAAGAGATGACTGAAGCAGAAGGCTTTCCTGGGTCCTCAAACTCAGATGTGACATTTAGCTGTTCCCCCATTACCTATTATCCCACCAAAACTTTCTTTCCCCAAACCCATGGGCAGAAGGCTTCTAGAACTTCTTCCAAGGGCAACTTGAGATCACTCACAGGCATTGGGTGGGAGAGGGGTATTTGTTTACTCAATCAGGGACTGCAAGGGCAAAAGCCACAAGTGACTTCCTGATATCTAGTTGTCTAGTGCCCTTCAAGGCAACAAAACCTTCAAGATGGGATTTGACTTCACCTGCAAGTCTATAAGCTTACTGGTTCAGGGGACCTGAACTACCTCAGGGGACTCTTGCAGCACCTTCTCTTTGCAATTAATAAGGCCTTCATATGATGACAGCATTGAGAGGCATGTAATGATGAAAAAGAAAACATGCAGGAAGGAAAACCAGAATATTATCTATTTACAGCTACACGATATCCTACAGCTGTTCTGTCCTGCTGCACACACTCACAGTATGATTACAAAGAAACCCTCCCCATGGAACTGTGCAGGGGAAAATTCATTCCCCATGCTCATGAACCTCTCAAAATAATTTTTTTTAGCTGACAAGAGCACTGTATATTTTACCAGGTTTTTTTTACAGCTTCCCCAAATTTTATTTGGCTTCCTTTTCACTGCTATCTTTGTTACTATTATCAGAATATTAATTGCTCCAAGCACTGCAGAAGATGCTGTTACAGCAACAAGCTACATCACTGAGCTGAGAGGATTAGCTGTGACAAAAAAAAGCCTCATCACCTTTTGAAATCTCATAAACAAGCATAGCAAAACCTCTATTAACACCCAGGAAAGAAGCATTCCATGTAGTATGGTAGTTGGTTAAAAGATTTCCTGCCTTTTATCTGAACTCCAAGTCTTATGTGGAATCTGGAAATGCCTGGATGAAATGGTTAGTTCTCTAATCAAAAATTAAACACTCGTACAGCAACCAAATGTGCCTACCTGCCATTTCAGCTTTGAAGAACTGAATGAGTGACTGGGTGAAAGAAAGAATCCATTTATCCATGATGTTATTGCTCTCCTTAACTGTGTTCTCATTGTAAAGGAATTCTCTTCCTCCATCCTATCAAGATAAAAATACAAAACATTTTTAAGTCATAAGGGTAGATATTCAAACCTCTGTATCGAACCTGTCAGCCATTATTTTGCCACCTTCACCGTGTTACTCTGGTTTCCTAAGAGAGAACATCGAATTCCAGAAGCATATATGTAAGGGAAACAGCTGGGGAAAACCTGATTTCCACTGCTCTTTATTTCATCACCCCATACCTTCAACTACAAAGGAGCCCAGTGATTTGGATCTGTTCAAACAGACAGTACAGCACACAGTGGTATGCAGCTGGCCTTGCCCTCTTGGCAGCTGAAGTCACAGCTTCCAGACACAGGGTAGGACTCTTGAATTTACACAACTCCTTCACCCTAGGAGGCTCTGAAGCATTTTCAAGAAATGTACCAGGAAGATGAATTCTGTTTGCAGAAAGGATGTATAAGCAATATCAGTCATTTTTAAGGGTACGTGACAATTTCAACAGATAAAAACACCGAAGAAGGTAACAATCCCAACTGAAAAAACTGATGGCATTTTCAGGCATCCAACAAATAGGGCATTTTGTTGCTTTCCAGAATACTGATCTTTGCACCCTTCTGAAAAATTTCATAAGGTTTGGCTGATTCTGTACAGCACTGCAAGTAAGCAGACTTGTCAGTGCCTACAGTCTGACTCTGCTCCATGTCAATGTCCTGATAACTGGTTGAAAACAGTGGGTTTATTTCTTTCAGATCCAAAAAATCTGGCTTTAAGACTCTTTGGACTTTCCCTTCCTTCAGAGTCCAGATGAAAAATCTGCACACCCAGAAGTGCAGCAGTCCCACTGTGAGGTCAGCAATCATTTAACCAACTACAATTACTGCGGTATCTACAGTAAGCAAAAAATATTATTAGACTTAATCCAGGACACTGGGATTGTAAATTTCTCTCTTGCAGGTGGCAGAACACACTGAAAAAAGTTGTTTCAGCCTGTGTATGAATCTAATTTAAGCACTCTCACCTCCAACAGCACATTCTTTTGCCTAATATGGTGCTCAAGAATGATTTCATTATGTATTTAAAAAGCAAAATGACATCTGATGAATTACCAAAACTATCTGCTTAAGCATGTGGATCTTCCACTGGGGTCTTCCATCCCCACTTGGGCTAAGCTTGCAAGATTTACCAGGATCACAGCAAAAAGCTGCAAGGCATATTTTAGATAATTCAAAGTTCAAAAGGGAAAAAAAGAATTCCATTGTTGGGCCAATGCCTAAGTTTGTCTGAAGAATGCTGCCTAGGGATCCTGGGAAGAGATCTGTTAAACACTGGGATCTGAACTTACCAGAGGCTCTTCCCAAAAGGAGTTGTTAAAAAGATAAAACCATTTATTTAAGTCAGATATTTACTATTTATTGAAGTCAGCTGCCTTTATTGCTTCAAATGGCAGCTCTCCAAAGTAACCAGGCTGCTACTGTGGTTCCACATGTACTATAAAGGTCTGAATTTTTCTGCTGAGTTCCCCCTCTCCCATAGCAGGGGGCACTAACAAGTGGCAACCTTCTACCACTCATCTGAAAGATTTAAATTGCTTTTAACAGAAGTGATACAAAACACATGAAATCTTCAATTTAAATGAAATATTACTATAAAAAAAAAATAAATTTATCTTGCTTTCATTCTGAAAGTGCAGGAAGTCCTGTCACTCACCCAGAATTTTTTAGGAACTTCAAATGTAATCTACAAGTGGAAAGAATTGTTACAGATGATTTACCTTCCTTCCTATTTAATTTCTTCTCTTTTTTTCCTGTTGAATTTAAATCTCACTTAAAAATAATGAACTGTCATGTTACAGAAGGCAATCTTCTTGCTGTGGCTAATGTATTCAGTATCAAGTACTCCCAAGTTAAACATTTTTATGCAGATTCATAATTAAAGTTACAGTAAATGAGTTAACTCAAAAACTTGTAACTGCAGACATGACTGAAAATAACTTGCTTTTCATTACTCATTTGCAGTTCTATTTTTATGAAATCTGATGCTATTAAGCCATCTTATCAGTGCAGAGCAACTTGCAGTCCAGATGCTATCACTGACAGCATCCTTCCTGTGATGTAGCCATGCCTGACTACACGTGGGGTGACAGCAAAGGAACAGCAGTGGCAGCACTCAAGGCAGTGTTTGTGGCACCTGCTGCCTCCAAGCTGCTACACAAACACCGATCAGGTAGCTCCTAAAAAAACAGCAAGGCTTGGTATGGACATTTTGGAAGGATTCCCTCAAGCACATGTGGTACCTGCCTTTTAACTGGGTTCTCAGCAAGGTGACTATCAGCAGGTAACTCCTTGGTGTGTATCACACCCACAAACTCCAAGGCCATACCTTGTTCTCTCATTTCAAGAGTCTGAATGCAACAGCATTTCTCAAATAAAAGGGAATTGAAAGCACCTGAATTTGAGAAATTCCAGTTAGGTCTTGACAGCCCCCTACCTTCAACTCCTCCTTCCTACTCAGTGGTAAGTTTGGTCAAGAAGAGAAAGATAAAGGCTGATTAGCTTCAGAAAACAAGGTAGAGCCAGCAAGCAACACAAATTAACAGCAAGCATGCCCAACCGGATCTAACTTTGAAGTCAGCCTTGCAGCGAACGAAGAGGTAAAGTTCAGATGACCTCCTGAGGTCCTTTCCAATTGAAATGTGTCTATGATCCTAATTCACTGTAACAGTGGAAATTGCACAAAGCCCCTTTCTTTTTGCTCTTCCATGCTCAAGAGATCCCCACCTTGTGCTGCAGGATCTGAACGTTCTGAACAAGGAAGCGATATGCGTTGTACCAGGGCAGGAAGACATCCTTCAATACATCCCTCACTCCTTCCTCCTTAAATCTCAGGTTTTCTGCTCTTACCACAGGAGAATTGATCAGGTATAACCTGCAAAATAAGAACACAATACTTAGAAGCTTAAAACTGTGCAAAGTGAGAGGAATGCACTTAAACACACAGAGAAGCAGTTTCACACCAAGAACTCTGAGGAGGACAGGACTGTAAGTGGGTAACGCTGAACATGGGACAATTCACTTCCTAGTGCTACTGGAGTATTTTTTATGATGTTGCACATGGAATTTGAATCTAAACTTTCTTTTTTACTCTGGAAGTTAACTGAAGTGACAACACATGCTCAGATGCTATCACAGTATAAAACAAGTAGTGGATCCATGGAACTAGTGGTCATCTTCGGACTGGCACCAATTACTTCAGTAATATGTTTTAATTCTTTACTCAATCTACTTCATTTCCTCAGTTAGGAAAAGCTTTGAGGCCATCGCAAACAAAGCAAGGCAAAACAGGCAAATCAGAGTAAAAGAGAAGAAATTAACATTTTCAAGAAAAATAGCCCAAGGAGAGGACAAAGAATGTACCTCCCACAAATACAAATCTGCCTCATCTGCAGCAACAGCTCCAAAGGAGCAAAGCAGAGGATGCACGTGATGCTGACTTGATACCAGAAGCAGCCCCTCACAGGGGCTGCCTCAGCCAAGGGGGTTCATCTGTACATGAAATCCACTCTGTCAGAGATCCTCCTCAGGTCATTCTCAAGCTTACAGCTCCTCAGTCCAGAGACACAGACATGTCCCCAGCTTCCCTGCTGGCTGAGCTCACATTAAACAAAAAGGTCTTCTTTATCATAGGATGGGTTGGGTTGGAAGGGACCTTAGACAAACTGCTATCTATTAAACTGACTCAAAAAGAAAGCAGGTGTCACTCAGGTAACAAAAACTTGAATACAAACTTGATTTTTAGATATCAAACTTCTCAAATTTCAAAACAAACAACACATTTTTATTTTAAAGATTGTAGCATTTATCAACAGAAACTAGTATTTAAAAGTAATGATTCTGAACCAATACATCTTCATAGGCACTTTGTTCAGAAGGCTTTAAAGTCTTAATGGAGTTTGACACAGCACATTCAAGATACCAGTCCATAAATTCTACAGTAGAGGGCTTCTTGCATAAAAATAAATCATATAAATAGAGCTTCCAGAGTAAACAGTCAGTAGCCCAGTCATTTTCAGTACTGTATTGGGGAAAAAAAAAAAAAGAAGTATTTTTTAACAGGATCTCTGGATTCAAATTATAAATAGAGCTTCCAGAGTAAACAGTCAGTAACCCAGTCATTTTCAGTACAGTATTGGGGAAAAAAAAAGTATTTTTGAACAGGATCTCTGGATTCAAATGATAAATTTACAAAAGTACAGAACAATTAAACATGGTGATTAACTATTAAACCCTTAAATGAAACTAGAATTTACAAATATGTATTTAAACCAAATCTCCCATCACAATTATTTATGTGCTTACTATTCATTATTTCAGAAGTCAAACAAACTTTGGTGCCAATGTGAGAGCTAGTCTGGCCCAGGGTACACTGGGATAACTCCAGGCCTTTTACCAGTTTGGGGTTCACATGGAATAATGAGCACTTCAAACTGCCTGCAGTGTTTTCCTCCTGAGGAGGCAGTGAGGCAAACTCATCACAACTATGAAGGAGCTTCTAAATTGCTCCCTTGCACCTACCTCAGCAGCACTTGCTGCAGAACCTATCAAAAGTCTTCTTAAAATAGCTCTTAGGATGAAAAATTAGAAGAACTGTAGCTCCCTAAGGACAGAAAATGGAGCAGAAAACAAAACTTTTCCTCAAATCAAGCCTGTATACTTGAGAAACACAGTAACATCCTTTTCATCTGTAAAACAGTCATCCGTGGTGTTATTTCTTCTGTGTTTAAGAACAGATTGAGAGGAGAATGTAACACATCACTTCTAACAGCACTACCTGCCTCAGGATACATGAAAGCAAAGGGCTTGTCAACATCATAACCAGAGAATTCTCCTTCTGAAAGACTTCAACTTTTACACTTACTCAAGCCAAGTCATAGGTCTTAGGAATACTGACTTAAGTTTAACTCTTTTGGACAATTCGTACAGGTTACACACAGGATTCAAATTTCACGAAGTCTCAAGTTGAATTGTTAAATTTACTGTGCTGTTAATTCTTCCCTTTGCCCTTTCCATTCAATTTCATATTGATTTAAACAGTTTACATGTATATTTTGTACTGATCTATTTACCAAGCTACTGTTGAGAATACTTCAAAGCTGTAGATAAAAACCACATATATGTTCTGCAAAAGCTAAAGAAACTCTGCAGGGAAACAGCGCCAAGGAACAAAATTCAGTTGTAGCTTTTTCTATAAACAGAACACATCAAGCACTTCAGTGAATAAGCAGACAACTGAATCACAGAGCTCCTTCCATAAATGAACCTCGTCTGCAATGCTTTTCCCTGTCTATGTGGGTGTATGTACAAATAAATGTGACATTAAAGAATGAGTACAGAGGCAAAAAAAAATGAATTAGCTTTTTAGAAACATAAAAACATGAATAATGGAAGTGTAACTTCTAGTGTTTGAGATTTTTGTTTTTCCTTTATTAGAAAAGGCAGATTTTTTTCAACTGAAACATAGCCTGCAATTAAAAATTCTTAATGAGTAACTCCAGCCCTTTTCAAACACATTGTTTCAGCTTCCAATTCAGGGATTTTTTTGCTAATATACACGGATTGAAAAATAATCTTTATCAAATTTAAGAAATCCAAACTCTCCATTAGAAACATGCAAAAGAAGATCATTTACTAGGCCTTTTAAATGCTAAAGCTTGAAACACCAAGGAGTTCACATGTATTTTTTATTACATGATGTAGAACAAGAAATAACCATTTTTCTCCAGTAAACAAAAAAACATTAAGCTTTCATTCATTGCCCTGTACAGTTGTAACATACAATTCAATGTGTGTGATAGTAATGAGATTTTCCTATGTATAGCAAGAATTACAGGGCTCTTGAGAAATGTGTAAGAAAAGCACTTACGCAGTTATTAAAATGTCTTTATTGTACCTCTACCTCAAGGTACCACTTCATGCACGTAGTCAGTGCATCTAGCTGAAGTACAAGGCAACTGCATCATTATGTTTCTAAGTTTGTGTTATTTTAATGAAACACTTGAACTGTGTTTAATCTCCTTTTTACCAGGACAATTGATAGACACACACATTAAGCTGCATGACTTTGCCTCTTCTGGTTTCACTGTTAGTACCCACTGTACACTTACATCCACCAGAAAGAAATGGTCCCTCTAGAAAACGTCTAGTATAAGCAGCAAATACTTCTATGCATTATACCCTAATCCTTCCCTAGCATAATGACTGAACAATAAGCTGGTAAGCATTGTGTTCAAATATTTTATTCACATTTTCACTGTGTCAACTTAGGTGATGAGCTGCTGATGAGCGGAAGCATTTTGTACAAACTGGACACACATTTTCTGAGAAAAGCCCTCCAGTCAGGACGTCAGCTTTGGCTGCTACCAGCCTTGAGGGAGTAAGATGAAGGTATGGAAAGTCCAGGCACAATAACTATAGCCAGTTCTTTTGAGTCATCCTCTTTTTCAGCTATTTGGCAGTCACAGTGGTTGAGAAGTTTCTAAAATTAACATTCTTCCTCCTGCTGATTGTCCTCTGAGTACATGTCTGCTATGAACAGCAAGCTAAGACATCAGACTGTAATTAATTAAAAAATCCTACCTTAGTGCATCAGCTCCATAACTATTTACAATATTCATTGGATCAGGATAATTCTTCTTCCTTTTGCTCATTTTTTGGCCATCACTAGAAAAATAGCAGAATGTAGGCATCAATTCCCAGATTCTTGTAATAAATGGATAAAGAAATAGGCCCTTCAAATCTAACCTAATTTTTCTGTCCTACTATGTTCTTGGTAGCAGAGACATAATGATGTATTAGCAAGTGATTACAGTATGACTGCCTGATTTCCAGAGGTCCCTTGCAGCCTAACTGTTCTGTGATGCTGCTGGACATCCCAAACTCTACAGTTAAAAGGACTTTATCAGTCACAGCAAGGTGTAATTAAGAGAGTAATGGAGTTACTAAATAAGAACATGATCCTGTAAAGCTGGAATAATCAGTCTGAAGCTTCAAGTGTTTTTGTGAATGAACCATGAGACCAAGTCAAAAAAACCCAAACAACAAACAATTCCAAAGCCTCCCAAATTACAAATCAAAGCAGAAAAATCTATCTTTCCTACAAAAGTGAGGGAAGATGCACTTGTTTAGAATCAATCCGTCCAGCCCACTGGCAAAGCTAGATTTGAAAATTATGGGAAACAAATATAATTAACTAATTTAAAATTACATAAAACCTACAGCTATTATTTCCTTTTCTCTACACAACAGGTATCATTTATTTCCTGTCCTTTCCTATTATGACTTGTTGCTCATTTTCTCTCTCTCTAGGAATGACTAAACCAGCTGTAAAGAACCAAGTGCAACAGATAGCTGGGATACGCAAGACTCTCAGGTGCCTCTTAGCTGCTGCAACACTGGTGTCATTCTGACAAGTATTAACAGCTCTGAAGTCCACTTTAGATTCAATTTACAATTCCCAGGGACTTATCTGAAGTGTTCTTTGACTAAAACCTGTTCAGAAAAGAACTGACTGACATACCAACCTGGCAAGAACGAGGCCATTCACAATGACGTTCTTGAAAGGAGGCCTTCCAAAAAGAGCAGTGGACAGCACTAGCAAAGTGTAGAACCTGCAACAAGAGGCAATGTAAACTTGACTTTCTAAATATACCAAGCTTCAGACTGCATGTCCTTCCATGACAAAAGCAATTATTCATCATGGTGTTCAGCAAAGTTAAAGTATGTGGAACGTTTGTGTGGCAAAGATTTCCCTTCCCTTCGTCGCGTATCGTGCTGCTCTCTCAGCTGTGATATCCAAGAAAACTGCAACAGTAAGCATTAAGGTTGTGAAGAAAAGCAGTGTTTTTTTTCCCTTTAAATACAGAAAGGAGAAGTTTGTCTCTGAACAGCTCCCAGTTTGCTCACTGTAAGCCTCTGCCCACAGGATCCACCAGGAGCAAACACAGCAGGCAACACTGGCAGGCTTGTTTTCGCGTGTCTGTTCAACCCAGCAGACCACAGGACAGCTCCTGCAGGGAGCAGAAAAGCAAGTTAACAACAGTGAGCAGAGCCTCCTTCTGATCAAACTTGGCTGGTTAAATTAGCCATCACTGGAAAATACAAGAATATAGGTGCTCCTCACAACAGAGGGCAGCAGGGGGTCTGGCCCCTACCCATCTGATGTGTTTGCAGTATCTCTATTACCTATGTAGGACGCTGAAAAAAATCAGTGTTGGAGCAAGCACAGGCATCTGCTGTTCAGTATGTTGAAATACAATTTTATCTGAGAAATGAAATGGACATGCAAGATGATACAATAATTTCATACTCAGGAGTCAGAACCCTCAAAGCAGGTCTCTGTGAGCTTCTGTTACTGTATTGCTAGTAATGATTTTTAAGTAAAATAACTGGAAGGTGAGGCACAACTTTCCTGGATAAAAATGAGTATCACACTGACAATTGCTTAGCAACCTTAAAAGAGCAGTTCATTATGCAAAAGCTAATTGAATTTAGAATAAAGCACAGGGGGTTGTGCCTCAGAACCATGCATTTGCATGAGGATTTAGTGAAGAATCACTTTAGTGAAAAATAGAAAATAAAGTCCATCTGTATATTCCAAAGCAGTTTTTATCCAAAAACTGCTTATACTTGCAAAAGCATTACTGTGACACTTGAGGGTCCAAAGCTCTGTAAAGGTTAATAAATGCAGTAACACACACAGCAAGTGGTTTGCATGACAGCTCTGATGCTTATCTCCCAGATAGGTTTTTCACTCTCAAAATCACCTCAGTTCACACTGCAGGATACAAATTCTCTGCTTTAAATTGCATTGTAATTTAATGAACTTGAACCAACACTCCTCCACCTGCACACAAAAACATGCACTCAAAATCCCCGTTTTTAAAAAATTCACTTTTAACCTTTTTAAGAAAACCTCTACACAGAAACATTTACTCAATTGACACCTCAAGCCTACCAGGCTGACAGTTCACTGCAAGTACAGCAGTACTGCTTTTAGTACTTAGTCCAAAGGTACCTCATTGACAAACTCTCATCACTTTCTGCAAACTTGTCACCTAGTCTCATCTTCGAGCAGGTACATTTGCAATTAAAAAGAACAAAGCAGAACCAACCAGAAGAAACTGCAATGCTGTTTGCATTTGGGAAAATTGTACAGATGGGCCGTGGGCACTGGAAAAACATCCAAGAACTTTTGCACAACTTTTATGGTATTTGCATTGTCAAACCTGATAAGCCTCAGCAATGAGGTACCTTAGTTGTTGACAGTTACTGCCTTCAAGATCCTGTGATCCACTGGTTTACACACCATTTTGACATAACTCTACTCATTCTCTCTCAGATGATCCTTTGAAAAAGAAATAAATCACCTAATTTAGTCCAAATATTTTAAAGAAGTTTATCTCTGCACATTACTTTTGAAGTATCTTGTCTACAGATGCATTTGTTTCTAACAACTTCCTCGACTTATCTCTGTGATTTAATCCTTCACCAAATCTCAGTCTGCTTCTAGTTGCATCCTTGCAGATACACATCTGTCAGCCAAAACAACTGTAAAAAAGCTTAACACCACAGAGACATAAGGCCACAGCTTTGCTCTTCTTCCCTCCTCTTCCACTACTCCCAAAAGGGAGAAAGCATTCCTTGTCTGTTTTCTGCCTTCTTCAACAATTGTGGGTGAATTCATAATCCTGTGATTCATGCCAAAACCCTTCAGCCATTAATTCCCTAGAGGCCACCACATTCTGATGAGGACTTTAAGTTTTGTTGCAAACACACAATCAGAGAGATAGAACCAATCCATCCAAATTGCCAGTCTTGCAAATAATCCTAACCCTGACCCCAACTACAAGATTTCTTCCTCTGTTCTTAACAAATACAATTCAGCTCCTTTTCATACCCATGGGGGAAGTCATCAAAAAGATCACTCTCCCAGCTCATCATCTTGGTCACATGCTTCCCCCTCTAACTCTCTTCCTTTCTCTGTTGAGTCAAACAGAAGCCATCAGGCTCCCACCTCCCAAGCCTTTCACCACCTGCCAGGCCTCACTTTGTGCCAGCTGCAGTCTCAGACCTGACACAAACCAATCTTCATGCCCCATCTTCAGACTTTTTATAGAATCCTTCAAATAAAAAAATCACACTATGCTCTTAACACTTCAGAATTCACGAGCTTGTTGTTCACTTAGGCCCATTATGAGATAGCACTGTCACACTGGCAGGAAGACATACAAGTTTTCTCTTCAAAACAACCTCATTTTTTCCAAGATAACTAAATAGGTAAGTAAAACAGTTATAAGAGAACCCTTCTTAAGAACAGCCTGAGACAGCTTTATCTCTTACCAAAAAAAGCCACCACTTCACATCTTAATTCCTTCTTTCTTTCACAAAACAAGTGCTCTTTGGCAAATCACAGAACTTGAGCTGTCATCAAAGCACCAGCTCCTTGACAGACATGAGCACCAGGGGCAAAGGTATAACCACCAAACATTGAAGCCTGTGGTTTGATAATTGCACCACAGGTGGGACAGAATCAGGTAGGTGAAGACTTCCAGTAACTCTTAGGCTGATGTGGAAACCAAAAAGCAATCTACTCCAGCCTGGCATGTGCAAGTCTCCCTTTGCACACTGCCTCCAGTACACAACTTCACCAACTGGAAACATGATCTTTCAGTGGATTTGCACAGTGCACCACACTCAAGTTTAGATTCATATTATACTGTGAAAAGGCCCAACTTGTGTAAAAACTACAAATGCATTTGTTAATGGCACTAGAGAGCTTTATTGGAGGCATGAGATCAAACTTATCTTTTCATCTGTCACCTCTCCCACACATGCTCCAAAGCATGGCAATAGAAAAAACACTGCTGTGTGACACATACTGATCCATCCACATCCCCATCTCAATGAGCTAAACCTTGAAACCTAAAATTGATCATTCCTCCTATATTTTTTGTTAATACCAGACATATTTTTTTTTAATCCACATAAAAATCCCAAACCTTTTTAATGCTGTTGAACTTTTACAATTCAGTAGCTGCCTTGCACAGTGTAAGAATTATTACACAGTAGAATTTTTATTTTACTTTTTTTAAATAAAATGCATCAGGGAGAAAAAACAGCTTCTGACCATGCCTGTTACATGCATTTTATGTCTTTATCATGTGTTTTTTTTGTCTCTTTTATTAAAAAAAACCCAAACAGACAAAACCCTCACAATTTATTTTTTTCCAGACAGAAGGAAAGAAGGGAAACTAAGTTTTTAATTCTCTTTCCATGGGCATAATTAGCAATATCCCAGACAGACTAACACATGGAATCACTAATATTACTACTTCTCAAGCTGTTGTTCTCCATTCCTTTTTCATTCTAACACTTTACTAGCCTCCTCCAGTCCCAAAAGCACACCTGCTGCAAAGTCAGCAGTTTTTCTCCCAAATAAACAAAACCTATCACTTTTTTTCAAGATTCAACAGTTATTATATAAAATATAATGTCATATATAATGTTCCAAGTTAGTATTTGTCAAATTAACAGTGCTGTATCCACATCCTCTATGCAACAGTCAAGAAAAGTAAAAGAAGAAACAGGCTTGACTGTGTACACTGGATCTAGCACTGCTTGAAGAGCAGCAGTTTGTCCCTCTACTGGTGGGTTTTATGCTCCTTGACAGTACTGAGCTGCACAGCAACACTGGAAAGCACCATGACTAATAAGCTGTGACAAAGTTGTGGAGAGCACAAAATTAAAGATCAGATGGCTTAACACAGACTATTACTTTTTCAGGAAAAAAAAAATATGAAAAGAAAGTCACTATACATGTAAGAGGTCAGACTCAGACAATCTGAGTATTTTATCACTTATATGGAAAAAAAAAAGTGTTTATTAAGTTCATCAGGTTTCTCTCATGCTGACCTCTGAAGTACTGCTTTGAGGACCCATTAAAAGCATTATGCCTGACACTAATTAGGCAAGGGGCAGCTATATTCTGAGCAAGTATTTAATATGCCAAGAGAAGTCCACCTTTTCCTAAATGATCCTTAAGTCATCTCTCCCCAGCTGCCAAACTTGCAACTGTAACTTTCATTTCAGGAGGTCATTTGTTGCATCACAAGTAAGGGGCTGCATAGAGAAGACACCTTCTGCTACATTAATGAAACTCATTTTTATTTAGCATCATGCCTCACATTTCTCTGCTTAAGCCTCCTGGTCTTGATCAAAGCTTGATGAACACACAAAAGCCAACATCTTACTGCTTTGTGTGGGTTGGTTGGCTTGCTGAGGGAGGAGTGGGCAAAAAGGAATTCCCAAAGGAATGTTGTTTATTTTAACACTAATAACTCAAGGTACTGGAAGGAGAGCATTACTTGTACCTAGTTGAATGTACTCATCAAGAACACAAAAAAATACATCTTAAAAATCTGTCAGTTCTCACAGCCAACCTCAAACTTAAAAAATAGAATAAACACTTAAAAATGCCAGAGCTAAAACTGTATGTATGCCTGCATGCATGTATGTATGAGAACATTACCCGGTGAAAATCTGAGACCAGGGAAAAATTTTCATCAAGGACTGAAAAGCATAAGCAGTGAGGAATCAAATAAGATGAAGCTTTCAGTTAGAAAATTGGATTTTTGTAAATAAGATATTAACAACATAAGTTTTGATGTAAATTTCACACACACACACTCATATAAAACCAAAACTCAAAATCTAAGGGGCAAGAATTACTAGCCTACACAATGGCTTGAAGTCCTCCAAGCACTGACTCAATTGCTGTTACGTTTTGAGCAGATAACTCAAAGTTCTACGAAAATTCGGCTGCTGAGACTCTTCCCGAGAAGGCCAAAGAGCTGCCCTATTACCTAAAAATGTTTTCCACAAGGTCCAGGAAGATTGCTTGCTAACATGGTGTCTTTCTGCAACACATTTGTCACCAAGCTTTACAATACCTTGCCTTTTACTGCAAAGTCATACAATTACTGACACTCCACAACATTTCAGGATCGTACGTGTGTAACAGCAGAATTAATATCACAAAAGAAGTGGCAGGAAATTACCATCCTCGGGTTTGGTCAATGCCTTCAGCAATGAAGTCAGCAGGGAAAGCATCTTCAAGTTCTTTTTTGTTTTCAAATGGATAATGGACTTGTGCATAAGGCATGCTTCCACTCTCAAACCAGCAATCAAAAACCTCAGGGACCCGGTGCAGGGAGCCCTTGCCACAGCGGGAGGGGATCGTTAGGTGGTCGATGCTATGGGAAAGAAAAGAGGTTGATACATTCTAAACAAAAACAGGAATTAGCACAAAAAGCTCACGCTGTGTTTGCACATTAGGTATGGCAGGAGTTTTGGGTTTCATTTTAATCACTCTTCAAAATGCTCAGCTTTTCCTTTGACAGTTTTTATAATTGGAGGCTATTTTAGAGATGTTTATTTCTATTAGCCTTGTCCAAGACAGAAGAAAGGGAAATTTATACATGTTAATTACAAGTCCTCTCACTACTTTTCTGTTTTCCCTAATTGTTTCCCAGGGTTTTTGGGCAAAGAAAATCAGTTTTTATGTCTGCTCAATTATTTTTAATAACTAGTTAACAGTCTCCATGACCAACCTTTCTCGATGGAGATCCGTGACTCTCACTCCAGACAGCTCTTCCAATTCTGCTACAGAACCAACACAAACTACCTGCAAGAGGCACACAAGAAATTCAGACAGTTATTTGCAAGCAGCAGCAATTTCTGTTAACATTACACAGGAGACCTGTAGATCAGTCAGTATCTTCTAAAAGAGCTGATAAAGCTGACATGCCAATAAAAATGTTTGTGTAAGGTCCCCTTCTTCAATCTAACAGAGCAGCAAATGAGATCAGAGACCATCACCCTGATTTAAAACAACTCATGTCAGAATAGTTGGAGACTTGAAAGTGAAAGCATGTTGTCCAGATATCAAAAAAGGCAGGGTTTTGTTGTCTGAGTTTATTGAGGGGGAGGGTTTGTTGTGTGTTTTTTTCTTTCCCAAGAACCCATAACACAACCACCTCAGAAAATTCAGTGATCCTAACTTTTATACAAACAGGAGTTGCAGATCCCAGGCTCCTGTTCTGAAGCTTAAGTAAGCAGCTAAATTGCTCATAATTGAGTAGCAGTGTTCCAGCCCAGGTACACTCAACTGTTCATATTAAAGGCATCTTATTTAAAGTGAAAAAACGTGTCACAGCTAACAAGTGGTTGTTATGAAAGGTACACACTTTTCTTGGGTTTATTGCATTAACACACTAAGAATAAAACAAAAAGTTTCAGCAACAGACTCACATCAACTCCATGAAATGTTGATGAAACATATGATTGGGAAAAACTGCATATAGGACTGGTTTCTTTGCTTTACATTTTAATGAAGTTTAACCCTCCCAGAGGCTTATAGCCCTGTCTCACCTGGCAGGATTCACAAGCCACAGACTGCAGCACAGGTCTGGATCTTGGCTAGCCAGTCCCACATGCTACCAGTCCAATTCAGAACTGCCAGGGGAAAGATTTGGTTTTGACCAATGTGACAGGGAAGGAGTTAAAGCAGGATTTGTCACATGAGCTAACTTCCTAGCTTGCTCTTAAGATACAGTAAGTCAGAGTACTGCTCAATTCCTATTGCTGGTCTTAAATATATGCATATGTATACACACAGAAACTATGACTAACTAAAAGGTTGTGGTGGTTTTATTTCTGATTAAACTGTCAGGAATTACAGAGACAGAAACTCAGTCTGATTTGGTTTTTAAGCCATGATTTTCCCAGTCTGATTCAAATGCTGATCTGCATTACTAAGTACAGCCTTTCATTGTTATACTAATTTGGAAATGCAATTTTTTCATTGCTTATTTGTCTTATTTTCCTATAGGAAGTGAAGCATTACAATGATTATGACAGGGAAGTACAACAGTCTACAGTGGGGGATTGATCTCAGTTCAAAATACACCTTTATAAATAAATTATTTTTAACCCAGATCTGTTCTTCATTCACTGTGTGGCCCCATGAACAATCATACAAGCTCAAGTGAGCAGGCAGCAGGTGCTTAGTTCAGCACTGCTGGCAGAGGAAAAGATTTTAATAGCAGCATGGCTAAAAATGACCCTTGGATACACTGATTACTTCATCTTTGCTAGTCTTAATATTGGAACATTCATTCACACCATGCTCTGGGTTAAAAGATGTTGCTTTTTGAAGCAACAATTTTTATTTCATTTATTTCAAGTTTACTTATTTCAATACTCAAGTAAGATTCTATATACTGGATGCAACTGCAGAACTGCACCCTGAGGAACACATTCCTAGAAGAAATAACCCCAAATCCACACGAAAAATCCAACAACCACCAGAGGAATGCAGCTCTCTCCACACTGAAAGAGACTGCCCCTGTTTGAGTCAGCCAGATGAAGCTACTTCATCCCAAGGGTAGCTCATTAGATACTGGAAGACAAGAGAACAGTACAGCAAGTAGATGCTAATCAAATCTGATCCCTCATTAGGGCATACCCACTCACTTCTGCAAGAAAAAACACCTGATATATGCTCTTAAATCAAAGCTATGGCTTCAGATACTTTTCTTCAACAGAAATGTCTACTTTAGTAGCCCGGCCCCTTTCCCAGTCACTTTTTCCTCCTCCATTCCATCTTCTGGCCACATCAACAACAAAACCAGCTGTATCAGCATTTAATAGTGGACAGCAAAGACTGAAATATCTAGGCTGGGACTGGGGTCTGTTCAACCCTGTTTCAGCATCACTGAAACCTAATGTGAACTCAGAGGTTAAGGTTAAATACTCTTAATGACATGAACATTAGCATTATATCCAGGATTATCCACGTAAACAGGAAGAATAAAGCCATGCAGGAGCACTCATGGATCTCAGTGTTCCTGGGACATAGTTCTGCAGTCCCTGCTAAGTACAAATGTTTCCTGGGTTTGTCATTTTAGCTCCGTTAAGTATCTATAATCCAAGAATAAGGAGTGTTCACAGAAACAATCCAGATACTCTGGGATCTTCAGAAAGCATCTTCTGACTAGTAATTAGAAAGAGAAATGACAGCTAAGGTCAGCTAAAAGTGGCAGCCTTAATGCAGGCTCAGAGCACCCTTCAGGAGAGCACAGCCAGAGTCCTCTTGTTCCAAATCTTACTCAAGACTGGGAGCACAAAAACCAGTGGAGGGTGAACAGTTTACATGAGTGACAAGCAAGGAAAGAGGATTTCCATAACACCACTGAGTATTTGATACTATAACTTGTATGCAAGTCTTATAAAATCAACCAATACCCACTTTATCAACTTGGGTGCTATATTAAAGAATCTTATTATCTAATTCAAATGAGATGTGTTCCTCCACTGAGGAGATCACTGAGATTTAGGAATGTAAAATGATAAACTGCCTGCAAAAATGTGCTAATAAACACAAGCTCCAGAATTCAACTTCCATTATGTCTCTCTACCTAGTAATTATAAAATAAAACTAAATAAGCTAAAATAAAAATAAAAGAAAGGCTAGAATAAGACTGTGGGAAACCAAATACTGATTTGTAATAAAATTCACTTGAATAACAATTAATTCACCTCACCCTATATTAAATACAGAACTGGTATTACTTCTCCAGGATTTAATATGCACAGTATAATTGCATGTGACAAAGTGTTCTTTTGAGAACAAGACATGAAGTGGAGGCTCTGCAATCTCACATGGCACTAGGCTGCAATAAAACTAAATCAGGACATTCTGAGTGGATATTATTTCTATACAAGAGCAGACATTACTTATGCCTTAAGTTCCACATCATTTCCAATGGGGTTTAGTGCTTACACTATACCCCACATGCATAAAAAGAGAGTGAACATTAAAAAAAACCCTAACTTGAAATTTAGCATGGTCCAGAATGCTGAGCTATTGAAACATAACATTCAGACTCTAGAGTAAACAAAAATGTGTAACTTCTATGGGTAAAAAGAACAGACCTGTTGGCATTTCTATCATCATTCAGAACACCCAGTCCCAAGGAATATTTGCAGCTAATTTTAAAGAAAAGGTCAATGTTCCAGGATGGACATCACGCTTTTAAATAATTTTTAAAAAACAAATCTTAAAAAGCAAAAATCTGCACACACAGGAATACAGACACTGGGAGGCTGGACAGAAAATTAAATATTAGAGGCAAGGAGTGGGAGTAAAGTAGCCTTTACACAACCTTTTCCAGCTGCAGAACCAAGTTTTGAAATAATTCAGCACAAAACTGAGCCTTTTCTTTGTCTATAAAAACCTGTTACACCAAACAAGGGTCTTAAATTTAAGTTTGAAGACTGACAGTTTATACCTTAAAATTCTGAATAAAAAAAATTAACTATTCTAAGAGACAGAAGAACTTGCTTTGCCAGTAATTTACAAACAGAACATAAAAAAAGAACTCAAATGCCAAAGCTTTCTCAGATACTTCGATCACAATTGCCAGGATGAACTCCCTGCTCTCCCCCATCTTTCCCTGCCTATCAGCAAGATTTCCAACAAAGATGAAATAAAATATACTTTATGGTGCACACTGAAGCAATAGTGCAGTTTAAGACAATCAAATACTTTTCTGGCATACATTTTCCTATTTCAGGTCTTACACATCTAAAACCAAAACTAACACTTCTTCAAACCAAGGGAGATAAAACCAAAGGCTTGGGATGCTGCTGCCATCAGTGTTCACCTTCCATGGACATTGATTAGCATTTTCTATTTCCAGCAGGAGGAAGGACTTAGGTGTCTAATGGAATTAACTCACACAGAAATAAAAAAATACATTCAGGAACAGGTTAAAACTTGGTGTTTTGTCACTCAGAAAACAGCAGTCATCAAAACTGTGTAGTATTCACTTGTGCAGTTAGCTTTATGCTACCAATTGCAGGGTACCTTACAAGTGAAAAAACCCCTGATTTCTAGCATTCCCATTAAACACTTCCATCATTCCACCAGATTCACATTTTCACAGCCTATTACATTCATATTTGTAGCACTACAAATACGTATTTTTACTGTTCTACTATGCTGGACCTGTTCTTATGCCTTCAGCAATTCATTTCAAGGAACTGAGCATTAGAATTTCAAAAACAGTCTGAAAGGACCGAGTGAAAACAAACAAACAAATCTCTTCTTTGCCATTTTCTCATTGTATTTGTCATTTCCATTGTATCTACCATCACTACAAATTCTTCCAGGAAAGATAACATTTATTCTAATATAACACCCAAGAAAAATGGCTTGCAGTTTGCAAGCAGAAGCAAAGAAAACATGCATGAACAGAAGTGCATGTTGCATCTGTCCTCTAATATACAGGATATATTCAGATACTCTTAAGATATATTAATAGAACTGAGGCAGTAGAAGGTCTAACAGACTAGTTTGTCAAAATAATCAAAACAGAGTGAACAGACAGGCTTTTCTGTCAGCTGCAAACCTTTGTTTTCTTACTCACCTCCTCAAAATCCTCGCTGACCCACAGGGGGATGGGTGTTCCCCAGTACCGGTTTCTAGAGATGGCCCAGTCCCGGGCTTCTTTCAGCCAGTTCCCAAAACGTTTCTCCCTCACAAAGTCTGGAACCCTGTTCCAAAAGTAAGAGAAGTATTCTTTTTATCACTGTATTTAAGTTATAAGGAAGCTAGGAAGAATGGTTATATTTTATTTCATCCACAAAAGGAGCGGGTTTCAGCAGAGTGTATGAATTGGAGCACATTCATGTTACAGCTCTGGTTGCTGCAAGGCCTGTGGACTTGCTGCCCAAGATGCAACACCTTTTCTTCTGCCTCTCCTTGATCTCCAAGAAAGCTACAGGAGGGAAAAATACCATGCTTCTTTTTACCCTAAAATAACTTGGTCAAAACATGTGCAATACGTAGATTAATTAAGAACGAAACCAGGTCCAAAAATCCTCAGGACAGTCCAGCATCTGAGGATTCTGGCTAAAGGTGGGTAACAATCCCACTGCTTTATTTTACATAGATTTTGGGGCTGAATGAAATGACAAAGTTTCAAAAGCCTAGGGTAATAGCATCAAAAGGCACCTTGCATTTACAGTGGGCATCCAAGTATCTGCACGTTATCTTTAGGCTGGAAATTCCAAGTTGAAATACCCTAAAAAAGCAGCCTTTTCACACTATCTCCACTTTTGTTCTCTGATTAAAAAACAAAAGTACCACCCATGCCAAACAGAAAAACAGAACAATACTTACTAAAAACTCATTTTGAGCACTGAAGGGCTCTGAGGGATGTTAAAGACAAATTTTCATCACATGAAAGTGTCTTGGAGCCCAAAGGTAACATCAGGATCTGATGCCCAGCAAGTTTCCTGCATGTGCAAACCTCCCTTATTGATTAGTGACCAATTTTTTTCTCTTACCATGTAAACGAATAATTAGCTATTGACACAATTATAATATAGGAGGTAAGGAAAAGCAATGGGTTTTTAGGTCAACAACACAGCCTCTTCATGCCTAAAGGTGCATTTAAAAAGACCATGAAACTCTCAGGATTAATGACCTGGAGATAGTGTCACAGATTGACAGAAGCTGTGAATGAACAGCCAACAATAATACAAATAACACTAGAATTAAGTTTTTGAGCAAACTATGGCAAGTTTTTCTGAGTTTGTTTTTCCAGTGGAACCAGAAGGGCCCTTCCAAAAGTAAGACATGGATTTAGAAATCCAGAGGTTCTAAAGAAAGAAACAGCCAAACAACAGAAACCATATGGTCTCCTCTATCTTTTCTCCTTGAAGCTCTTGATCCTGCATCAGATATGTTTTTCTGGATCATTTAACCACAGATCAGCTCCAGGAGTAATAAAAACCAAAGAATCCTTCAGAGGACAAATTAAAAGAATGGATTCATATGACATACTAAGTAGGATTTGGCCCAGTAGCAGAATATTTAAGAAGTGTGAGCATCCCTCAGCCATCTCCTGATGAAAATGAAAGCTACTGTCTTTCCAAAGTTTTACCCATGATGATGCCATGTGGAGATCTGAAGACTTCTTGGTAGCAATATTGTCTCACATGGATAAAACCTACCATTAAAAGGCTCACTAAATACCAGCTTGAAGTTCACAGCTTCACTAGTCAGGTCTAGATTTACTTTTGGTTGCAAATTTATCTTTGGTAACATTTTTTAAAGGAAAATGTAAAATAAAATAAAAAATAAAGTCAGTGACTAATGTTTGATGTGACAGCTGTTCCCCAGCTTTGAAATGTAGAAATGTACACAGGCTTTTGCCATTTGTTTTAAAAGTGGGACTTATTATGATTAACCTTTTTGTGGTGACCTTAAGGGACCCTCTCTCCAAACACAAGTGGAAACTGTTCAAAGATCATTAGCATTTGCCTAACATTCCACTAATGTGGAAAACTTCTCTTTACATCACTCCTAAACTAGTTTCCATTTTTCAGAAGTTGTTAGACACTGATTAGCTGAAATTATTAGTCCCATTTAACATAGCTAGAGGCTGAAACAATCCCCCAATGACATTAAAATGCTAAGAGTTTCAACTCTGCCTCCTCAAAACATGCATGAAAAATTAATTTTATCCCCAAAGTGGACATTAACCACAAAAATATATGGGGGGGTAAGCTCCCTCACTCTCTCTCTCTGAGCTATGAAGGCATATCATTTACATCTTCTTGTAAAATTGTCTCACCCTGCTGCCAATTTTTAGTGGAACATAAAACACAAACCACTTAATCATCAAACCACAAGGAACTACATTTGCAACAATGATTTATGGCACTTTAGGGGTATGACACAGAAAGAACACTGACATAGCCATTTAATAAGAGCAGCCTGTATCTCAAACAGATTTAGAGCCCAGTTTGACCAGCCCTATCAGTCAAGCAGCTCTTAAAGACTACAGCCTGTTCCTTTTATCTAGTCTCACTAGTTTTAGCTACAGATATCTGACTAATATTTCTGACTTACCTACACATCATAAGGGAAAAAAAGGAATGAAAAAAAAATCAGCAGCACCTTCTATTTAATTATTGCACTAAGCAGAAAAGACAGTACAGAGTATTTTCAGCAATGTTGTAACATAATGATCAGGTATTAATAACATCAAGTCCAGGTTAGTGTTTCTGCAGGGGTTTTTTTCCATTTCTTTTTGATCCTCTCCTCTTAGAGATTCTCTTAGTACTTCTCTTGCAAAATGTTAATAAAGATACAGCTACACATTGTTAGTTAAGGAACCATTTTTTCTCTTCACACTCCACAAAATAATTATTTCTTAAGTTTGCAGAGAAATTACTTGTTTTACTCAACTAAGGAGAGCAGGGGCAGCCTGAGGAAGGCCACTTTCCTGGGAATTCTGCTCCCTTTGCTCCTGTGCAGTAAGAACCCAAAGAAACTTGGCATCACCCTGAGACTAGACAGTACTGTGTTTAATCTATCAGCCCACAGTCTTTCTCAGAATTCCCAGATAATTTTTCCATCTGTATTCAAAGAATCCCAGAATCTCAGGGGTTGGAAGGGACCTCAAAAGATCACACAGCCCAACCCCCCTGCCAGAGCAGGGGCACCCAGAGCACATCACACAGGAACGTGGCCAGGGGGGTTGGAATGTCTCCAGAGAAGGAGACTCCCCAGCCTCTCTGGGCAGCCTGGCCCAGGGCTCTGTCACTCTCACAGGAAAGAAGTTCTTCCTGAGATTCACATGGAACCTCCTGTGCTCCAGTTTGCTGCCATTGCCCTTGTCCTGTCACTGGACATCACTGAACAAAGCCTGGCTCTGGCCTCCTGACACTCACCCTTTATTTGTAACCACTGATGAGGTCACCCCTCAGTCTCCTCTTCTCCAAGCTCAACAGACCCAGCTCCCTCAGCCTTTCCTCATCAGAGAGATGTTCCACTCCCTTCAGCATCTTTGTGGCTCTGCCCAAATACATTCCAAACACAATTTGCCATTGGTAAGACTGATAAAGCCACAATCCTTGGCTTCAGGAAATTCTGGGCTGTGACAAACCCTGCTTATCTAAACCCAAAAGCTGAGAGAGCCCCTTGGAAGTTCATGGCTGCACAATTTACCAGACACTGACCTTTGTGCATCAAAACTGTTCTCACAGCATGGGTAATTAGAAGGTTTAAGAAGAACAAACAAGACAAAACCAAAGGCAAGGCTACCCACAAATTTTCCTGTTTTACAACACAAAGATACATGATAAAAGCCCCTTCCCATACACCAATATGCAGGCTCATGTCTAACCCGGTATCTGGAACTAACCCCCTTCAGCTTCAAAGCACCCATCTCAGTTTTATGCTGGTGATCACTAAGTTTGCAGTTGGGTGTGACAAGTGAGGTGACCAGTGCTGCAGGTCAGAGCAAACCACTGCTGCTGGCACTGCCCAGATTCAGATCTCAGGAAAGGTCGAGCTCCAGCATCAAACAGTTCCACAAGGTTGCAGCTGAAATCAAAGCAAATTCTCTCCTAACACCATCCTGCTGCAGCTCCTGGAAGTGTGCTGTTAGAAACACTTGATTTCTCAACTGACCTCCAGCTTGTGTTGGCTTTGACCTTCAAGCTCCTCTGCAAAATGACACAGATAGGTTTTCATACTTCTTTCTCCAACATTTAGCAAGGCTAAGGAGACTGCTGCCTCAGCAGGTCGTGAAGCTGTTGATTCATAAGTGTAGAACAGTGTGGGATCACAGCTATTTCTACTTTCTTGGCACCCAGGATAGAGCACTAAATAAACTTCATTTCAGCAGTCAAAAAGTTCAGGGAACTGAACTTTGGAACACAAAGGAATAAATATTGATTTGTCGAATTATAAAATAGAAAGATTTAGAATACAAATACATCAGTTTCAACCTGTTTGAAAGCTCATTTCCATTTTACTCTCCCAACTTTAAAACTCTATAATAACAAGCTGCAGATGATAAAAATTATTTGTTCCAAATTCGTATGTCCCATTTTGAATGTTCCTACTTTTGAGGCATATTTGGGATTTTGCTAAATCCATGCATTGCTAAGCCCTTTGCCTAGTGAACTCCCACATCCTTTCTTGATAGCTCCTCTTTTACACAGTGTCTCAAAAATTCCATCTGACTAGCAAAAAAACCCCACGAAAAGCAAAACTAAACCCCATCCTTTAACCACATTTACTAGCTTATTTCAACAGAAATTGTTTTCTTTGCCTTCCAACTCTACATACTACCCAGCATACAAGCCACACATGTAACATGAGCATGGATTTGAAAATAGGGAATTAGTGACCATCTCCAATCCAAGAGCAGGAACAGGTGCAGTGACAGTTACCACAGCTGCTGATCCAGTGACTTCACATCACCAAATTAATACTCCAGCAACAACATTAACTATAATTAGTAGATTTGCTTTCTGCCTCTTGTCCCCAGAAATGTGCAGGATGTAAACAAATCTGAATTGTTATATCATCCAGAGGGAAAGTAACTAAAAGGACTAAGTCATCTATTCCTTTTCCTTACATATATTTTGATGTGTCTCTCTTGTGCTCAAAACTGTAAATACTGAATTAAACTTACTATTCCATTTCAAAGCTCAGATGTGCTCTGCATGACCCTCTGAGTTGGCTCACCTTGCCCTGGCCACAGGATATAGAACTGTCTCAAAGCATCACTGTCCCTCTTTTCTGTAAACACAAATACACTGCTGAAACAAACAGCTGTCAAATATTGCCACGGCAGAAGCCTCACACATTTTATCATCAATTTGCCATTAAAAGCTGTTAAGATATAACAAAGATATAATAATTCATTCTCACTCTGAATCACTCTTCTCAGCAGCCAATTTTAATGATATTCTTTGAAAAACCACAGCAGCTTAGTGTAGTGGATAAGATTTACTTCATAATTACCAACGAAAGGAAGCTCTTAGCTTATGAATTATTTGAAAAATAGTCCCCTAAGAGTTAGTACATAAAGTAGATAAACAAAAAACTCCCTTGAACAGCGTGAATTAGGAAACCTCATACCAGATCAGCACACAGCATCTGGTATGTTTAGTTCTCAGAAGATGGTCCCAGATCTACCCTTTCATTTGGACAGCTAGTAACTTTTTCAGTGACGCCTGCAATCAGGAATCACTTACATGCCTGGAAAGGAGGAAGTTAACTGAGTTTTAAGAGCCAAACTAATGCTGATTAAGTAGTTATCCTATATATTTTAAGTACATCTGTACAGATTTTAAATTCATAACATAGCAGCTGTTTTTAGGGGTTTTTTTAGGTGTAGAATCTCTTTTTCTTTTTAAACATTAACTAAGCCATAGAAGACAAAGTCTTAAATTCCATTATGTTAATTTACTCTAATAACAAGCCTCCTTCAACATGCCCTCAAATTGATTTTTAATGCTTTTTAATTCAAGGAGATAAAATAAGCAACTATTCGTGCCCTTTTGACACTTTAATTAGCACCAATCTATAACATGGACCTAATTAAGCACTGGGGGAGGTGGGAGAGAGGAAAGGGGGGGAGAGAGGAAAGGTCAGCTGTTTGCAAAGCAGGCAGAATTGCCACTGCAGCAAGACTCCTTCTCCTCCTCCATTCACAAAAGCTGATTAGAAAGGGGCACAACCACACACCCCACATGAGTTGGGGATGCCTCCACCAGTGCATTTTCTGCTTCTGTGCAGCTCACATTTGCCAAATGAATGGTGCTGTCAGTCATTTCAATACAGCAATGTTTTTCTTCACTCTTTTATCCTGGTTCCCATGGCAACCAACACTTTAGCCTGAGCCTGCAATGCTGCTGCAGACTGCATCACAGCCCTGCCGTCAGCAGCCACAGCTGCCTGACAAGTCAAGATTAAGTGAAGCCATAACCTCCCATTTCATGATCAACTCCTAATAAAAGAAAAAAATCCTGACATCTTTTATTTGTATGACCCAGACACCGTGTTAATTGCTATTAAAATTCTTAATCTTACCAGTGACAGCAAAAATCCCTGCATCCTAAAAGCAGTGAATAATTAAGCGTTCACTTTTCTTCTCCTGCATAGTACAACCACACACCCCACACGAGTTGGGGATGCCTCCACCAGTGCATTTTCTGCTTCTGTGCAGCTCACATTTGCCAAATGAATGGTGCTGTCAGTCATTTCAATACAGCAATGTTTTTCTTCACTCTTTTATCCTGGTTCCCATGGCAACCAACACTTTAGCCTGAGCCTGCAATGCTGCTGCAGACTGCATCACAGCCCTGCCGTCAGCAGCCACAGCTGCCTGACAAGTCAAGATTAAGTGAAGCCATAACCTCCCATCTCATGATCAACTCCTAATAAAAGAAAAAAATCCTGACATCTTTTATTTGTATGACCCAGACACCGTGTTAATTGCTATTAAAATTCTTAATCTTACCAGTGACAGCAAAAATCCCTGCATCCTAAAAGCAGTGAATAATTAAGCGTTCACTTTTCTTCTTCCTGCATAGTGCCCTTTGGAGGGTTCTATCATTATAGTTACAAAGTACTTTTAAACAGCATTACCACTTAGGATTCATTTCAATTCCTATGTATACGTTGGCAATCCTATAAAGGTGGCAGACATTCAACATCCTGCATCTTGCAGACAGATTTACCAGCTGCCTAAGCACACGGTACTATAATTGCTTAGTGAACTGACAATTGGAGTCTTTATTTAGCAAGCTACTACTTCAACCAAAGAACAAGCTTTTAATGACCATTCAGTGGGACTGAAAAGATACCTACTCTATTTGTGACATCACTGGCAATCTCTGCTCAAGAGGCTTTGAGAGGAAAGGGCAAAATTAGGATGCAGCACAACACAAGCCATCAAAATCAACTGCAACAAGCCTCAGAATTCACTTCTAATCCTCAACAATGTCTGATAACAGCCAGTAATAAAATCTTCTGACTGACGCTGCTCCAAATTAGACAAACACAAGGTTAACCCTGCAGCAATTTATTTTTTTTTTCACCTCCTACTGCAGGCAATGACACCAGGTTTGCTGTTTCCTCAGGAAACATTGCCATCTACTGACTGCACTTCACCACTGCTACTGGAGAGAAGACATGATTTGTATTCAGGTTCCCTCACTAAGAAAAGTGGAACTGAAGATGCAAAATAAGGAGTGACAATTGCACTGTTATATTAAAGGAAAAAAAACCAAAACCCACAACAAAAAAACCCAAAATCCCCCTCACATATGATGCATTTAAAACTGTTCAGATGAGATTAAATGCATTTATTAACAGTTGCAAACAAGGAAAGAAAGTATCCTATGAGACAACCTGAAAAAAAATATAAAAGGAGAAAATCATGGGACTTGGTAACAGATTTTCCTCAATTATGCTACATTTCTGCTCTGACTTAAAATTCTCTTGCCCTTGGTACAGACTCACGAGTTGTCATCTGCACAAAACCAACGTTTAACAGAACAAACATTAGCTTTCTACTGCAGATGGGCTCTATGTCCCATCCTCTGCACATCCTACCAGCTTTTGGGTTTATGACACAAAACAGGCAATAATTTGTGATCTAAGTTTCCCAAAGGTGGAGGACAGCTTGCTGTTCAGCAAAGTAGGTGGCTGGTCGAAGGTGAGAAAGACCAAGATCAAAAGTTTCTCAAAAGATGAATGTGTTTGATGCATGTGAAAACACTTGGTCTTAGAGGGCCCATACAGGAACAGCAGAAAATGAGGGCAAAAGTCACACTCCGTAAACTAGATAATTCACTTTCAGCAGAAAGGCCTTTTGGATGTGTCCTGTGTGGTATTTTCCATAACAACTCAGAGTTTAAGGCATGAAAGTGGAAAAAAAAGAAAAACACCAGTACTTTCAACTCAGGACCTATACATCAGAGCTCTTTATTACACTCCTTGTATTTTCCAGTGCCAAGAAGACACAAGAACAAAGGCTTGGCTTCTTTGAAGTCCCTTACTGTCTCCCATCACTGCTTTCCTTCCACTAATGCTCATTTTTCCACTATACTCAGTGCTGTAGATCTTATGTAAACAATGGCAGAACTGCACAATAATCTCTAACACTAGAAACCTGTCAGCAAGTAGAGGTAAATCTTTCAGGAGTCACTGAAGTAGAACTCGAAGGGAGGTTTTTAAAAAATAAAGAGTTCAAAGCACTTTTCTACTGACCAGCAAGTATAAAAATACTATATATACTGCCAGAAGTGTGAGCTACAGCACTTTGGAAACAAACTTAAGTACAAACTGCACTCATTTACTCTTTACAATAACTTAGAAATTTGTCATTTATCCCAACTTAGGACTAATTCCTCTCACCAGAGTTAATTCTGTACAATGGGATCTAGGGTAGCATGGTTTAGTTGCTTGTCATTGGTTATGTAGGAAATGCTCTTTCAACAAGTCTTTAAGACAATTGAGGCTGAAACCCAAACCACTTAACCAGGGCCCCAGCTCTGGTGCTGCAGCTTATTCTTCAGATTGACATTAACAGGAAACTGAGGTCTGACAGCCCTGCATGGTACAAGAGCTGAATTTGCCCCTCTCTCTCCAGTACCACAGTAGTAGGTTGTCTGAATATACAGGTTAATTTTTATTTTTTTAAGTCTTCTGCCAGTTGTGTAGTAGAGAGGACACTCAGTAAGGGATCTTGAGTTAAAGACTGAAGCACAGCCTCTTAAATTCTCTTTCAATTCTACATTTTCAGCAACATGTAGCATGATTTATTTCCCACTGCAATCAGAACAAGGTTGGGAAAAAGAAGAGAGGATTTTTTGGTTTCTGATTTTGCAAACATGCTGGCACATAACTTTAATTTTCAAGAATGACTGCAGGAGTAAAGTTCATTTTGATAACTGAAGATACAGTTGCTGGATTTAATACATTTTGAGTAACTATGGCTTTATCAGTAGGCTAATTCATTAAAAACTAATTAGATATGCAATCAGGTTGCAAAGTTTGTCCAACTCTGTTTAATCTATTTAATCAAAAAGGATATCTATATAAAGAGTGCACCTATTCTTAAGGGACAATATACCTATCAGTCATTTATAGGAATAAAAAAAGCAATGCAGTCAAACTCATTTTGCAAAGGTTAATACAGTCTGAAAGCATTTATCCCAAATTTTCTCATTTTCAGGACATGCTGAAGCCCCAGAGAGTCCAAAAATAAATTTTTAAAAAGCTAGGTATTATTCCTCTGACACTTTCAGACATCAAGTCTCTACCAAAGCAAAAAAAGTAGGTTTTGGGAAGGATGGAGTCCCCAACTTTGAAATAAATGAATACTGAAGAAGGCCAGCATTCTCAACATCAACTTAAGAAGTTACACCCCAAACAGAACTATCATCAGGAGAAAACAGGAAGAAAACCTTGAAAGTAATACCCTTTAAAAAAAAATTAAATAAAAACAAACAAAAAAACCCACTAGATTTTTAAAGCCATCTTTATGTAAGAAAAGCCATGGACTGTTCAAACTAGTAATTATGAAAGCACATATTGGAATTCTAGATCAAGATTATTTTATTCATCTTTTTGTGATAATACAGCTCTACTTCTGGCCATCTTCTCTACAGAAAGATTCTGAAAAATCTCTAAGACCATACTGCTTTGAGACAAATCTTGAGGAATCAGTTTTAGAGTCAATTTCAACACTTAGAAAAAGCACCATTGAAACCCAAAGGTGTAGATGAAGTAGGGTTCAAACTGTTTACTAATTCTTACTAATGTCTCCTGGATGAGTGGAGGTTGCCAAGCAGCTTCTTCTTGAAGCTTTGCTTGTGGAAGGGCAAAACTATCCCATCCATTCAAACATTTTCTTAATATGATATTACATTTTTCTTATGTTCGTGTGAGAATTAAGCATGCAGGTCTACTGTCAGTTATCAAAACAGTAAAAGCATCTTGAGAAAGCTAATTAAAGCTAAGAACAAACACTTTCACCCCCTCTCCAGCTCATTTTTCCTCCAAAGAAGGATCACAGTATGTTCTCTTAGGGAAAACAGAAAGCAACGACTTCTAATATATAAAATCTTCTTTACACATCCAGACTGGGCATGTGCTTATTAGCAAGCCAAAGCTGCAGCAATTTTGGATAGTCTGTATCATGGATCACTAACTTTCCCCACATATTTCAATATTTACAGGGCTTGTACCATGTAAGCAGTTATGCAAAAGCTGCTCATGGAGAATTTAATTGCTAACTACCGTCCATGAAAAAACTCTGCACAAGCTATAATTACTCCCTGAAAGTTGAGTCACCTTCTTGAACACCATTTCAGTTGCTGAGCAGAGGCACACAGTGGTGGAACCCCAACTCTCCTACAGTCTTTCTACTGAAAGGCTGTACAACAACTGAAATAGCAGGAGACACCTAATGAGGCTGTAACCTCCATGTTTTTCCCACCTGGTCTCAACTTCCCAGGCACAAGTTATTTATGAGAGGAGGGGAAATAAGAAGTTTGAATGTGGAGAAGACTGGATCTTTTTGTTACTATCACACCATAAACCCAAGATGAAGCAAAAATGGTCACTACTTGACAACAGTTCCCTCTTACTGCTAACAGAGCATTTCAGTGATCTAAAACTTACCCCTTGGTTTCCAACATAAATGCCACATTCCCTACATGTATCTGAAGATACATTTTTAGCCATTAGTACAAAAATTTTATTGAAATCTCTGAAACTGAGTCCACTGACAACTACTACACTGGGTTGGGGTTTTGTGTGGGTGTTTTTGGGGGGAGGGTGTTTTTTTCTCTATTCAAATGCACTTTTGACAAAGCAATCAGCCTTATCTGTAATAACTAGATGAAAAGTAAAAAAACCCCTCATCTGAAGATTGATTTGGAACAGTAAATACTCAAGAGTTTAGCTGCTTAAATATTCTCTAGTAGACCCTTTTGGGAGGCATAACTATACACTGCCATGTTTCCACAGGCTGATTTTCCTTTACAGTTTCTCTCATGCTGAATTTCTTGGGATTCCATACCATGATTTGAGAATACTTTGAATGATCCTGTAATGCATTTCACTGTAAATGATCAGTATGTATTCAACCTTACTCATAGCTAAAATGTATTTTTCATTAGGATTTTACACAAAGATGCCTTCTCGACACAAGAAAGGAATAGAGTGCAAACATGTTCATGTACTGGCCTGATAAACAAACAATTAAGCAGGTTATATCTGTTTATGTCAGAAAGATTATCCCATTGCTCTACCAGTTTGAGGCCTATTTGTGAAACCTAAGATAAAACACTACTAAAAACTGGTTATGAGCCCCTTTTCAGTAACATTGGATCAGGAAAACAGATCGGAAATAGCACACGAACAGCGAAAGAGAGTTTCGTAGAGTTCTGGCACACACACATACACACAGACCCCCACCAACCTCAGACAAAGAAAACAATCCTATGTAGAAGACATTACCAGTAGCATTGGGCATTATTCTCCAGTAGCTTTTCCACCATGTGCTCCACTCTTACAAACCAGCTTGGCACAGCTTTGTATATCAACGGAGTATCTGACCTGTAGAGGGAAGGTGGTGAGGAAGGGAGCAAAACAAAGAAAAACATTTTCAGTGCTACATTATTTATAAAATGCTCTTCAAAATGCATTTGTGTAGCTCACAGCCCCCTTTCCAGACACTGAATTCACTGTTGTTACTGAAATATTATCACTGCTTACAAAGGTTGGGGTTTGTTTTGTTTTTTAAATTATACAAACTGTTACACTTATGTGAGCTACTATTTTAAAATCAAATCCTAAAAAAAAATAAATTTAAGAGCCTTCAAACCCAGCAAGTAACTTCTATAAGAGAAATCATGAGAACATTCAAACACTTGAGTTTGAAATGTATGTTCCTACACACTGCATTTAAATTTCACTAAGTATTGAGTCACATTAAGTCTTCCACAACTTGTTCCATAGCTTACTTATGTGTCCACCAATCTGAAAAGCCAGAAAACTTTATGTTTTTATCATTTGTATTTAAACTACTAATAATAAATGATAAGGAAAAAGTAACAGTACCCAGGGTTAACTAGAAGAATGTCCCATTCCAGGAGAAGAAAGATAAACATATAAATGTAAAAAGTTGTAAAGACATCTTAGTATCTTCCTTACTGCAACATTCAGTAAGAGCCATATGAAACCCATACAGGGTGGGAGCAGTTCAGAAGAGGGGATTGCTTAGAAATGGGAACACCATCAGGCAGAGGGTACAGACTGTTCCCTAAACTGCCTCATAAAATTAGTATCTCTAAGCATCTTCCTGCACTGTGTTCCAACCCAGTCCCTTTTTTGTCAGTTCCATAATACAACTGCTCACGGTCTTGAGAGATTGTTCAAGTACCATGTATCCTTCTGAAGGATCCAGTATCAAACAGTGGGTATAAGTCATTGTAGGAGAGTTCAGACACCTCTAACCATTCACAACCATCCCATATACTCCAACTAGAAAAGGGAGACCGAGCCCTAGGGGATGGAATCTAGGGGTACAGGGCAGCTTCAACAACAGTGGGACAAGAAGCTGATTCTCCTTTAGTGTCAATCTACCCCACAACAGGTTGCTCAACACATCACTTTGGTTTTGTGCCTCAGAACTTGGAAACACACTTACTCAACAATAATTTGCAAAGACCCTGAGAAAATACCTTATCTCCTCCATGCTGCTGTTACTGTAAATGAGCCATCTTAAAAGTTAATTTCATTTGACTTGTATCCACAGCAAAGACTCGTTTGAAATGCACAAACTACTGGAGATTATGATGTAAGTTAAAATTGATACTGTAGATGCACTTCCTAAAGGTATACTTGCCTGAGCAACGAAACAAATCCACAGCCAAGGTTGCTCAAATCTGAAAAGCTGCACTCCCACTGCATGAAGCCCAGTAAGAAAAAATAAACCACTTATCTTAATACTGTATATCAGAAGATATTTCAACTATAAGCAATCTCTATTAAATCTTTATCTTTTAAGAGTTACAGTGTCTATAACCTTACAGGAAATGGTAAGAGCTCAAAGCAGTAATAACGTAGTAGCGTTCCAGCCATTAAATGCAAATGTACTAACCTAGGAAGTTCTGCTCCTCAATTTTAAGTCCTAACATCTAAAAAAAAGAACAATTAACTTCTCACACAGCAACAAGATCTCAGTAAAAAAAGAAAGTATTCTGCAAGCTACAAGGTACTCCAGAAGTATTTTAGTTTCACTCAGCTTCTTGTTTTAGATGTGCTAGGAATGATGACCTGCCATCACATACAACATCTTGAGCTACTGGATGTAAGAATAGATCCTGATAATAACAGTTTCTCACATGGCCTTAACATATTGCAAAAAAAAGGCTGGGACAATAAACTGATACTCAGCCTCCACCAGGATTAAGCAGTTGACAGGTGGGGCTGATGGAAGACAAGCTTTAATGCAAAAGTAGCTTCAGTCTCAAAGGGGCTATGAAAGAGACAAGCAGATGAAGCCACAATCACTTGCCAGGCTTTCAACCTCACACTGCACATTTATCATACTGGATAACCATTCCCAAGCACCCACAGAGCACTGTTTCCACCTACATGAAAGTAGTAAGACATGGGAGATGGCATCATTTCCCTGAACATTTTCTTTCTTGTAGCTGTACTGCCAAGTAGCGTCTCAGCAGGAGACAAAGACAGAACAATATACTGAAATCTGCTCAAGCAGTAACATCTTACACATTCCTGACCCTCATGACTGGTGAGAAGGCTGAGGAAACCAGATGCAATTCTTTGCTCTAGAATGAAGTGAGAAATATCCATTAGTGGGTTGTGTTTTCCATCAACACAAGACAAGGGAAAAACCACTCAGAGCGACATTAAATCAGAGACTGATGGTTACAAACTTCCAGCCTAAACATTCCTCTCTGTCTCAACTGAAGATGTTTTCTTCCCTTTACAAATAGATCCTTTAGACTTTCATCAGAAATCAAAGCATCTGAGCAAATTGCCTGTTCCTCAGCAGAGCCACAAAATGAGCATTCTCTGCAAAGCAATCTTTATCCTTGAAAAGATAAAGACTGGAAAGATGATTCTCCGTGGACACTACACACTCCCAATAGTTTTCTCATACCTGTTTTTGCCAGCACAGCTGTTTAACACAAGTTATTCCAACTATATTTTCTAATAGTTTAGGAAACTCATGATAGATAAGTGACCATGTGCCACGAAAGATACTTTTTTGCTTTGTGTTCACTGGCTTGAAGAAGCCAAAGCTCTGTCAATGGCAGAGGTTCCCCACATTGCTTCCCAATAGAATGGCACACAGTAGCTGTGATGAACCTCCACCTGTCACACTAGTTACCTAGTTGCTGGCTTTCAGAGTTGTTAAACTGCTACCTAAACCACACAGACCTCAAGATCTCACATCTACATAAGTGTTTTTGACCAATGATCTCCATCTTCAGCAACTCCAGCCAAGGGGCATTCCAACTGACAACTACCTACTGTGTATTTACCAAGTTGCTACTGTTTTCCTCCCTCAGATTTTCAAGTTCAGTTGACATAAAATTACTACACATCACAAGAGAATGCTGAAAAGGACCCTAATTTGATGATATGTAAAAAGAGGGAAAATATTTCAACATGCTGAGGACTTGACAACTGCCTGGTTTCAGGGCATGAACGGCAGTACATTAAGTAGAACAGTCTGATTTTAAAGTTCTCTTACATTAATCAAAATATAACTTATAACTATGTTCAAAGTTAAGAACTACTCTTCTACTTTTAGCATATTCCAATTATGGTTTGATTTCTGATGGCAGCGAAATGAGCTTTTCAAGAAGAATCCATTATTCTGCTCTTCCCACCAGATAATTTTGCTGCCTGCAACTTATCATCAATCAACAAAAATGTCAACAGGGTGGCAGGATTAAGTATGTTCCACAGAATCAGCATTTCTACATTCCTGGTTTTTCTCAGGAGGCCAAGACTGTACATGTGAATTGCTACATAAAGACAGGCATTGTTTGGCTTAGGGCTGCCATTCTTCAAAAACTGTCCCAAATCACCAAGGACATAACACTCCAAGGGTAATTTGCCTGCTTTCCTCCAGAAACAAACCAATCATGCTGTTCAAGAGCAGGTAAAGGCTATTCTTGTTATAGATCAAAGATAAATGTACACTGCTAAAACACTTCACCCAGTGGCACTAAAGCTAGACAGAGAGAAATGCTTTTATTGCACTTATTTCAGTACATGTGCTGAAGGCACAAGATACGACTTCAAATGGTCAAGTAATGCCAGACATAATTAGATATTTTATTGAACTGTGTCTTCACTTGTAATAAGAGAGTTTAGCAATATTCTTACTAAAAGATGACTGAAGTTGTTTTTTTTATTTGACATTGTTCAGTGATTTTTTTTCTCCTCCATTTTTCAGCAGCAATTATATACATTTCAAACCAGAAAGGACACAAACAGAAGCATTTCATTTCTATATTAAATTTGTCTAGCCTCTCTTTCTCATAACAAAAGCTTCTTCCATTAGTTTACTCTACTGAAGGCCCATGGAGTCCTCCTTCAACCTCTGCACAATTCCCAGTCTGAGGAGATCTGGGGCAGGCCACTGTGCTAAATCACCTACCCAACATTCCAGAGCTAATTGTTAATTTCCAGTTGACAAAACCAAACATTTCTAAGAAGTCACCACAGATAGAAACAGATCAACTACTGTTTCTGACCAGAGGCATAACCATTACTTGTGAATTCCATTCAGGAATGACTGATGAGAAAAGCATGTTGCTGTATCATACTTACTACCCTCTCCAGTGGGTAGATGGTAACTTTGATTTTAACCAACAACACAGACATTTCCACATTATAAGCAACTGGGCTCTACCAGACTCCAAAGGAAGAAGTGATTTTACAAGGTTAAAAAGAAGTAATTATGATAACAGCTGTGATGTAGATATTTTATCAAAACCATGAAAAGTTTGAACAAAAATATCTAATGACATTCTGTGATAAAATTATTTGGATAGAATTCAAAGGGTACTAAAATATCCTTTTCCAACACTCAGCTGTTTAGACAATTAACCTGTTCAGACTCCTCTTCAAAAGGTAGTTAGTGCTACTACATGCAGCACTGAAAAGTGAGAAGGTCAAACTACAAAACCATGCCTGTAAAATCTAATAGAAAGAAATTTCAAGACTACATTTACTCAGACTTAGGGAAAAAAATTTAAAATTATTTACTTGATTTCTAAACCAAAACTGAAGCTCTCCTAATCCAATGTTCTTTATTCTTGTTACCTTTAGTTTTGTTTAAAAGCAGGTTGAGGGGGGGGAAAAAATTAGACAAACCTGACTCAGAAGTCTCAATCTTAAAGCCATATGCACTTCTTACCTCCAGCAGAAAGGATAGCTGTGCTTAAAATTACTGCTGTGAACCAGTCTGCCTTTCTCTTTCAGGAGTTTAATGATGGTCTTATCTGCATCCTAAAATGACAGAACACAAATTTTCCTTAGAATACAAATGTCATCATTTCACTAAGCTGTAACAGGACATGTCTCTATCAGCCAAATTAAGAAAACACCTACAAATTATCCAGTACTTACACAAACACACAAATCCAAAGAGCTTCTATACAATTTCTACATTTACTGCAGAGGTACTGTGAAACACACCATGTGCAAAGTTACCTACTCTACAAATCCCAGCATACAACATCAGTCCCTTTTTGCCCTTAACTCTGTTTCCATAAACACACAAGTGTGTACAAAATTCAAATTAGTAGCACTGATATAAGCCAGATAATAAATAATATCTTACAACTTCTGATGTTGTGGCAGGAAGCCACCCAGTGCTTCTTACCCAATATTTAGACTTTACTACAACACATTCCTCCAACATGACTACAATTACACAAGCCTAAGCATCTTCTACAATACCTGACTAATTAAACTGGATTTACCTTCTAAGCTGGAAGTGAAAGCTGTACATTAACAATTCAGGACAATCTACTGAACACACGTGTCAACATGTCATTAAGGAAAAAGCATGCAAATATTTATGATACAGCAATATTCATAAGCTAAGAATTCAGCATCATGAGAATATTTTCCAAGAGCCTTAAGTTCAGATTCCTACCAGCAAGAAGCTAAACATGTAGCCTCCAGTGTTGTTTTATTTGCCTTAATACATAGCAGGAAGCAATGACAACTGTTTGACTTCAAATGCAATACAAGAGGTTTTAAATCTTCTTCAAGTAAATTGCTTTTACAGGAACAGGCTTTGCTATCAAACTGTACCAGCAGGAAACTGAATAAAACCAGTTTGTGTTCTTAGCACAGAGAATTAGAGCAGCAGTCCTGTCTATGGATTTCTGTCTGCAGCAACCTGGAGTTCTGTGGGGGATTCTCGTGCATCTATTGGCAAGAAAATTCACATTGCAACACATCCCACAGGTGGGAAAATGATTGGGTTTCTCTCCTCTGACAAGTCATGTTACATGATCTGGCTGGTAGAAACTTAATGACATCTGTGAGCTCAGAAGTCATCCAAAGGTCAAGGAGGCCTCTGCACAATTGCCTGGAGGCTGCATACACAACATGTCCATGAGGAACAAAGGAAGAGTGAGGCCCTGCCAGCAGAAAATGCAAGCAGGAGATAGTCTTCTTCCATTTCACTACTAGATACACAATGTGACTTTGGCTTCAAATTCTTTATTTTTCTGATATTATAACAATTGCAACATTGCTGCAAATGTTAAAACCTTTTTATTTTTCCAGATCCATAAGACACATGGAAGACAAAGCCACTCGAGAGGAGAAGAACACTTTTATTATATATAACATTTAGCTTGAATAAAACAGTAACTTATTTCCTTCAAGGCCACTAACCTTCACATACTGGCCAATAAAGTCAGTCACTTCTGCTGTGAAGCAGCCTGATGCATCAACAGGACAAACAGGCACAGAATCTTTCTGAATAATATTAAAATCCATGCAGACTCTGTAATCATCCTACAGGAGAGACAAGTGCCAAGTTATAGAAATACAAAATACTGGTTAAAATACCCATCTCTGGAAAAATAAATGAAATATTAAATAGAAAATGTAGTGACTGTGGAATATGTAGAATAGCTAACCCTTCAGCCTTCACTAATCCCACACATGCACGTACATATGCATCTACACACACTTGATGTGTGTATGTACACACATACATACATATTAGTCAACAGCTTCAGGCTACTCCCCGGGCAGTTCAGGAACTGACAAGCACTGTGTCATGCCCCTGTACTAGCCAGAGACTCGTGTCTGTTCAGCACACATGGCATTTTTCAGAAGGCAGGCTGTTTTAATCAAACTACTTTTGGAACTCCACATAGGAAATCCCATTTTCTGAAAGTCTTAATGACCCAAAGCCTTCAAATCTGTTTTTCTCATCTTTGTTGGCCCATAGGCAACACTACTGACCAAGAACCACACATGGACAACATCACAGTTTATTTTCCTGGCAAACCTCCCTTTCAATTTTTAATTTCCTGTAACAGTAAGGAGGAAAAAAAATAAATAAGAAATTCTTAAAGAGGGTCACTTCAGACTTTCTTGAATACAACTAAACAACAATAGTATTTTAGAAAAGATTAAAACAAAACTATTAGGGGAATAGAAAAGTACAGATTTTAATTCCAAGTTTGAACTCAAAATAAGACCATATCTTAACAATTAGCAATCCAGATTTCCCTCTTTCTTGCCCTAAGGGAAGAGAACATTATTGAGGGTGGAAGGAGAAGGGAGAGGGGGACAGCTGCAAATAAATCACTCTCTGCACATTCACAGAATCACTTCATTTTCCTCAAAGAAAAAGGTTATGCCTAAGCCTGCATCAAGTAAGGTTGCTTTTTTGAGCCTTGGAGGTTCCTGAATTGCTCCTCTGACAAAAAGGGGAAACCACAGACTGCAGGGACAAAAAACTGAAGTTTTGTGTAGTGTTAAACAGAACCTCAGGGGCCCTGCCTCCAACCCTAACACTAGTCCCTGTAGGTTACCAGCTCCTCAAGACATCATATCTTAACAATTAGCAATCCAGATTTCCCTCTTTCTTGCCCTAAGGGAAGAGAACATTATTGAGGGTGGAAGGAGAAGGGAGAGGGGGACAGCTGCAAATAAATCACTCTCTGCACATTCACAGAATCACTTCATTTTCCTCAAAGAAAAAGGTTATGCCTAAGCCTGCATCAAGTAAGGTTGCTTTTTTGAGCCTTGGAGGTTCCTGAATTGCTCCTCTGACAAAAAGGGGAAACCACAGACTGCAGGGACAAAAAACTGAAGTTTTGTGTAGTGTTAAACAGAACCTGCAGTGACCCTGCCTCCAACCCTAACACTAGTCCCTGTAGTTACCAGCTCCCTCAAGACATATCTGGCAGATGTTGCTTGTTGATCCACAGTGTATTTTGCAAGGATGAAATTAATCCACAGTGAGAGTGAAGCTGGCTACTTCATGTAACAAGGCACTGCATATAGAAACAAAAAAGCACTTCAGCTACAACACTCATTTACTCTAGACCAGTCTCTTTCCACTCTCCAGCAGCTGAACACAGCCACCACATTATTCAGTCTCCACTTGGTCAACCAGCTTCTCCAGTCAATAGATTAACTGAGATAAGCCCATCCTCAGTCACCTTTCATCAGCTATTACTGCTGAGATACAGCAAGCAGACTGCAGTGTTTAAAATGTAGGCCATATGACAGAACTACTGTCAAGCCTGATTTGGCAGGGAATTGTGCAAGGCTTTGAAGAAGCAGCCAGCAGACTACAAAGCTTGGGACCCTGACAACCCAGCTAAAACATAACAACAAACCTTCCACTTTGCAGGACCTAGGTCAGGAGGTGGTTCAGTCCAATTTGCATCACTGATGCAGCCAATGATATATGAAGGGCTTTGCTATTTTGGTTTCCTACAGTTAGTTCCTTTCCTTTGAAGAACTTGAAAAGCTTTCCAGACTGACCTGTCATTTGATTTAATGAAGATTTGCTTTAGTAACCACGAATCAAGAATATATTCAGGCACATACAGAAAACCACAGATACTAAGCTCCACTGGAAAGCTAAGAAAATGTCAATTCTTTCCAGAAGAGAAGTCCTAGTGTTCACTTTTGTACCTCTGCCAGGATTACATCTCTCAAAAGATTACAAATCTAACACATCAAGAGAATGAAGCAGAAGCTATGAAAGAGCTCGCTGATAAGAAGTCATAGAATCATAGAACTATTCAGGTTGGAAAAGCCCCTTGGGATCACCAAGTCCAACTACCGTCCCTACTCTACAAAGTTTCCCCCTAAACCAGATCCACCAACACCACATCCAAACGACCCTTCAACACATCCAGGGATGGTGACTCCACCACCTCCCTGGGAAGCCTGTTCCAGTGTTTGACCACTCTTTCTGTGAAACATTTTTCCTAATGTCCAGCCTGAATCTTCAAGCCCTTCCCTCTTGTTCTGTCACTAATGACCTGTGAGAAGAGATCAGCACCAACCTCTCTACAATGACCTTCCAGGTAGTTGTAGAGACTGATGAGGTCTCCCCTAAGCCTCCTCTTTCTTAAACTAAACATTCCCAGCTCCTTCAAGGGTTCTTCGTAAGATTTATTCTCTAGGCTCTTCATCAGCTTCATTCCCCTCCTCTGTCCTCGCTCCAGCACTTCAAGATCTCTCTTGAATTGAAGTGCCCAAAACTGGACACAACACTCCAGGTGTGGCCTCCCCAATGCTGAGCACAGGGGGACAATCACCTCTCTCCTTCTGGTCACGCTATTTCTAATACAAGACAGGAGGCCACTGGCTTTCTTGGCCACCTGACCACACTGCTGGCTCATGTTCAGCCACTTGTAACTGGAACCTCCAGGTCCCAGGGAACACACAAACATTTTATACATTTTACCTTGTAATGCATCTAACCAATATTCTCATGTTTTCTTAAAAAATGTTTGAAACATAATTGCTGACTTCCCAGAAGCAAGAAACAAAAGAATATGTTTTTTTCCTCTGTGTTTACACCAATCCCTGTGGACTTATAACAAAACCAAGTAAGAGAGGGCAGACAATCTTTGCTCTGTCCAGTCAGGCTTTCCAACAAGCTGTTTCCAACAACTGAACTGTGTTACACAAATACACAACAAAGCAAGTCAGCAGCCAAAGAGAAGTTTCTTCCAGAGCTCCTTCTCTCCTAGCAGCCCATTGCCTTCCTTTACTCCATCTCCAGCAAGAGGCTCCTGACTCCAAACCAAGTCTGCTCCCTCACCCCTTCAGTCAATGCCTTACAAGATTTAACTACAGGGGAGTGCCTGAGGTAGTGTGATAGGATTCAGACACTTTTCTAGTCACCATTCATTTATTAACCACTAATATACAGCCCAGTCTCATTTTCTTTATTCATAGCAGTAGTAAACTGGGACATGTTTTTGTATCACCGTTCATCTTGACAAGGGTAACATCACCACAACTGATGCACCCTTCAGAAAAACTGAGAAAAAAAACAAAAGACAGAAAAGGATGGGATATATCACATCAATAAAAAGAGGCCTTTTCATAGTGCCAAGAGTTTCTGGAAATGATGATAGAGCTCATGGTCCATGGTTTGCTAATTACTAGGCACTGGCAGCTCTACTGCAAGCTTTCTGAGGGCATCTTTGGACAATGGCTGAAGACAGAACACCACACAAAAAGACAATTACTCTAAACTAGTGCATTTAATTCATGTGTCTAAAAACTGAAATTATTAAATCCATGAAAAATTATCCCTCTTAATCTTCAGAAGAATAGACTGAAGGAAAGGACAATATGGACAGAAAAAAGAATAGAATGCAACAAAATCCTTTTACACCAAGGGATAAAGAACAAAAGTAATCAAAGCATTTTTTCATTCTCTAAAAGCCCAATGAATAAGGACATTGAACTGCTGAAGAGGGGCAGTGTGCTGAGCAGAACTGCTGCTATCATCCAAAATTATCACTTAACAAAGCCAGTTTTGACTATTAGTGCAACAGATCATTTCTTCTCAAAGCTGTAAATTTAGACTCTGAGAAAAATTAGGGTCAGTGACACCAAGACACAGTGGCAAATTGACTTCACATACCACAATAACCACCAAATCAAAGGACACCTAAGATCTCCAGTCCAGCACACAAAGGGCACTAGTGAGTGCAAGAACTCATTAGAATACAATGCTAAAAGGCATTCTTACATTTTTAAGTAGTAAATTGGAGGCTTGTTTAATATCATAATCACCCTGTCAGACAGACCCCAGTAGCTGGAAAGCCAAGCATTGTGTGTTGGAACAAATTTATCATTACAGATACATAGTTCATACTCACAGCACCAAAATAGGGGGCCTGATGTACAACACCTGTGCCTTCCTCCTCCTTCACGTAGCTGTCTACTACCACAGTAAAGGCACCTCTGTCTTTGCACTGTAACACAGAAATGATTTCATATATATATATACACACACCCACAGCAAAACAGAAATCTCAACATGGAAGAGGCACCAGCCACCTGCACAAGTAAAGAACTGCATCAAAATAAGTGACAAAAACATTCCTAAGGTTATTTAATACTTTTCCACAGCTAAGACACCAAGGCTGTATATACTTCATTTAAACAGTGACAAATGGGATTAAACCTCTCCAGAAGGCCTCAGAATCAATTACTCTTCAAGCCACAGATCTTCACACAGTTCTCTGCTGAACAGACTACAAATCAATGCACTCCTCTAAGTGAGGATGCCACCAAGAACACTACAGGGATTCCATACAGAGAAATCTCCTTGCATTTTTGTAGGTCCACTACACCCTCTAATTTTAAAAAAGTTTGCTTCTGTAATAATATATTTCCTTTACTTCCTCCAGAGAATGAAAAGGTGGTAAATATCAAGTAAAAGCCAACAACATACAAACAACAGAAATAATTGCCAACAAAAGATCTGACAATTTTCCATGTGTTCAGTATGTAGATAATGAAAAATAGAGAGAATTTCTACTCCTTGATAACAAAGTACTGAAAAAAAAAAAATCAATAAATCAGTGCACTCACAGCCAAAGTGTGTTACAAAATATGAGGTTTGGCTTGTTCTGAAGAGGCATATTTAGAGATAAGGTACCTATTCTAAAAAAAAAAAAAAGCAGATGCACATCTGCTCCTCAGAAGTACAGCAGGACTCAAAGTATGTATCCATTCCAAACCTCCACACCGGCAGTCCTGTTGTTCAGACTCGGCTATGTGTTTGACCTTTCTCTAGAGATAACAGGTCCTGGTTCCTACAGAGGCTTTCTCACCTTTGCTGATATCAGCACATGCTTCAGAGCAGATGGTAGTCACAAATGACCAAATCCCTCACAGGAGTGAACAGCTGCTGGTCCAGCAGTCCTGTAATCCACTTCAACTCTTTGAAAAATGTAATCTACTTTTAATCAGAATTAAAAATATACACATATATATGATAGAGGGTTTTTACCCCCTGTGTTACTGCTACATACTCTGCTGTGGTGCTATTAACTACACTAGACTTATGCAGTGCTTAAATGCTGCACAGGAGGACATCCAGAAAACCAGATGTATTGGTAGTTATTTTAACAAAAGCTTTTAACACTTCAATGAAAACACTGTATGACTGTCACTGTTCGCCACGGTCAAAGTCACTCTCTTGTGAATGCAATATTTGTGGACTCAATAGGCAGAGAACAGAAGCTCACCAGATGAAAAGCTGAGAGAATACTGCCTATTTATTAACATGTATTGGAAGTTTCTCTTCAATCTTGGGTATATTTCAAACATAAAGGAAAAAAAAATACAGAAAAAAGTTAATTTTCCATTTTTTAATCTTTCAACTAGGATTTTGAAATACTTGAATACAAACTGAACACAGGATTTTCTTAATATAAAAAATGAATAGTAAGAATTGCTTCTATTTTAATATTTGTATCCTGTACCAAACTTGTTCATCTTACCTGAATAAAATATTCAAAGAGTGGTTTATATCTCTTGCCTTTAAGAGCAATGCCAGGAAACCTGAGGAGAAGAATTTACATGAACAGAAATTAACAACTTGAAAATTGATTAGTCAGCTGGTAGGAAAGCTATTTTTTCCTACTTCATTTGTCCCCATCCCTAACAGAATTTGATTTCATAAGGGGAAGAAAAAAGTAGTTTCTCAATAGTTTGCATTTCTACACCTCTGGCAATTTGGACTTAAGACAAAAACTATAATATGTCTTTATGCACCCCTGCCAACAGTCAACAGGAACACTTGTATCTGAAGGTCTTTCAATCAAGTCATCATTGTAAATCAATGCAGGAATTAAACATTATTAACAATCTATTTATGGTACATCTGAGCTCAGATCTTCTGGATAAAATTAATTCAGTATGATACTCGTAACAACTAACCCTACTGCTCACCTCATTCAACAGAACTAAACAAGCACTGTTCCCAAACACCTAAATATTACACACACTGAAGGCTGTGATGCAGGGTATTGCAGGGTTTAAAGCTTGGGTGCCTCATTCCTTATTCTAAACCCAGGCATCCAAACTCCCCACAGGCACCTGAGGGAAAGATCCAACACAAACAGGACAGACTGAAGTTATCTGAGTCAAACAAGAAAAGTAAAACAGAGGTAGAGCCTGTAGATCTGACTCTTTTCACCCTTCTGACAATAGTTGACAAAGATGGTGATTAGGTTGGGACTCAGAACTCTCCTCAAAGTGCTTAAATCATCCATTTCAGGAAAAGCTTAGTTAAAACACAACTTTGTCTAATAGATGGAATAGCTCTCTGAATGTGTCACAGCTGTGGTCTTTCCCTGTAACCTTCTTGATCCACATCTTCCAAAACAAGTCAAATCATAAAACACTTCACTACTTCAAAGTGGGGGACTCTTCAAAGCTGCTTCATCACACAGAAAGGAACCCAGGCAACACTTAGAGCCAAGTTAAAGAGCATGAGCTCAACATACATAACATCCACTAGAAAAAGACATTTCTATTTTAAGCCGCAGCTTTGGGGATGGTTTATGTATTTCATATTACAAACAGCCTTAGCAATGTTTGAGGTGCTTAATTGGGATCAGATGAGAGAAAAGCATCCCAGTGTTCAGCCACACAGATGTGGCAATGCTCAGACTCAGGATGTGAAGCACTAGAACTGGCTTTCAAAGAAAAAAAGGAGTTAAATTCTTATGTAATACAAGTCACGGAAAGGTAAGGGTTGAAGATCACTGATTTTCAAGATTTGAAACACTTGGTTTATCAAAGCCCTGAACTTCAAGCTAAACATTTATACGGTGCTGCCTTCTTGTGACCTAAGTTATAGTAATAACAACCACAATTAAAATCATTATAGTAATCATTACAGTATCTTTAACTCTCAAGAGATCTTTTTTTTTGGATTGTCCAGAGACAACTGTGGAAAACAGTGTAAATGAATGAAGTATTTAACATGCAAGTAGATTGAAACGTAACAAAGAGGGAGGAAAATGCTCATATATTCCCTATTTACCACTGCTAAATGAAACAAGCCACTCAGCAGCCAAAAGTGGAGTAATACACCAAGGCCAACCTACTGGTGTGAGGCAGCTGATGCTGATGTTTCACTGACAAGGTGGCTGCCATCTCTATCCCATTTGCTCTCACAAAAAATCTACCATCTGCATCTGAGAAGACAGAGAAGAAAGACAGGTTTGAGGGAGACTGGGAAGGCTGAGATTCCTTAGGAAGTTCAGATTACTTCAGATACAGGAAATCTTCAATAAGATCATCCCTTGACCTCAGCCTGCCACCTGGCACATAACAAGTATCATGAATTTCCCCCCAAAGGGCCTAAGTGCCTGAGAATTTAAGTGACCTAAAGAAAGAAAAAGAGTAGAAATGGGAAAGTTCATTTCTACGACCTTATATACTCATAGATCTAAATCTTGAAAAGATCCATTCAACAACCAGCTACCTCCTAGTTGTCTCACATTTCACATTGAGAAATAATTTCTTGTTTAACACAAAAATTGGATCACGACCCAAAAAAAAAAAAAAAGCTACCAGCTTGAGAAGACTGTAGCCCTAACAAACAAAGACGAAAAATATACTGCTCTGCAAGGAGAAAAAAAATTGCTAGCAGCCTCATGTACAAGCACAGAGAGCTAAAAATAAATCAATAAAAGATTGTAGCAATACAACTAGCCTGGGACATGAGCAGTGACACCTGAAACCTGTGTATGATCCCCTTACAGCACAGGTACTTCAGAACTCTGATGAAAGCACCACACCAAAAAAAGGCTAAAACCTTCTGTGAATTCCTGGATACTGAATGACTGCAACCAGACTGCAGAACTTGCAGCATTCCATTAAAAAAAAATTGGAACCAAAAGACAATACATCAAGAAGTGTAATACATCTACCTTGGTTTTTTTTTTAAGTTTAAAGGTAATGTTTTCAAAATTATTTAATAAAAGAGTGGTTTTGGTAAAAAGTTTGGTTTTGAGACACTCCAAAGACATTTCAAAAGTCTGGGAAGGATCACAGTACCTATACTTTAAGAGAGAAACAGAGTCCTGATGGATCTAAAAACCTGCCTGGCATAGCAACCTGACCCAACTTTAAACAAATGAACAGTTTCTAAGAAGAAGTGCTGAAGAACTGACAGTACAAATTTGTCAAGAATAACTGACAGTTTGTTTTTAGGTAGACTAACCAGCTTAGACAGCAAGCAAGCAGATAAATTTAAGCTTTATCATTAGTAAGACTTCTGACACTTAGACATGTCATTCTGACACACACAAATCTTTTAACTGGGTGACTGTCTGCCCATGTACATGGACACGCAACTACTTAGAGGAAAATTCACTATCAGACTGAAAGAAAACTTCCAGTAGTGTCCCTGTCAGAGACTACCACAATGCTGACACATTCAATGGTTTTACTGGTGACCCTGAACGAAGGAAAAAATCTGGATTATCAGCAGTTCCATCAACCCTGAAGAATGAGAGCACCGTAAATCTTCAGCAATTGAGTACCAGTTTAAATTGCTACAGAATAAGTGACAGTTGAAGAGAATTCAGCTGGGAGGAGGAGAGGAGGGAAAAATCAATGCAGAAATACAAAATAAGTAGTACTCAATGGTCACAGTATGAGGCATCAGAGCAGACAATACCTTAAGCAAACACTGCAGCTCTATATTCCCCTAGATCAATGACTACATGTAATTGCTTAGCTGAAATAGGACATAGCCTCCTTCTTTTAGATGTTTTTAACATGCAAAGCCTTCAACTACTCAGTAAAAAATAATTAAATTGAAATAAAAATAACTCATGTCAGTGAAGAAGTGTTGTCATTCCCCCAAAAACGTCTAGTCTTTTATTTCTTTTCTTTTATCATGGTTTTGTGTTGTGTGGGGTTTTTTTTCTTGTTTGTGTGGTGGGTTTGGTTGAGTGTTTTTTTACCCACTATGCAGGACTGAATAAAGCAAGCAAATAAATATTTGTTGCATTTTACCTCTTGAACAGGTTGCTGGTTTACACAAAAGATTTAAGAGAAGTCTGATTTATTTCATAAATCATTTTTCCACTAAACCAAGATGAATAAGCAGTCTTCAGAAAGCATTAACTGCCACTGGCTACTTAAGTAGACCATCTCATGGAAGCAGTATTTTCTTGCCAAAGCAAATCGTTTTCCTTTTGTCCATTTGCCTTGAAATATTTACATAATTTTTAGTAAGAGTTCAGCATTTGAACAATGTCCAGGGTTTCTTGAGACTTTAAATTGAAAGTATTGACTAGGAAAACACACAGGAATAGGAAAGACTAAGGAACTTCTCTTTTTTCCAGCACAAAGCAATGATCTAATGAAACTCTTCTTTTACTTGTAGCTTCAAGTACAAGACTAATTTGTCCTAGTAAATTTATGTCTTCTATACATTTTTTTGTAAGACATACACAAAAAATATCACCATGCAGGGAAAACCAGCTTTAGATAACTGCAAAATCCAACTCCTTGAAACACCTAGTTTCTGATTTATAAAAATACTGGAAGTTAACAAGTGTGTAATAATTTATATACTTGCCTGTCAAGTATCTCATATTCACTGTCAGATTTGTACAGTGCTATCAGCCTGGATTCCATCAAAATGTAAATCTTTCCTGTGGCATTATCTAGAATGTAAAATAAAACAAAAAAAGTTACATAAACCTCAATTTAATACCCTTATTTGCATCATTATGAAACATTTCAATTTATGCAAAATGATACCTTATTAGCTGTCAAGCAGCCCAAAATACTCCTGCTGATCGACCACTAGTTCTCAGCTACCTTTTCCCCCTACAGACATTTAACAAACACTTCTGAAAAGTTTGGTTATAACAGAAACCACAGGACTGAAGCCCATTCCACTGATGTTCAGTGTGGTTTGTTTTTTGCTCCAGAGTTGCAGTATATGTAACTGAAACAGATGGAAACAATTGGAAGATGGATGATTGCTACATAAAATGAATGTTATTAAGTTGACATTCATGGTAACAATTGCATTTTATCCTGCCTTTCTGAGATTTACTACTCCAATCACTATTATGCTTGGATTTCTTTTGAAAGGAAGTAAACACAAATAAAAAGTTAAACATTACAAAAGAAACCCATTTTATACTCCAAAAAAGAAAACAAACCCTGACCTCTTAACCTCAACAAGTTTTACTCCCCTACCAACTTAGTCAGGGTCACTGTCCCACCAGCAGTCAGTAGACACCCAGCATCTCAGCAGCTCTGGCAGGTGTAGGTGTTATTTCTGGAAGTACTCAAGAACTCCTTTTGAGACAACCAAGTTTATGTTAAAGCCTTGGAAAACATACTTAGTTCTCTGTCAGAACAAAACCCAAACACCTGGAGTTCACTGTAAAGGCCTCTGCAACTTACTAGGTTTAACATCACCTTAGGGAGGCATTAGGTTTATCTAGTTATGTTGGAACTGGAAATCATACCTCTGATATCTTTTTATTTTAAATTGTATTAAAATGCCATCATTAACTTGAACATCTCTTTTATTCCATCCCCCACCCTTTTTTTTTTTTTTCAGTACACTGAAAAGTCAGCAAAGGTGAGCAGTCTGGGAAAACCTAAAAACAGCAATGCAAAAAGCACTTCTATCCAAATTCCTGCTTACTGCTTTATTTAAGAAATAAAAAAGTGTTTTGTAGATCAAGATACAATTAAAGAGGACTACATTTCAAGAAAAAAACAACTTCATTTCCCAGTGAAAAGGAAGACACATGATCATATACTCCATTGCCAACTGAAAAAAAAAGGGAACTGCAAACCTTGGAGAACTATTTGAAGCAGTAATGAGAAAAGCAGCAGTCTGTGTTATTTAGGCACCCTCCATGGTCTGTTCCCTGTAATTCCTGAAGTGCTGGGTGTTCTCATGAAGACTTCACCTCCTAGTCAACTTGTTTAGCCAGATACAACAAACTGGTCCACGAATAAGCCAAGGCACAGGGGTCAAACAAACTCTTACATTGAAAAACACAGAATGTACCTTGCCTTGCTCTTGTGCTAAAGAAGCACACTTCAGTCAGGCTGAGACTAGAATGTGCCATCTTGGGTTTGTTACAGGTTGAGTACAAAAATGTTCAGTTACTGCACCTTAGCTGTCATGTAGCAGTAACCTGCTCATAAGTCTGAGCCCCAGAAAAGGAGGGAAGAAAAAAAGCTAGGGACACCCAGTCACACTTCCCTCTCTGACTCTTAAATACAGAGAGTCTCTAAAAACACAGATAAAACATTTGCTCTTGTTCTGTGTTTCAGGTATCCATATTTTTTAGGAAATGTCCCCACACTGCATGTCAAATGGAAAGAGCACAGCAGCTGGAAATAATCAGCCACAAAGGAAGTAAATCTCATCCTTCATAGTAATACTGATCCAACCCCAGCAAAGTGCTACAGTTTTAGCATAAAACTGTCTACCATACAAAACATAATTACACATTCACAAACACTAAAGACAGAAGTGTTCATTGTATGCCACCTTCAGTTAACACTTGCCTCTCAATTTCACATATTGCAACTCCGGATTAACGCAAAGGGCCAAATTACTAGGCAAGGTCCAAGGAGTAGTGGTCCAAGCAACAAGAGAAACACTTGCATCCTCTTCCAGTGGGAAGCTCACAATCACTGAAGGATCTTGAACGTCCTTAAAAACAAGATTAAATCAAAAGGGGAAAAAGAGAGGGAGGTGGGAAAATGATTACTGAATGCATTAGTGAGAAAATACAAGTTTAACAACTATCACTGCAATCCACCACACCCCACCTTGCAGCTTGCCTACTTCATTATTCCAGTGGTAGGAAGTGGCAGCATAAGAAGGTCTGAAGACAACACCAGTCACAATGTTCCTCCACTGTACCAGTGCAAACTGTCACTCCAACAAAGCCACAGGGTTAAAAATTCAGATTAGCAGTGAGATTTTTGGGAATTGGCTGCCGAAACACCAAAGAGAGCCCAGTGTCAGTTCCCTTGGGTACCTCTTCTAATCCCATTTTAAAAGTTGACAATCAATTTCAACTGTCAAGAAAAACAGCAGTTTCTCCAATATTGCTGCACCAAGCCTTTTCCACCTTTTTCTCTAGAGTCATGTAACAGGAAAAATAGCCATCACTTAAAAAAATTCAATCTCTTATTAAGATGATGTTGTTAACAAGGGGAAAAAATTGGGCACTTAAAAATTTAAGTACAACAAAATTTAAGTACTAAAAAAAATCTGAGAGAATGAGACCTTTTTCAGCTACTCTATAAAACTTCACCTTCAAATGAATCAGAAGAATCCCCTGAGAAGAGGTTTCTTCTTTCAGACAAGTACAATCTTACTCAGTCACTTCAAATTTTATGAAAAGGAGTCTAAAAAAGCAAGTCTAATCTTGCAAATGTGACATTTTCAGTATTAATTTTAAATGCCAAACAAAAAAGGGTGCCATGCACATAGGCCCCAAATACATGAATAGGTCCCGCACCCTCATCACATCTAAATCAAAGCTCTCTGGTTTCCATCCAGCATCATGGAACAGTTAACAGCATCATGGGACAGGAAGCAATTTCTGTCTGAGCTCAGGGCTGCTCCAGAGGGAATTTTCTATGAACATCTGGCGCAGTCAATGGTAAAACAAATATTGCATAACTCTGGAGCCAGGCTCGATACCACGCACAGATCAAGCTGGAGCTGCAGCTCAGTCTGTACCAACCATTAAACAGCTCTGCAGGCTAGTCACTTCCCTTTCTGAAGCACTCAACTGACCAGCTAGATAAAAACAACTGGTAAGCCATTAAAAATAACATCCAGGCTGCCAAGAAATGGCACTGCATGATGTCTCATCTGCTTACAGCATTATGCCTGCTTTCATACGAAGAGATCACTGCTTCAGTTATAATTCCAGCTGCTGACATAGTTTCCTCAAGTGTTCATTAGATACCTCAGTTTCTAAACATGGTTCTTGTTGTCCCGTTTCTCATGATGCGTGTCCTGATTCTCACAGGATGGATAAGCAGAAGCCAAAGCCTGCTTCCCACAGTGAGAAATGTAACAGCTGCCTTACAGCCAGAAATGACTGGTTTTGCCAAGAATCAATCACGTCAGCTGACAGACCCTCAACATTTCAGTCTCCAAATAACATCTCTAGCCAATAAAAAGATAATCTTTGCATGAAGTGGCAAAACAGCACACCCCACACACACACTCTACTGGTTCTAGAGACAAAATAGCATCTAAATATTTCATTAAGACTCAGTAAGAGAAAGGAGTTTTGCTCTGTGGAAAAGGGACAAGCACAAAACAAACACCCACTGTCTTTGTTCTAAAGAAAGCTCATTAATCCAAGCCTATATGAAATATCACGTTGATAAGTATGAGTAAAGTATTTATTTCAGTTGTCAGACAGTCACAAATATTGAGACCTCTTTGCAGGTCTCATTTTCTTAAATCACAAAACCTTTATTCTTCAATACACTCAGTAATATTGAAAGCTCTGGTATTTGTGGACTGTGTGGAACTACAAGTCCACCTACACATTTGCTTTAAAACCACTATTTTTGGGCAGCAAATAGGCCCTTTTTAGGCAAGATGTAAAAAAGACCATATGTACAATCCTTCCTAACTCTCGGCTGTAACAACATAAGTGAAAAACTTATGCTATGAGGATATTGAGGCCTGGATAGGGATAGGAAAGGATACAAAACCTCTGTCCACAAACTAGCACAAAACATGGAAAACTGGGATTGAAGTTCTGTCTTCACATACGTGAACACAGGTTTATTGCAAATGAGAAGCTGCACCTATTCTATCTACTAATTTCTTTCTGAAGGAAGATCTTACAAAACATAGTATGCCATGCATTGTATTACGTTAAACATTTCTTGGAATTTCTCCATCTAAATTAATGATTCTTAGAAGTGCTATTATCCTACTGCACTGCAACCAGTCTTTGACAATTCTTATTAATTCCCTCACAGAAGATTTCAACTCTGCTAAGAACCTTCCCCTTCTCAGATCTGCACAGACAGGGGCAGCTGCAGCTTCTCTCTAGGTATTTACCATAAAAGACCAACCCAGAGCAATACTCATCCTGAGAGACCAAGTTAGTAATTTACCAGAATAAAACAAAGTATGTACTTTATACCTCTATAAGAAGTAACCAAAAAGAACAGGGAAGAAGGCTGAGATCAAGCAATCCAAACAAATATAGCAAATATATAATAAAAACTAACCCATATACCTACATTTTTATTATCAATTTGGAGTGTAATAATATGCTTATGTATCAACATGCAAAAAATACTAAAGCTTTCCAAATCCAAACTGAGGACAAAAGAGAAACATGATTGCAGCAAACTGACTTACCTTGTAATTCTGATGGGACTCAAAGTTTGACAGTGGGGTGTTGCATGCAGTTGAAAAAGGCATGACCTTAACACCTCTGTACACCAATCCTTTGTCATACAGCTGCTTGAAAACCCACCTGGAAGTGAACAATGAACACTGAATAGCACTTGGTGTTTCAAACTTAGCAAATGAACTGCAAAATGGGGCTCTGCTCTAGCCAGAGTGCCATTCTGAATGATAGTTTTTTTAAACAATCAACCATAAGCTAAAAACACTATCTGCAAGTCCAAAAGAAAGAGATAAAAATACTGCAACTATTTCTGGCTGCTTTTTAAATTACCAGAAATCTACCAGCTTGGTTTTCCATGCACTACCTGCACAGCACATAGTATTTGAATGAAACAAATTTGCATTTCTGATTAATCTTTTTCAAAGGTCTTGAACATAAAGACCACCTGAAATTTGAACTATTAACAAGGCTGAAATCAGTCATAATTTAGAGAGAAAACAGGTAGTGACACAGCTCCTCACTTATCATATGATACTAAGCACCTGCTACAGCAACCAGTCCTACTTCAGAGAGATGGATACAGGCTAGAGATACCTGCAACCCACCTTGAATGAATCCTGATAATCTGAAGAGAGTTTTTCACAAGAGGGCACAGCTCACCATGCAAAGTTATTACCTTATTGCTACGGTCCCAGAATTTACATTAATACTCTCCTTTATTAGAGCTCATCTCACTCTGGTCTCAGTACCTGTCCTTGATCACAGACTCACATCAAGCTTTAACTCTGCTTACGAAATCTTCAATACAGCCTGTAGCATATTTGGATCCTTATGGCTTTTTGACATGAAGACAGCAGATAATACTACAACATGACAAACTGACTCTATGCTCAAGATCAACAAAAGCTGGAAGAGAAATATACTTCATATAACAGCACATCAAGTGTCCACATGATGAACAAAACCCTATGTTTCTTTGTTCCTGAATACTGGCTGGGTTTGCCAAAGGATCATCAACATTTATCAGCTTATCAGGTCTCACTGACTTGCATGCTCAGTGGTATAGTCTGCAGGTTAACTACCTTAAAAGTAAAGGCAGAAGGAGGCAAACCTTAAATAATCATGCCAAATCCAACTGAAAAATCAGTTTCTGCAGAGTCTGGTAATTTTAAATTCCACATCTAAACTGTTAAACACTGCCGACTTAAAAAACTCCTTTACTCAAACTATATTTTCAAACCATCTGGATCACTTTTCTGAGTTCCTTTCCAGATAAATAGCTCATTGCTAAGCAACCAACCTCATCCTGGCAAGCAGTACTTTTTTCTGCAGGCTGTCATTTTGTGCTTGAGAATGTATACCTGTACTTAAGTCAGTGTCTTGCCTTCTGTATTTGAAATCTTAATCTATAAGACAAAATGCAAGTAGATGATTGTACTGATTTCTATCTGCAGCCTGAAACAAGAACATCAAAACATATGCACTGGCTTGTCATGGTAGTCACAAGGTATCTTCATCAGAATTATTATTATCCTGCTGATCAGACAGTTGGAGAAAATACAGACTGTCATATGGAGAAGACATGAAGTCCACTCAGATTCACTGATGGGTCACTACTAAGGTCCAAAATTTCCTACAAGTGGTCACTAACATCAGGAAAAATAAAGATGGATATCTAAGATGGATCAAGGCTGAGACCCTGAGCAGCACCAAGTTCTGCCACAAAGGAGCCAAACCCAAAGGTCTTTCACAGTTGTGCCCTCTGATGAAGGTGTCTTACCTTTCACACACAACCCCAAAGGAACCTGAAGTAACAAATGTCACCCACAGGCAAGTTGCATCTGCCTGACCCCTAAACTGAATTCAAAACCCAGCAGTGAGTGCATCTGTTTTACAACAGAGACTGTATCAACTTGCATAAATGTCAGTCTTTTATTCAAAGGGATTTGTGAATAGTTACATCAGCTGAAAGCATATACATTGGAGCTGCCTAACCGAAGAAGTTTTCATGCAAGTTTTAAAATATGATGGGTTGTTTAAATGTATGCTTACCATTCCAGAGCATAATTAATGCAAACCATGACGAGTGACAGCATTTCTACTGAAGGTGTTCTACTTGCCTTTCAAAACCAGTTAACTAAAATATCTATAGAAAAAGCTCCACTTTATCTCTGCTTTCTAAAGAACACTGCCTACTAACACCACAGAAGAAAACTACTCAGAAAACACTGAATATTTAATTCAGCTGTAAATATAACAGTAAACTTGAGGAAAGGTGAACACTAGATGAAGCTGTCAATTTAAAAAAAAACAAGCCAGCATCTCCCTCTTGTGGTAATTCCGCCCTGTTGCAAACCAAGTGCTCCCCAGTTGTTCCACTGCTGAGCTTCAAACCGCATCAGTCTTCAGAGCTCACATTACAGTTCATGACAACTACTTACTAGTAGTTTATCACAACTTCTATTCTCAGACAGCATTTCAAACATAGTAAGTAGAATTATGATTGAGCCAAGGCTGCTGTTTGATTCAATATTCCTCATTATCACTACAAAAAACTGTTATCAGCCCACCCAAAACAAAGCAACTGTTAAAGATGAACCTAGTTCTAACAGCAAGAGTCATTTACATGTATCATATCTTGCTTAAAAATTCAACACATGATATTTTGTACAATAACCTATGAAACGTTTTAACCCTTATGTTTGCAAAATGTTGACAATCAGCAAGAAAGGGGCTCTAGGTTTGTAAGACAAATGCAACAGCAGTCCTTTCTGAAAAAGAATAAGCTAACAAAACCACAGAGCTCTCTTCTATAACAAAAGGAAAAACTTTACTCACAGAAGCTAGAAATAGAACCTTCCTCCTCATATTTTGCTACATTTCTCCTCAAATGTAAATAAATTCAGTTTGCATCCTCTTGGCTGTTGGAACAGCACTTACGTATTTGTTTCCTTTACTCAAGAAAAATGGTTAGACAGAAGATATTCCAGCGACTTGTTAACAGAGAATCTGGTCCCAAAGGTGCAGGTACCTTTAGCTTTTAAAAAGCACAACACAAACTTAAAACACATATCTGTTGCTCCTTAAGTGCCACATGGGGATGATACAACTGGTTCAAGCCCAACCAGTAACCAAGACTGAGTTACTCTCTCCATAGGCATAACTTGCAAGAAATTTGAATTTAGCTACAACATTTGTTGATCCAAGTCACATACACGCTGCAAACACCACATGGGGATAACCAAACTCCTACAAAGGGAGTTTTTGCTTCCACAAAATAAGCCAATGCAATGCTCAAAATACCCTTGGCATCCCCCACAAAATCCAACATCCCACAGCAGATCCAGATTTGCACAGCAGATCCAGCATCCCTCCAACAGATGCAAAAATCAAGTTTCCCCTCTTCAAGCACATACATGCACTTCATATGGGAGAGAAGTTCTCAAGTTCTGAATGTAATTTATTTAGGGAATCAAGTGATTTCAAGTGATCAAGTGGTTCTGTTTGCAATGATTCAGAAGATAAGGGTTTTCTAAGAGTCTGGAAACTCCCAGCCTTCCAGAAAGTTAAAGTACTCATTACTAGTATTGAGAAATGACTTTCAAGCTCATATAAAGAGCTCTACCTTCTTCTTTTTATTAAGAAAAAACAATCCAAGTAACTGTAAATTCAGTTACTGGCAAAGACAAAGTCAGGTGGGCAAAACTTCACAGCAGCAGGACCTAGAAGCACATGATTTCAACACACCCATGGCAGTCAAGGTGAGGAACAAAATTATTCCTGTGTGCCCCAGTTCATGTCAAGATAAACTGACAAGTTAACAGCCTCTGTAGACTTAACAACAACAACAAAAAAATCACAAACATCTCACTATGTAAGAAGCCATGTCACCTACACAGTTCAGTAAGCAGACTGCATACAGACAGCATCATAAGCAGCAGAGATTTCTCAGAAAAAAGGTTCTCTTGTGACTTATAAGCAATGCTTGAAAGACAAGAGGAAATAAAGAAAGCAATGATCAAAAGCAGAAACACAGGGATAAAAAAATAGAAAAAAGAAGAAAAAACAGTACTCAGAAAACACTGGGCATGAGTCAGAAAAGCTTAAATATAAGAGGAACCTTAAGTCCAATAGCAAACACAGAAAACATGTCTTTAAAATAGCATATTTGAAAAACAGCTTTATAAGAAAGATAGGAAAAACATTTGTTCTGGGGCACAGGAGTCATTAGTACTGAAGTTGTCAAGACTTATGGTCAAACAATATTCCTACAATATTTAAACAATATACCAGTGAAAGCTTTAAATCCCAGCATATAGAAATTACTGTGCTCCAGGGGTACCCTTGAAGCCCTCAACTAGTAAAAATAAGGGGATTTCTGGATGTAATCTTTGGATCAGTGTGTTGAATTATTCTGGATCACGCCAGAAGTGTAAAATAACCATAAAGCAGAAAAAACAAATAACTAAAACTAGACTTACCCCCAGGACTATTCAGCTAAGTAGGAGGTAAGTGTATTCCTCCTTCAAAATACAAGTAAAGACATAAAACAGCAAGCATCTGAATGGTAATAATATGAGGACTAGAGCCCTATATGCACCAAAGAAATAAAAGTATGAGGACAAAAGGCAGAAAGCTAGTAGAAAAATGAATAGATTTCTTACAAAATATTATCTCTCTAGTAACCCTGGAAAAGTAATGGAATACACAAAATACCAGAGTGATTATTCCTATTAGGACCCAGAGGCCTGTTCTGAAATCATTCTTCTTTAGTGCTGGATAACCTCCATATGTAGGAAAGAAAATTAAGTCAGAAAACAACTTTTACTGCTTACACAGAAAAAAAAAACCCACAACAAACAAGTCCTCCTCTCCATAGGAGGCCCCCATTCACCTTCTGACTGAAAAGGGTAAAGCAGAACACCAACATCAGTGAAAGAGCTCATCCTGAAAATGAAAGCAAAGGTGCACACAGGGAATCAGGCAACTCAAGGCAAATGTTCCAGTTCCAGGAGCTACCTACAGCCTCTTCAGCTTCAGAAGAGGAGCCACAGAAAGACTATGGTGACACCCTGAGCCTGAAATACCACAGAACACTGAAGGGCCAGGCTCCAAGGCTGAAGGCCACAGCTGGTAAGGAAGGATGGAGGGGTCCACTCCTAGAAACAAACCTAAAATGAAAACTGAAGCTGGAGCAACCAAGATGGGTCCAGTGGAGGGAAAATAGACATGTATTCAAGGCCTGATCTCCAAAGAGAGCTCCATACTGCATTTTTACAGCAAACAGAGCAGTTTCCAACACACAGGCATGATCTCAAACATATGAAGTACCAATTTTTTACAGTAACTAGGAATGTATCCCTTTCTCCCCCAGCCACTACCTAGTGTTACCACAAAAGGACTCAAGAGTATATTCTCAGGGGAGAGAAGCAGCCAAGAAGTGTTTCTACCACCTGCAGTTTCTCATCATACAAGCAAGTCTCTCAAAACACACAGCTTTCCAACGGTTTTAAAATTGGATTCCGCTCAGTCTGCAATTGCTGATGTAGCCATTAGGTGGAGACAGGAAGCTGCGTGACTCAACCTTGTGCCAAGGAGGCAATTAAAACCCCTCATCACCAGACTCAGAAACATGTCACAGCTGTGACCCCAGAGCTATTATTCCCCTCCTCACCTCAGCGCTTTAGTTTCCTCAGCCATCACGGAGCACTGTTCTTGAGGTGCAAACTCGCAGCCGGCCTGCGAACTGCGCAATAAGCCAGCAGCGAAGACAACAATTCACTGTTTTTTTTTCCCCAAAGCTCATCTACCTCTTTCAGACCAAATGCAGATCAGTAAAAAGCTTAGATCCCATCTAACTGCTCTCAATTTCACTGCCTCCAGCTCATGAGCTGTACATAAAAAGCCAAGCAAGAATACATTGCATGTTTGTTCCGTGCCAGCTCAAGAACATCATTCTCATGGTACTTTTTTCAAAGAGGGGTATTTTTTTCATTGAGGTTCAAGCCAGCTGAAGGATGGATTCATGTTCTAATTCTGTAGAACTTCTAGGATTTCTAATTAAAGACATGAAGAGCTGGCTTTATCTTCACATAAGGAAGCAGTGCAGAATTCACCACTTCATGACACCAACAGTCAGTATTCCCCTCAAAAAATCTGCCAGGATGCCACAAATTTATCACTGGATGAAGTTTTGTTCTAAGTCAAGATTTAGCAGGCTGAAAATCCATTCTACTCTGCCAGCCATCACCTGGCACAGCACCAAAATGCTTACAAAGCAGCCATTTCCAACAAACTCAATATAAAAAGAATGCACTCTAGCATCCAGAGCTTGTACAGTATCCCTACAAAATCAGATAATATTGACAAAAAAATATATTTGATGCCCAAATCCCAAACTATTAGAAGTCTAAATGATTTGGATAAAATCAGCCAGTAGTGCAAACAACATTTATTACAAGTATTAGCTCACTAAACTCAGCATAAACACCATGAATGAAAACATCACGTTTCACAGAAAGCTAGAAATTCCAGTTGAGATCACCCTAAAACTGCAAGACTCAAGAAAAGCTAGAGGCAAAAAAATCAAACCAAACAAATCACAACAAAAAAACCCAAACAACTCCACACCAAATCAAACCCCTACACAGCTAAGTTTATCTGGTCAAAAGACTAAAGACCAAATTCTTAGTGTATTTTAACCACAAAGTGCCATGCTCATTGTCATTATTATCATCATATTTTTCTTCTGGACTTAAGAGCAGCATTTTACTTCCACAAACAGAACAAAAGAAACAAAAAAACACCTCAAAAAAAGCTAAAAACACTGGACAGGCCTATATGGTCACCAGGTAACAGACAATGCAGAAATTAATTTGCATTTTTCTTCTGTACTGGACAGTAAAGTTTTAAATTTTTTTAAATTGAATTTAAAAAAATAAAGTTTTATTTAAAAATAAAAAATACTGAAAAGCACACCAAAACCTACTATTCAAATGAACGCTTCTAAGGGACATAAAATGTAACTTCAGTATAAAATTTTCAGTTTAATGATTGCCCAGGTAATGATCTGAGGTGGGTTTTTTGGAAAACTGTACATGATCCTGTGAGAAGCAGCACAGCACTTGCAGTGACAGTGCTCTCTTTAAGCACCATCTCCCTTAGTCTCGGAACAGGCATCCTGCATTCCTTTCCCAGTCCCCTCCTCCACCCACTCTATGCAAACACTGGTCCTTCCACCTCCTGTTCCACTGCAAGAGCAAGCTGGCACAGGCATTCTCACCTGCCTCTCCAAGACTTGGAAGACCTTCCAGGAAACAATTTTTTTAAAAGCAGACTTAAAAAAAATATATTACACGACTACACAGAAAATTAATAACATCAGGAAGCAAAAAAAAGAATGAAACTAAGAAGCTGTCTGCTTATGTAGTTCCTAAAATTTCATACCAGAGATTTCAGATCCAAAGTCAGTATTTTAGAGTCTGAATCTAAAGCAAGCATTAGAGGAGGTAACCTCTGCAAGGCAGGTGACAGACTAGGGGTTTTCTTTCAAAGGGGAAAAACAAACAAGCAAACAACAACACACCAGGAAAGGCTAGGGCTGTTGAGAGAGACCCTGCAGCCAGTTTGTTTTTTACATGGTCCTTGGAAGATGCTAGTTAAACAGGATTTAAGTTGCCACTAAGTATTTTTATGACTTAGAAAAGGAAAGTTTCTTGTCAGTCTTAACTTTATCATCATGTAAGGTTTCTTCGGCTAAGTTAAACACCTGTTCCCTTCCCATCATCTTTTCAATGCTTATTGAAAACTCACTGGCACTTCAGCCCTCTGCAATAGTTTCAGAATCAACTAAAGGTTGTGTCAAACCTTTATCTTAACTATACATAACTATCCAATTAAAAGTTACTAGCAAAACTAATATTAAAGAACATCAATAATACTGTGATATGCATACAATTTGCTTTTTCCTGGCTTTTTGTCAGCATATACCCAAAAGACTCAACATTGCCTTTTCTTCACCCTTTTAGGTCAATTTTATTATCCTTAACCTATAAGGTTGTCTTGTCTTTTGGGACTCCCAACAGACACCCTGAATACATTGCCAAAATGCCCTAACTTTACTTGGCTTTGCACCAGGAGTCCAAGACAGTTGTCAAACTATGCTGCCAAGAAAAAGACAACAGCAGATTCCCAGCCTCTAATTTCAGGCTTTAGGAAAAGTTTTAGAAGTAAAAGGAGTTTGGATAGTTTCCCACTTGCAGTGACAGTGTGGAGAACATCAAGAATGTAGAGAAATAATGTAATTTTCTAAACCAAGAAAGGAATAATTAGTAGATCTTCAGAATTGCTTTTAAATTCACATGGAGCAGTAAGGTTTAAGGACTCAATAAAAGCAGGACTGTTGTACCTTATTTTTGAAAACCCTACTATCCTGAATAAGAAAAGTAGGTTAATTAATTCCCTCCCTTTGACATCAAGACACTTCATATTACCTTAATTACACTGCCTGCTCTTTATCTGAATTTGGCATGTTTCAAAACAGTTCCACTGATGCATGGACCAATAAATGTTTGCAATAATTGGAAGTCTTCACATTTCAAATTCCTAAAGTACATATGCAGGGTAGTAACTTACCACACAGACTCCATGAATTCAGGATAAAGAGTTTTATAGTCATTTTTAAAATCAATCCAGCGTCCTAATCTGGTCACGTTGAACTGTTAAGAAACAAAACACATAGATTGAAAGGCATCCTAACATTAAAGCTCATGACACATTTCCAGTATTTATTATGCAAAACAACTTGATCTTTAAGTGTAGTGTTTGTCCCATGTCAGTAGAACATCTATGAAATATTTTAGCATGACAGTAGCTCCAGACACTGTATTTAAACAGGCAAAAATAAGCAAAGAATGAAAGCATGAACATAACTGTTTAGAACCAAGGTCAAACAACAGGCAAACATGTTCAAAACTTCTCAACTGAAATGGTGGATCATTCATCAAATAGAAATGGTTGATCATTCAAGGTTCAGCTGAGGTTCAAATGCCTGCAAATTGCTTTTGGTTACAGTGGTCTTGCTTCTATTTTTAAAACTACTCATTTCAGAGACAGTAAAAATCCAGAACACACGGCCTATCGGCTTTCAGTTATATGAAAACATGATGTAATTTGAAGACCAAGAAATGCTGAGAGAAACTGATATGTCACAAGAAGTTATCAAAACTATTTCAGGGCCAGTTGCCTTATTTGACTTCCCAAAGCTACGACAGGGCTGGCAAAGACCACAAGACTGACAGGTGCTAGACCCTGTCTCAGGATAGATTATGGTCACATCCATTGGCACAGAATATGAAAACCAATGACTAATGAGCCAGCTATGGGATTCACTTGGACAAGGACCCTCTTGCTAATTTCACAGCTTCCAGAACCTCCAGCTCTGCAAATAACCAAGCCCAGAGACACCTGTCCTGGCACTGTTAGACACAGACTATGGTGAATGTCAAACTAATAAAGTGGAAACAAGGCAAATTAATTCTCTTACCTCCAATATTTTCACGTAACACCTGAGTTCCTGAAATAGAACAGTTCTGGTTCTGACATTCCACTGTAAGATCCAAAGCCTAGGACTGATTACCATCAGGATCCACAAAGTCAGAGTATTATGTGTGATCTCAGCACTGAAAGATGTTTCACATGCCAGGAACCTTTTATATTTTTTTCATAAGGTTCAAACACTTGGTAGCCACTCCAGACAGAAAATAAACACTACTTCCAATAGGAATGTTGGGAATTCTTCTCCTGACACTACCCAAAAGATTTTAATTTGTTACCAGCCAAATAAAAAAACAAGGTAGTTAGATGAATTTAATTATTTTAACTAGTAAACTATGTTTGTGTGTAGAAATACACACACATACATGCACAAGCTTATGCACAAAACAAAACACAAAATCCATTTACCACCCAAGAGACTGTTTGGACTAATCAGCACTGCAAAAATACCAGTTGCTGAAGACACAGCAAGTTAAAAGGAACAACTATGGAAAACAAAATGGGAACCAGAAAGAATCTTTCTATTTCGAAAAGCAACAATTAATCATTTATGATACTTTTGAAATATAGAATTTCAGAGTATAGATGAATAATTGCATATTTGAAAAAACAAACTCTGTGCTTTTCATCTAAGCCCCTTGCTTAGATTTCAGCCACAGTTACTCTAATAAAGGCAGCTGTAGTTTCTTTGGATACTGGCCATAACTTCAAAATGTTCCCAAGGGCAAGAGACAAGTGATGCTCAAATAAGAAACTGCTATTTCAATCAAAAGGAATCTAGCAGAACTAGAGAATATACAGGGGATTCCAACGAGGTAAAAAATCTTCAGCATGAGGAAAAATGAAAGAATTAGGACTATTCTGCCTAGAAAAAATAAACAAGTGATGGTAAGCTAAAGGTTTACTGGAAGCAATATTATAGAACAACTCTGGTTCATCAGACTATTTGTAGAATGGCCTGACACAGACTGTTTAGAGGTCATCACTATACCTAGATTCAAACTGTTGCTAGAGAAACTAATGAGGAGGAAAATGTTAGTGATTATAAACTAAAGGGGGGAAAAATAAGGCCTGAAAAAGCCTTATGGCACAAAGGCTAAAACATACGGCTTGTTCTTCCATTTTTCCTTTGGCATTTGCTACTGCATGCTGTCACTGTAACACAGGGCAGAGCTAGGAAAGCACCCAGGCCCTCCTCAGCTCTAGGAAGCTGCAGAGAAGAGTCATCACTTCACAGACAGATCAGACTGACAGCAAATACAAAATGCCAGGCTAAATGTACTTTGTTATGGACACAGAGCTAAGGACAAAAAAAACGAAGCACTAGGTTCATTCATAGGATTAATATTATTCAGTTAGAAATAAAACCTTGTACTTCTCTTGAGATCTCTAGCCCCCCTCCTTGAAACAGTTCCCCAACCCCAGGGGCCTGCACAGACCTATGATCTCCCTGTCATTTGATCCATAGGATGCAAAGTTTAGACCAATGTTTTCTAGGAACACTGAGGGTTTACCACACCTATTCTGACACAAAATCTGGTGGTAGAATTTCTGGTGTTCCAGAAACACAAGCTAGAGCCCTACACTTTGGCAATGAAAAAACTGAAAGGGGGGGGGAATGCCAGAAAAACAGGGAGGTTAGTGGGCATATTGGTTCTGTTGGAAAATCAAAGTCAGAGCTTAGATTCCATTTTCTCTGTAAGACACAAAGAGAACTTGTTCAATGTCTCTATTAGCTGTTCAGTGCATCTAGTTAGTCAGTTTGAGCTCCAGGTTACCTTAAAGTAACCTACTGATATCACAGCAATCTCCCTGTGCTGAGCCACAACGTTGTTCTTTTTGCTCCTCCGTCAGGATCACCAGTGAGTAACTCACCAGCTAAAGACACAAGATTTATGCACATCATCAAACAGAAGGATGAAGTTGTCCTCAGCTGAAAAAACTCCTGCACACATACAATTAGGAATGTGGAGCAGCACTTGCCCTGAGCCTTCACTTACCTCCCACTCCTTGGCGTACCTCATGACAATGCCCCTGCACTGGTTGTTATAGGCTTCAATCCCCATTTTTGCCACATCCTCTGGTCCTCTGATGCCCAGAGTCTTGTCAATCTCATATTCCTGGGAGCATGGAAAATAACCAGACAGAAAACCTGTGCTGTCACACCAGAAGCTTTCAGGATTTCACTGGATAGCTGATGTATATATTCTACGCATTCTGATGAGACTAAAGAGCCTCCTTGATCCTTCTGCAGTTTCCTCGAGTACTGCACCTGAACTAAGCAGGTGTTTTCAAGGATAACCCTGATGTGATTGTTTCTTTACTACCTTTAAATAAAAAAGTTTTCTGAAATACATACCAAATAAATACACGTTTATGAACAAAGTGCTACCAGAAGGGCAGGTGACCAGCAGGAAGCACCTGAAGCCACCACACATGCAAAAGCCAGAAGAACACACTGGACAAAGAACTTCAATTTCTTTTTTAGCAACCAAGGCATAAGAGCCAGAAAAATCAGGGATAACAACATGGAAAGAGGAACCAACAGCAGTATCTGTAGGCAGATTTATTACACATACCACAGGTAAGCCATGGCAATCCCAGCCAAATCTTCTGTCAACATGAAAACCACTCTGATGAGCAAATCTGGTTACTATATCTTTAATGGTTCCTGCAAGAATATGGCCATAGTGTGGAAGCCCAGTAGCAAATGGAGGGCCATCATAGAAGTTGAACCTACAATACAAGACAACACTCTTAATTAAATAAAAAATGAGCATCAAATCTTTAAACAGGATAAGTACATTTCTCATATACATGCTTCTTATGTCTTGCTAGGACAATATTAATTACTTCCTCTTCCATTATCAGTCAGCACAGGCATCATGTTGGCAGTGAGACTAAAGGGAACACTTCAACTCATTCAGTCCCCACTGACTGCTGGTTCTACCAAGATTACTCCTGGAAGTACCAGCAAGCTGCTTCACAGCTGGCAGACACAGGAAAGAGCTGTCCTACCTTACCTGCTGATTTCTTTTATAAACCCACCAAGCAAGAAATGAGGAGTTTATTACTGTTGTTTGTACACTGGTGTTTCTTCACAAAGTGAAATACAAAAGGTAACTGAACACTAGCCCAGCCTGATATCTGCAAAGGGAGCAGCTGCTGCTACAGAACCCAGACAAAAAGAAAACCAAAATAAAAGGTAATTATAGCTCAGCCAACCCTGTACTGTCACAAACAGTTGCTACAGCTTTTGGCAGAT
>NW_009953089.1:3452654-3457815 GCF_000747805.2 Chaetura pelagica | reverse complement strand
AGATTTTTCCAGAGTTCCAATATCTTCTCTTCCTCATTTGGAAAACTTATGTTTTCTGGAACTTGTTGAACCATTCTGTCCTAGCAACAACCAGGCAGGGAAAAGAAAAATACATATGGAATTGAAGTGAGGAAAAAAAAAGACTTCACAAATACAATTCAAACAAATCCCTGTTACCAACCTACATCTGAGTTTCTCCAAGTGTAGACATGGAAGAAAACTCAATATTCTAAAACAAATAAAAATAAAGCTAATTGTTTTGACAGACTAGCACCAAAGTCTTGTTAACAGGGAAAGGGTTCTCCATTCACTCAGCTGTGGCCATTCTTTCTTTTAATGCTTTTATTTTTATTTCCTATAGAAAACAATCAAAGGGTGACATTTTTTAGTTCCAAATTTGGGGTGTTTTTAGGAAAAGTTTCCATGTCCAAACTAGCCTTTCAGCATCAGTCTATCAAGACTGACTTTAAGTGCAAGAACTAAATAAATTAGTGAAAAAGAGGCTAATTTTCACTGTCCATCTATTCCTACCACCTAAAGGCTTAAACCAGCATTTTTTCTACCTAGCTAGGCCACCATTCCCAGATGGACCTAAAACCAACTAGGCTTCAGATAGCAGCTGAAACATGTGGAGAAAAATTTGAACAGGCAGGCAAGGAAAAAAGCTCAGAGGCCTCAGTCATGCATCTTATAAAAAATCTCACCTCTAGAGTATTGGCAAAACTACAAGATTTTTTTTTTTGTCATTTTACAAGTATGTCAGAACTAAGCCACAAGGGGCTATTTCTTTTCAGCCATTTCCTGAAGTCTTTTTTATTTGTTGTGTTTTGAAAGAGCCACCAGAGCCCAAAGCCATTCTTCAACTCTGGGGAAGCCAAGAAAAATGATGGTTGGGCTCAGTGATCTCAGAGGTCCTTTCCAACCATGACAATTGATTCTGTGAAAATCACTAGAGCTTTCTTTGCAACACAGAGAATTCTCAACATCATTAGAAACTACCTGGTGTTCCACACCTGGTATCTAAATGCAAATTTCAAAAAAAAAAATAAATGCTACATGCAAGTACTAAGCAAAAGCTCTGTGGAATAAGAACATTTAAGCAAGAAGCTCCTTAACAGAAGAGAACAAGTTATGGAGGTTATAATAGATGACTGCACAGATGAACTGGCTCTCCTACCTCTTAACTTTAGTGCTTGCTGCTCCTTACCACTAGAACCAGGTGAAAACTATGATAGCCTCAAGTTTTGCTTGGTGTAGTAGAGCTACAAGAAATGGCACAAAGAAGAAGTATTCTGATTGACTCAGGTGTGTTAAATAGCAACCATAAGCAAAGGCAACACTTCAAAGTTACAGCTGACAGGCTGCTTAGAAGCACTGAATTTCCAAAACACTTCCTTAAGTGAAGCCCAGAACACCACAGAAATTGCTAGTTCAATGCTTGAACAAAACAAATAAAAATGTCCCAAAACAAAAATTACAAATTCCACCCTTCCTACTTTTGGTATTAATGACAGATCACTCCCTGCACTAATAAACCCAAACAACTAAATAACACAAGGCATGGATTCAAAAACCTCCAGCATAATCCACAGGTGACACAGCAGCTGGAGGGGGAATCAGAAGCCCACGTGAAACACACAGACACAGCCCAGCTGTGTTCTTAAAAAGGTACTAACTAGTCTTAGCACAGCAAGTTCCAGTACATGCAACCTGTGTGAGACTTTTCATCACCCATCTCAAAGCACCCAACAAAGCACTAATTAGGCCAAGCTGTTTCTCAGGAATTTGATCACAGCCCCAAGACCCTCGTGCCAGAGACAATGCAGATGATGAAAGAATTCAGTCATAAAGCTCATTTCCTGACTGGAGGCCTAAGGATCAGCACATTTTACCTAGATCAAGCTCAGCCTTGGCAATTTAGGGCTACCTGCAAAGGTTTTGGCAGCTGGCCCAGCTGTCAGTGCCTATCATCTAACCAATTCAATGCAGATGTCAGGCTTGGTGTGTTCCTGTGACCGGGCTATGGAAGCTGCTCAGGGATCACAGATTCCATGCTTAAATCACAGCCTCACTTTTGGCCCATTTTTACCAACTGAAGCACTGTACACACAAACCAGTGTCCAGTAACCACAGGGCACAAATTCATACACACTCTGAGCAATACTCCAAGAGAAGTTTATTATGTCAGAATTGGAAAAAAAATGACCTGTCAGAATCCATATGGAACAGTCATTACAGATCCATTCTTTTTTCAAGTAACAGAATTTTAAACAGAATGACTTAAAAGACAAACCCCATTAAAAATTTATCCATGGCTCAACCTCAGCTGAGCAAACAGCAAAGACTTTAATGTTCAGGGAAAGCATAATCAGTTTATAGACAGAGACATGAATTATTCCAGGTACCTACAGCCACAAAAAAAGAGTTCACTACTATAAGAAATCAAGGTATTTCAAATCAGACAATAAAAAAAAGACAAGGCATTACTTTGAACACAGAGTGAAAACATCACCAGTGATGTCACAGAAGTTATTACATAAACACATCTAGTAAAAGAAAACTTTTGGACAAGACTCCAAATTTACATACAGACTAGTAAACACAAAGGTTTTTTTGTTTCCTTTTTTCTCTACTCATTTACTGCTGAGCAGTGTTGTTAAAACAATGCAGCACTGGGGAACAGTTATTGTTAAGTACTCACTTTTTCTAAAAGCTTCTAACATTCAGTAAGAAAGGCATCAAAGTTTGGAGGTTGTACTGCAGCAGCTTCAAACTTCTGCTGGGCTTCCTATCTAGAAGAAGAGATAAACAGCCATTAAAACCATAAAAGCAAGTCAAAAGGTGGGGGGTTGCATATTAAGATATTTAATATTTAATTTTCCCATTAAAATTCTATTCAAATGACACTCTGAAGGAAGAAAACCAGTATCTGAAAAACACATTGGACTTAGTAAGCATCATGTAGAGACAGGTAATTAAAGCAAAGTGCATTTCAGGATGCTGCTCATTTTGTTTGTTGATGGAGAAACTGAAAAGGTTAAGAACCAATGTGAACTAAAAGCACCCAGAAAGGTCTCCTAGTTTCAAGGAGTTTATGATCAGTCTCTCATCCTTCTTCCTGTCATCTTCTCCCACAAATTGTTCTGTAGGAGACTCCTTTCCAGAGAAGAGGAGGAACCTCCTTTCTCCTTTCTCCATTTGTGAAACACAGAACTGCTGCCTTTCTAGGCACTGTGCTTTGAGACAGGGCAATTCCTGGGGTAACAATATCCTCAACATTTCATCGGATAATCACAGAATCCCAGGGGTTGGAAGGGACCTGGAAAGATCACCCAGTCCAACCCCCCTGCCAGAGCAGGGGCACCCAGAGCACATCACACAGGAACGTGTCCAGGGGGTTTGGAATGTCTCCAGAGAAGGAGACTCCCCAGCCTCTCTGGGCAGCCTGGCCCAGGGCTCTGTCACTCTCACAGGAAAGAAGTTCTTCCTGAAATTCCCATGGAACCTCCTGTGCTCCAGTTTGCACCCACTGCCCCTTGTCCTGTCACTGGACATCACTGCACAAAGCCTGGCTCTGCCCTCCTGACACTCACCCTTTACATATTTGTGACCATGGATGAGGTCACCCCTCAGTCTCCTCTTCTCCAAGCCCAACAGACCCAGCTCCCTCAGCCTTTCCTCAGCAGGGAGATGTTCCCCTCCCTCCATCATCTCTGTGGCTCTGCCCTGGACTCTTTCAAGCAGTTCCCTGTCCTTCTGGAACTGAGGGGCCCAGAACTGGACACAATACTCCAGAAGTGGCCTCACCAAGGCAGAATAGAGGGGGAGGAGAACCTCTCATCACCCATTCCTAGAACAGGTGGAAACAGTCAAGTTTAAAGCAAAAGGAAGGATGGGAACAGACTAAGCTACATACAAGGAATAAAACACAGAAGCCTTACACAAGAAATAAAACTGCAACACTCATCAGAGACCTGAGAATGGGCATGCAAAAGCCATCCAGTCGTGCACACCCACCTTCGAAGTCTCTTTGTAAACTGAATCATGTCATCCTACTCTAACTGGCACTTCATATAAACCACCAAGTTGTTGAACAAATAAATAAAGCTGCCACCCCCAGGACCAGCTTCCCTAATCACAATTTCTAAGCAGAATTACTTCAAGGAAGTACTAAAACCCACTATTCTCTTTACAGAAGTTTTGGGTTTGATAGCAACATGGAAAAATTATATTTACACCTTATTCATAGCAGACTAATAATGGCCTGTTTATTTCACTAATTGAGCAGTTACAGACTTCTCTTACTGACAAATGCCCCAGGGGGAGCAGATCAGAGAGCTAAACTGGGAAACAAGGACAAGAGAGCTTCCAATTTTTGAAGAGGTAAAGGAAATCTGCTGCAACCGAGGCTGATGCTTGAGGATGTGTCAGGGAAAATGTATCACAATTAATTAATCTCAATATATCAGTCAAGAATAAACACTGCCCTAGACTACAGACTGTCTGTCCCCCAGCAAATGTTTTGTTTGATGTGGAAAAAAAAAAAAGCCAATGAGAAGATTGCCAAAGCAGTGAGGAGGCTAATATCATATTTAGACTCAAATATATTTCATAATAGGGAAGAACTCAGATTTACCCTCTATCTTATGATGCCTTCAGCAAGTTTTTCTGTTGCCTTCACACTCCCTTGAGTGAAAGTGTAAAATTGTGGATTAAAAAAACCGAACAAATTAGGTTATTTTGAAATAGCTTTGAACCATGTATTAAAACCATCAGAAATAGTGTCAGGTGAGTTAGCAGATGCTGCTGGTACCTGACAGCCACTTCCCAGGAATGTCACCAACAGAGCTGGGAAAACAGGCTTTCTCTGCCACAGCAATCAAGTGTGCCTTCCTCAGAAACGTCCCTTCTACTCGAAGGATGTGACGGCGACTGCTCCGTTCAGCTGATCGATGAAATTAAGTCTCGACAGGCACTAAACCCTTACGGGTTTCTTAAGAAACCTGCACTAAGAAAACCCGTTCACCTTTATAAGCGGCTGTGTCGAGCACTCCCTGCACTCCAGAAGCAGCAAGGAGCCCGTGCAACACCCGGGAAGGGCAGAACACCCTGCACGCAACCCCAACACGGCGGGCACGGAAGCTCTAACTCCTGGAGCCCC
>NW_009953089.1:3450185-3452397 GCF_000747805.2 Chaetura pelagica | reverse complement strand
GGCGGGGGTGGGCGGGGCCAAGCTCCAGCAAACACCTCCCAGGAGCTGGAACTTCCCTCTGCCACTGGAATAGTCAACACATTGGAATAGCAGGGTTTAAGGCTGAATAAATAAAAGTAGAAGGCCCCTGCTCTACTACTGCACTCCAAATAGAATAAAACAAACTGGGGTGGGCTCACATACGCCGAAGGAAACTTCAGCATCTGAAAAAGCAGTGTTGGCTGGGAAAATACAGAACATTCCTACCTAAAGGAAGTGCTGAAAGCAGCTTCTGGACAGCACAGAGTGAGAGAGCCCAGGGAGGTGACAAGGGAGACAGATCCTTTCTGCACACCTGAACTCTCCATCAACAACGGTCTGAGCAGTTGGGCTGTGATGATTTACAATCTTGAAACGTCTCTAGCAACACCAACGCAGGCAACCAATACACAGCTACAGTTTTATTTTGATTTTCAGGGCCAGGTACAAGATCAAGGCACTGGTGCACCCAGCTCGTGGGTGAGGGGGCACATCCAGATGAGAAACGTGTCACGTTAAATGAAATTCTGCCCTGCTCAAAGAAGCACGAGGCTGTTTTCTACACAGAATTGACTGTGTGGCTCCAGAATAGCTACAAGGGAAACTCCATCTGCCTCAGATTGAGAGAAACTGCACAGAAAATGTGAGCTGAGGCCAGGCTGAGCAGGACTGACCCACAGGGAGAGATTGGATGCCAGTGCTTGCCAGGGAGGAGCCTGGAGTATAAATATGATGCAGGGATTCCTGGCTGTGTGGATCTGGGATGCTCTGTGCCCGGGAGGGAAGTTGGAAATAACACATATTGCTTTCTAGTGCATCAAAGAGCTATGAGAAGGACTGTGACAACTCAGCACTAAAAGGAGGACTTGGATTCTACCACCTTCCTTCAACTAAAGTGTTTTGTCATGTTTTGGGGTCTCTGGTGTGTTGTTTTTTTTTTCAAAGACAATCTAATAAATGCAATTCAAGATTGAAGACAGGTAGGTAAGAGAGGAAGGAACCAAATGCAGAAAAGAGTAACTAATTCAGAGGTTTTACTCATTTGAACATGATGGACCTTCTCCATACCCAGGAAGTTTCTCTATGCAGACAGATGGATATTACTTTCAGGCAGGAAAGCCTTTAATTAAAGCAGTGGCTTCTATTAATTTAGTTTGAACGTTTTTTCCCCAAGCAGTGTAAGATTAGTTGAAAAAAAAATCCCCAACACTTCATGAGGCCACTTCATGAGCTATTTCTTTATAAAAATACACTTTTAACAAACCTGAAAGCACTGCAGCCTCCCCCTGCTTTCGCATTCCTTCAGATTACAGAGGCTGCTTTTTTTAGACAACTCTAACTTGTGCTTTCTCCAGTGCCAACTCTTTTCAATTTTAGACTTCAGTTCGTAAAAGATACAGGTGATAAGGCCAGTTGACTTGAAAATGGAATCACATTTCTGGAAGAAATATACAACACTGCTTAAAAAAATATGTACTTCGAAGCAATGAAACACAAATGTTGACAATTTGTTGTTGGCAATGATGACTCTGCTGTTACCACACATCTACATTGTCACCTTTCTCCCTGTGTGTTCTGTACTCCTTTGCCCTTCACTAGTAAATAACAATAAACTGTTACCTCCATGGAAGTCTTTATTCATGCACAGCCTCCCATTGAAACCATTTGGACCACAACACTGAGCTTGGTTGTCAGAAACCAACTGCCCATAGCAAAGGGGTGAACAGGGGGTGTCACTGTCATACTGTAGTTCACACAGAGGACCACCAAAAAAAAAAGGGTTTGAAAACAGGGGAAATTTTAGCAAAAGGATCAAGGCCCAGCACGAGTAACTGGGATGGTCGCCAAACTATAACAATGAATGTCTCTGCTCTAATTTTCCACAAAATACTGCTCCAAAAGTAGTGACTCATCTGGAAAAAGGTTAAAGAGAAGGAACAAATCCCATGAGGTTCCAAGATGGGACTCTAGCTAACCTCCAGCTCAACCCTCCTCACACCTCGGCTCCTCCCTGCGGTGCAGGCCGCGCCTGGGCCCGGCCAGGCCTCGGCGGCAGCCGCGGGGCGGGCACGGCTCCTGGGTCGGGGTTGTCCCGGTGATCAGCGCCGCTGAGGCGACGCCCTCCGGCCCCAGCGGAGCGGGTGTCCTTGCCGGGCCCCGCGGCGCCAGGCGGCCCAGGGGACGGGGCTCCCGT
>NW_009953089.1:3432101-3447643 GCF_000747805.2 Chaetura pelagica | reverse complement strand
GGCCCCGGGGCTGGGGGGGGTGGGAAAGCCCTGCCCGGGGCTCGCACAGGGGCGAAGGCAAAACATCCAACCCTGGCTTCTGCAGCTCTTTCCCATTCCCCTCCTTTTCAGCAATGCAATCAAAGCCCAGCGACGCTGGGGCCGGCTGCTTTGCTGCTGCAAAGGGAGCCTTTTCATGGCTGCCTTGCTTCGATGACAGCAGGGGTTTATTCCTGTTTTACCAACTGCAGCAGAGGGAGAAATGTCTAGAAAGAGATTTAAAGGGCCTCTGCACACTGACAAGATAGAGCTGCCTACCAGCTGAGCCAAGGTCTCCAGAGATAGGAGCCAGTTTTCTGCTTTGTGCTCACCGTGAAGGCAGCAGGAAAGGTAAACATGGAACTCACCGGATCCCCACAGAGCAGAACCAGGAGGCATCGATGCGAGCTGGTAGGAGGTTGGCTCCAAACAGTTAAAAGCACTTTACACAACAGGCAACACATGCCTGGAACTTGTTGCCGCAGGAAAAGAGAGGGGCAAACTGTATCACCTGGCCTGAAATAGAGTCACATAGAACAGGGATGAACTCTCCGCAGGCAGAGCAGCAGTTGTGTGGGCTGGGGGAGCACGAATACAGAGGGGTTGCTCCCTGGGGGTGTCCCCACGCAGCCCAGCCTGCAGCTGACAGCCCACAGGTCTCATCAAAGACCCTTCTTACCCTCTGGACTCCCGTTCAGCACAGCTGGAGGACAGTCACTTGCATAGATGACAGCAGGGGTTTATTCCTGTTTTACCAACTGCAGCAGAGGGAGAAATGTCTAGAAAGAGATTTAAAGGGCCTCTGCACACTGACAAGATAGAGCTGCCTACCAGCTGAGCCAAGGTCTCCAGAGATAGGAGCCAGTTTTCTGCTTTGTGCTCACCGTGAAGGCAGCAGGAAAGGTAAACATGGAACTCACCGGATCCCCACAGAGCAGAACCAGGAGGCATCGATGCGAGCTGGTAGGAGGTTGGCTCCAAACAGTTAAAAGCACTTTACACAACAGGCAACACATGCCTGGAACTTGTTGCCGCAGGAAAAGAGAGGGGCAAACTGTATCACCTGGCCTGAAATAGAGTCACATAGAACAGGGATGAACTCTCCGCAGGCAGAGCAGCAGTTGTGTGGGCTGGGGGAGCACGAATACAGAGGGGTTGCTCCCTGGGGGTGTCCCCACGCAGCCCAGCCTGCAGCTGACAGCCCACAGGTCTCATCAAAGACCCTTCTTACCCTCTGGACTCCCGTTCAGCACAGCTGGAGGACAGTCACTGCACCGTTCTTCAATCTGCCTCCTTCTCCAGCTCCATGGGGACTGTCACCTGCCCTGAGCTTTACCAGCACTGAGACCTGGTGTGTGCAGCCTGGAGAGGTGGGAAAGCTGCTACCCCTGCCCTGGAGCCTGTGAAATCAGAGTACATCCATGCTCAGATGTCAGAAGTACAGCTGGAAGGTGTGATGTTGCTTCACAGATAATGCCCTTTGCAATTGCAGAGACAGGAGTTATTCTCCATCCTTACAAAGGCAACCACAGTTTCAGGCAGAATAGTTGAGATTTCTAGTGCCTCAGTTGCAATCCTATGAAATACAAAGTCCAAAGACACTGTTTGCTTCACTTTTCCTAAGAAACAAAGCTGCTGAACTCATGATGACTAGCACAATGTTTATTTTCTTTAGAAACAACCATATGATCTAAACATAGAAACTTCAGGCACAATGGTCAATTTTTTAGATGCAGAGCATAGCTCTGCTTGGCAACAGCAGCACGTTTATTAGAACCAAGCCTGTTCTGGCAATTTTTACTCAATGGGAAGCAGTTCTAGAAGAGAGGTACACGGATAAACTTCTCAAACAGGTAAATTAAACCTAAGTTGGTACACAGAAAAGCTGCAAAATTTGGTCTTCAGGAAGCTGGTATTTTATTAATGAATCTGGGTCTGTAGCAACACGTTAAATGAATGCTTTGAATGCCTGTTTTCTTTTCCTGACTTGCTATTCAAACAGGTGTGACACAAACTTACAAACCCTTACTTGAAACCTGGCCTTGGTTCTGTGGTACTGCTGGTACATCTGCATCACAACATGGAGCTCCCTGAAGGGCAGCAAAGCAAAGCAGGAGTGCAATTTGCAGAAGAGCACAGGGACATCATTACAGCTCACAGGTCCCCTGGCAGGACTAGCAGAGATACCCTGCTTTTTGAAAGTGATCCCTGTGTTCTCACCACTGGAGAAAGTGACTTACCATGAGCAATCCAGTGGTGTTGAAGCTCTAGATGTACAATATGGAACTCGGCCTTCCTCCTCCTTCCAGGGTGTCCTTCTCCATTGATTTCTCACACCACCAGTTCAGACTGCAGTGCCCTGTCCTGGACAAGAGCATCAGACACCACTTCAGGCTGTGCAGTCATGGAGGAAGGAGGGAGAGAAAGAGGATGCAAATGGGACTCCCCTTTCTCCTTTGAGTCAGTACAGAGCTGAAATGTGAATGTGCTTGGCCACACACCAGACAAAGCTGGTAACAGCAGTTTCAGGGAGGAATCCTGATGTACTGCCTTCATTTCTATGCATTCACACTCATGTTCTCACTGTACACTTACAGGCCTACCCATGTCTCATCAGCAAGACCCTGTTTTCTTAAAGACCTTTTATTGGTGTGTTACTTGTATTACGTAAATTTGGCTTATTCATAATTTTTTTTGTTGTGTGTTTTCTTCCTTTAACACTTGAATTATGAATTTCTGAAGGTTCAGAAAGTACCTGCCTTGTAATGGATGCAACCACAAATAATACCTTACTACTCCATTCAGAAGCACTTTACAAAGCTGAAATTCAAAACTAACAAAGTTAGTGAACATCAAAGCTGGGAAAAAAGAAACCAAAAGCTCTTAATTCAGAAGATCACCAATCAACCCACTGGCCAACAACCTCACTCACCTTCTCTAAACTTGACAATGGCAAATTTTACACATGGACCACCTGCTTCCATGTAATTCTTGTTCTGCTGTCTCAGATCTTTGATTCATACACACAGGTGGAGGAAGCAGATCACAAAACTACAGGAATAGCTCTCAGACTGATCAAAGCAATCTTTAGACCCAATCTACTTCATATTTTGAATCCTTAGAGCCCACATTTTGCTTTGGTAAGTTATTGGTTTGATTGTCATTGTTATCAGACTGTGTAACAATCACACATGGAACACCAGCATCTGTAGAGGAGGTGCAGCTGAGAAGTATTATCAGTCAGGAAACATGCTTGTGCTGTGAGTCACACCAGAACTGTTGTATGGACATGATAGAACCTTAAGCATATGCTTGTAAAAACAACAACATTTTTAGACATATCTCCACCTCATAGAATCATAGAACTATTCAGGTTGGAAAAGCCCCTTGGGATCACCCATCATCCCTACCCTACAAAGTTCTCCCCTCAACCAGATCCAACACCACATCCAAATGACCCTTCAACACATCCAGGGATGGTGACTCCACCACCTCCCTGGGCAGCCTGTTCCAGTGTCTGACCACTCTCTATGTGAATAAATTGTTCCTAATGTCCAGTCTAAACCTCCCTTGTTGCAGCTTGAAGCCCCTCCCTTCTTGTCACTAATGACCTGTGAGAAGAGACCAGCACCAACCTCTCTACAATGACCTTTCAGGTAGTTGTAGAGACTGATGAGGTCTCCCCTCAGCCTCCTCTTCCTCAGACTAAACATTCCCAGCTCCTTCAAGGATTCTTCATAAGATTTATTCTCTAGGCCCTTTTCATTTTCATTTTTAGGTAGATTCACCAGAACAGGATTTTTCTCTTTATCTTCTGTCATTTCTCATGCAGGTGAGCTGAACAAATTTGATTATCAGAACCTTACATATCAAGGCATTAAATAGCTGAATTTTTGTTAGGAATTACAGATGGAAACCACCTCTAAAATATGTGGGAACTATTTGGAAGTCCCAGGCAAATGGGAGGAAAGATGGAGACCTAAGCTACAGAGAGGCAGCACCGAGGGCTCTGTTGTAACTTCTGTAGATTATTTTTATGGCCAGTCTGTGCACAGGATGACTTAGGATTTGGTAACCTTACCTGGAGGAAAAGGGCTTGGTCATATTATGAAGGAGGCAGAATTTCCCTTTCATTATCCATTATTAAAACTTCAGCACATGCTGCTGAGCATGTAGATAAGCAGTTTTTATGGCTGCATAATTGTTTGAAATCTCCAGCAAGGCAGAAGCATGACTTTTTGTCAAGGAACAGCCTGGCAGCTTCTCCATCACATTCACTAGGAATAAATAATTGTTATTAACTGTCACCCAGTCACCCCTCATTTCCAACAATGCATTTGGAATGGATCTGACGGTGTTACTTTCAAATGTGGGGTGATAAAAAGGGATTTTTTTTTTTTTATATCTGCTGTAATATGAGCGACCATTTTGCTGTCGTATGTTTCAGTTTCATTCTAACATGTCTGGTTAATGTTTCATAGCTCTTGTGTTCTTTTGAAGACAAAAATGTTGGCTAATAAAATTCACATTTAAGCTACTTTATTTTTGCTGGCTCAGGAGATCCTTTCTCACCATGCAGAAAAACCCCCACAAACTTGACTTGGTAAAGAGTGCAGTAGTTTCACATCACTCTGCAGGTGACATTTGAGGAGAGGAGGCAATTTTCCTTCAATGTCCAACAGAGCATCTTAGTGATTTACTGAGCTACTTTTGTGACTTTCTGATCCCTCAGTTGTTGTCATGCATACATGACAAAATAAATGGAAGTTAGAGCAGCATTAATGGTTACATATACAGTGCTATTTTGATAGATTTACCTATTCCTACCACCTTTATCTTCAAGTCAGCTCCTTTTCTCTTGCCCTGTGTACTTCCCCTATCACTTCCCACATGCATGTAGTTACCCTGGTGTGTATGAGATGATTACACTGTGTTCTACAGTCTCTCTGCAGCCTCTGAAAACATGTTTTGTTTCTCAGGCTCAATTTCTACAGTAAAAATGAAATAGAAGTTCTTGCAAAAGAGAGCTCAGCATATTCTCAAGAAGGAAAATAATCAAGAGTCCCAACTGCAAACCAAACCCTAGACTCACCAGTCATCCAGCCCTAAAGACAGTCACTTTCAGGACATCTTTCTAGTGCCTCAAAGACCATAACAAAAGGATTAAATTGAATAATGTTCTCAACTCAGTTAAGAACGTCAGGTTTAAGAAATTAAGATGTACTTTCAGAAAAATAGGGAAGTCCAGAACCTAGACACACATTTCCAAAGTTCATGATGTATTGCACCATAAGCACATTCCTAGCTCTTGAAGGAAGTGGAGACATGGCAGTGCCCTTCCTGCAGACTTCAGTCATTGAGTTCTTTTGTACAACTGGTCATACACTGTTTTAAGGGGATGGAGAGTTTTGTGGCTTGTAGGAAATCAAATACAAAGTGCAAGTCCTGGAGAATTATCCTGGACAGTCTGTCCTATACAGAGGAGCCTGTGGTTTCAAGTGACTGCACCTGATTCAGGCAGTTCCTTCCAAGCCTGTGTACAGATCTTGAGAAGCAGATGGATGTGAAAAGGCCAGTGGGAATTAAAAATAAAGAAAAGAGATGAATAATGTTTATTTGAGATGGTGGGGCTTAATTATCCATTTCTTCAGTTGAGCTGGGGTGCAGCTTTCCAGCATTTCTGGCTGTATTGCTGCTACATCTTACCCAGCTGTGACGTGCCTGTTTTAGCTGTGAAGCAAGGAAAGTCAAAAACCATGCAAACCTCTCACCTGAAGTGCAACAAATAATTTGCATTTCACATGATCTTTCTTTCATATTAATGATCCTCCTATCATCACATTCTGTAGTGAAGAAGTCAAACACTTTCTGCAATTCAGAACTTGGCAACTCGTTCAGAATAAAACCTGTATGTATGTTATTCTTCTGTTTCTGCTCCTCCTCTTTGTGTTTCTTCAGGAAAAGAAACCCAAAACCTAGCAGCACCAGATTTAGACTGAGAGAAATGAATAAATAAATAAATACACTGTCTAGCAGGATTATTCCTGGCCAGTGAAACGTCTTTTCCAGGAGATTAATACTTGATTTAATAGCAACAATTTAACCAAAAAAGTTGATTCCAAATAATGAAAATCCCAAGCTCCAGAACACTTCTTTTAAACATCAGCCAGCAACTTCTGCCAAGGAAAAAATCCACCAGAAAAGCCTCCTTCTGGCATGCCCAAGCACATCAGTCAGGTTAAGAAGTTTCAAACAAGACTGTACCCCAGAAGTACCGTCCTACCAGTATCCCTGTGCACTCCACTTGAGAGCCCAGGCCAGCTGGAAACTGAGTCAATGATTTTTGCTTCACTAGAAGTCAGAGGCCTCAGAATATCATGGTAATATACTCATTTTGTTATTTCAAGGGTTCTTGTAAGAGTCAAGTCAGTGGTAAAAAATTTACGAGTCGTCTGTCCTCACCAGCTGAGTGAGAGCAGCGGTGCTGCCTGCTGCCAAAGGAGACTTGCTCCTCTGTTACTGTCATAGAGATCAGCCTAGGCCAGCACTTCCTCCTGATTTTTCTCAACCCCTTTTCTCTCCACAAACAAAACTCTGTCATTCAGTTCCTGCCCCTAATTTGCCCTAACAGCAGCAACAACACAGGCAACACTTTTGCAAATCTAGATCTGCCTCCTTGCCTTTTCTGAATACCTCTTCTAGGTCAATATGCTTGCTTCCCATTTTGAGAAACATTGGAGAGAAAATTCATTGTCTTCTGTGTTTATATCATTTGTTTCCATGGGGTCCTCTGTACAGACTTGGAAGGAGTAGGGTCAGTTTTACCAAGTGACTGAAGCCCCTTGACCAGCTCAGGTAAGGATGCTGCTCATACCTGCCCTGCACAATGAGGTTTTTCTCTGCCTCTCCACAGCTCACACATTCCTGATCATGGAATCTGTCAGCAGAAGCAGGAAGACAGATGGTTCCAACCTAGCTGTGTGACACCTACTTTTAGTCTTACTGTGTTTTCTGTGGTCCAAATGCCCAGCCACCTTTCTGCAAGGCAAAACTAACAAAATCACACACCACATTTACTTCAGGGTCACGGCCCTTTCTTGGATACCAAAGCAGGATGTAACAGACAAGACTGAGAGCAGTTCCATCAGGCCAGGCCAGAAGCTGGACTAGCACACTGTCTTCAACATGGCCACATAAGACTGTAAGAAAGAGGAAGGGTAAGGCACAAATCAGAGATATACAGCACTTTCCCCAAATGTTCTTCCAAACTGCAGTTCCTTCCATCCCAGGGAACCTGCTGGTGTGGCTCCCTACATGTAGCAGTCCCCAGCAGATTCCTGTTCCACACATCACTCCACTCTGTCAACACAAACAGACCTTTCATATCCTTTGGAATAAACTTCTACCATGTATTGCATCAAGTACCTGTCCTGACTCTGCTGGGCTTATACAGTGTCTCCAAAGTTCTTGCCTTAGAAGAGGTGCAGAACTAATCTTTAGCTAATCTCACTAATGGTTTTGTAACCTCTGTCACATCCCAAGTTGTCTCTTTTCCAAACTGAAGACTTCTTGCCTAACCACCCCCTTCTCATGCTGATCAGCTCTGTGATATGCACAGAATCATTGCAAGGGCTGCACCTCCCCTTGCACTTTCTGATCAGCTGCTCTGTATCGGTCACTGATATCATCTAAAAAAGAACTCTATAAAAATTTAGTCTATTTTGTCTTGTAAGATTACAAGTGGCTTGTACTTGAAAATGTCTGGAAACCCTAGCAAGGCTGCCTTATATGACTGAGATTACTTAATTGTTAACAAAAGTTACTTCATTTGTAAATTACTTTTACAATAGATCAATTGTAATGAATTAAGTGTCTCCCCTTTTTAATGTCACAGCTGCCAGCAACATCTCTCTAAAGAAAATGCAATTAAGTGTGATTTTAAGATAGAAAGAACAGGTTCAGTATCAGGAAGGAAGGAATATTTCAAACGTTGCAAAGTTTGCCAAGTAAAAAACCTCCCATGGTTAACTAAGTGCAGGTATCAAGTTAGATTTACCAGTTATATGTAACAAGGTAAAACTAAATTCAGCAATTACTAAACTAACAAAATGCATTTGCTTCCAAATGTGAGAAAAAAAAAGCAGGAAGGACAATAAGATCACAACTACTCTCTGGTACTCCTCATTAATGCACACGATGGACAAACTGATTTATAATGATTTGACAAGCCTTGAGGGAGGGAAGAAAAGAGGGAGGGTGACACTTTCCTACCTTATTACAGTCCTACCACTACAATCTCACCTAGTGGAAGAAATGCAGTGCCCATCATAGTTCTAGCATCATTTTAAGCAGCAAGACTATTGAAGCCTGTTTTCCAGGAGGCTTCTGCCTCATTGACTGAATTATTTCCATCATTTTGGTCACAGTTCTGCACCATGAGTTCATCCCTTACTGATGACTGATTGAAAAATGACATGGAGGAGAAACTTTAACTAAGAGCTAAATCCAGGGCTTTCTTTTGTGGGTTCTTTGATCCACAGGTTGAATTCATATTGAATTGTTAATACAGCATCAAGTCTGTCTGTGTATTTTTCCTTCTTCACAACAGAAGTCATTGGTATGTCCTACCTTTGAGATTTCTTGGCTCTAAAAATTATTGTAAGTGACAGGTAACAGGACTTGTGCAGCAAGATGATGCTTAAGAGACACAGCTGGGAAAAACATAAATCATCAGTATCATAGATTTAAAAATATGAGAACAAATGTTATTCTTCTGCAGCTTGTATGCCAGTGCTAAGCTTCCCTAGCACACACAGAAAGGTGCCCTCCTTACTGAAAACCATCTCACTACAATGTTAGTGTTGATGCAATTTTAGATTATGGAAAAAAAGTTGTTTATTCACTCTTTTCAGAAAAGTAGGGTGGTAGGTACCTATGACTGATATGAAAACATATTTCAATAGCTTTCACATTTCAACTGAAAATGTTACTTTCTCCTTTTCCTCTTAGTATAATATATATATATACACATTGCATCAGTGTGAGTTATCTGACTGCTAACCTGCTTATTACCTGGTTTATATAACAGTTTAGACCTGACCCATCTGTACCAGCACTTACTACCAGGGAGGCTGCACATGCCTTTTACAGGCTAGTAAAAAAAAGGCAAGCTTGAGTGGATCACTGCCAAAATAAGATTTGCTTTGCTTGAATTTATAATCAGTTACTATATTGGGTTTCATTTGAGGAGGAAGCTTAGGAGGAGAAACTCCCCCCTGTTCCCTTCATGAGTTAGTAACTTCCAAGGGAAAACTGCAAGGCTTGTAAACATGTGGCATTTTAGGGTTAGAAATTCAGCCTCCAAAGGTGCAAACAAACCTTCTCACTAGCAACCAGAAGGGACCCCTTGTATCTCTGTTTCCTGGAAACTATTTCTTGTGTTCATATTACTCCATTTGCTTTAGCATCCTCCTGCTCCAGCTTTCTCCTTCCCCCCATTCCCCTTGTGTTCCTAAAGATCACTTGTTTCTCCCCTTTCCAGTAGTTGATCTCCAAGAGCAGCAAGAGAAGTTGTCCAGAGGAAAGCAAACAGCTACCAGCTTTCTGGGGTTTGTTCCCCTGTTACTCGCCCAACCTCTACGATTGTTATGTTAACTGTTCCCATTCATTTGTGCATCTGTCACCACACATTTCTCTAGTGCCTGACTAGACCAGCTGATACAATCTGCACCTCCTCTCTGTTACTGGGACAAGGAATAGAGTCTGTTTGTACACACTGTAACTAGTTGAAATTGATGTCCCCTCGTTGTTCTACTGTTTTGTGACTTAACACACCAGTGATTTCCTACAGGAAGCACTATAAACATGCAAAAAACTGTAAAAAAAATATTAAAATGGCAGTATTCTAAGGCCACCCATTTTCCCAGAGTTATTTAGGACAGAAAAGCTTCAGCACTGTCTTGCAGCCTACCCTTCTGCAAGGCAGGTCTAGTCTAGTGCTACCGCAGCCTCACACCAGCCCTTTGGACCATGTTCAGCTTGGACTTGAATGCAGCTCCCAGCAGGAGCTGTGCCCAAACTTGTCAGGACTGGGCTCATCCCTGAACACCCATGGTTTTCCACCTTTTGCAAAGTTTTCTGGGTTTTTGAAGAAGATCAGGAAGTACACACAGACTAGGTGAGGCCTTGCCCAGGCTTTGTCTGCCCTGTTGCTGGGTCTGTCCATCATGGCCCATTAACTTCTGAAAGCTGCAGAAACACACAGGGGTGCAGAGCAGTAGCTTCTCAAACCTTACACAACCACCTCCTGACAGATGGTTGGGGTTTTATTCTTTTTAAAATAAACCCACACTTACATGAAGTTTCCAATCTCTCAGTCTCCGTTTCAACATATTTTTCACCATTTCATGTTATTGTTCCCATATTAAGGAAATAAAAGCAGCTACAAAAGTAGGAGCTAAATTGTGAAGCAGTGTAACAGGAGAGGAAGGCAGAGTTAGATACCTGGACTTGACTGCTTTCAGTAGTTCAGCAAACCTGTGAGCTCAGGCTTTGTTCCTCTGAAAAACTTCTTTAAATCCTTGCAGAAACCAGCTTCTTCATTTATAATAAAATCTGCTAGATGAACAAAGGTGTATTCATATTAGTACAAGAGTACATAGTAATACTAGTTCCTAGCTATGCTAGCTAGAATTGCAGAAAAGATCTCTGCAAATCAGTTTTTGGAGTAGAGACATACTCATCTCTAATCCTGTTTAGCTTTCAACTATTGTTCTGCTTTGCTTTCATAAATAAAGTGGCCAAAACCAAGATAAGCCAAAGGTTTCACACATCAAAATGCAACCTCTCCAAAACAACTTGAAGTGCATAAGAGCTTCCCTTATCTGGGAAAGAGAAGGAGAGAGTGGAACAAAAACTGTCACAAGCACTTCTCCAGTTTGAGGTCTGCCTGTTGCCTGTTGCTGAGTGAAGAAGTGAAGCTTTAGGACACCTGCCTGGTGCAGGTTTTGTTCACCTGTAAACACCAGGCCCAGGGAGTCACAGTGGTGGCTGCAGGTATGATAGCTCCATTTCAGGTCAGAACCAGTTCTTACTTAGGGAAACTACACATCTCTAACACAAATAAAAGACTAACACAGCCTCTGACTTTAGAAAACAGCTTGCATGGGGTTTGCACATGATTCTGAGAGGTGAGCTGCTCTTTATTTACTGCGTCCATGTTTCTGAACCCTTCTGGGAAGAGTTTTAAGAGATACTAAATTAGAGATGAGAAAAAAAAATGGGCTGCAGTGAGGCACTAGGACCCAGCACAGCTACAGAGCAGGAAGGATGAGCAATTTGCCTCCCCATGACTCCTGCAACTCTGTCCCCAGGCTGAGCAACATCCTCAGGCCTTTACTGCTAGGGAAAAAGGGGGGAAAAAGGATGTTCAGCTTATGTTCAACTACAACTTTGACATCATCCAGTGAAAAGCAAGAAAAAAATAAGTTCCCAGAGGAAAGAACAACTGGCTTCTAATCAGAAGAGGAGGAGATTTGGCTTGCAATGGCTTTTTAATTAGAAATGAATCCAAGCTATAGGGGAACTGTCCTGCCCCAGCCTGGCTGTCCTGGGGGTCCTTTCTGTACAGCCCTAGGGCAGGTCCCCAGCACTCTCTTCTCCTTACAGCCAGAGCCCTTTCTTCTCATGTCCAGGCTGGAAACACTGAGCCACAGTCCTCCAGCTACCTCAGGCAGAGCTACATTTTTAGGTCATTACGTTTTTGATTAGTGATTTGGCTTGTGTGAATTGTGAATGAATTGTCTGTGCTGGAAAAGGTGGATGAGGGAGCCAGTGTACAGTGTAGCAGCCCTGAGCTTGCTAAAGCCATGCTCCCCAGATTGCATTTTGGTATGATCCATAAAGACAGCTCCTTCTTAAAAGCCCCTTCAGAACAACCCTTCCCCAAGAAGCAGGGCCTCAGCATTAACCCCTGGAGACATGAACCCAGGGAAGTTCAGCATGGAAGTGGAGTCAGGAGCCTCGGGACTGGGATGAACAGCACCAGGGCTCAGAAACAGCTGCTTTTGCTGCTTCAGCTGAATTAAAATCTTAACAGCAGGGTTGCCTGCCAAGACACACAGCTTTACGTACAGCCTGGAAGAAGAGGGGAGGGCTGTGCACCAGTTAACCCCCTGACTCACTGCTCTGCCCTCACATCAACATGACGAGGTTTGTTAATGTTTGGTAGGGGATTTTTTGTTATAAATAACTCCTATTCTTGCTGACCAATGTTGCCCTTTGAACACCTTCCTTCACAGACTCCTCCTGAAGTAACCTGCACTTTTTCTTCTTTCTTTCTTTCTTTCTTTCTTTCTTTCTTTCTTTCTTTCTTTCTTTCTTTCTTTCTTTCTTTCTTTCTTTCTTTCTTTCTTTCTTTCTTTCTTTCTTTCTTTCCTTCTTTCCTTCTTTCCTTCTTTCCTTCTTTCCTTCTTTCTTTCCTTCTTTCTTTCCTTCTTTCTTTCCTTCTTTCTTTCTTTCCTTCTTTCTTTCTTTCCTTCTTTCTTTCTTTCTTCTTTTCTTACCACCACTGCTGTGTCCCTCATACAGGTGCTCAGTGCTCCCCAGACAGACTGGAAGTGACTGCTGCACGTGTTGCACACGTGAAACAACTGCCCTGGGATTGCCACCACAGCCAAGCCCTGCTGGCTGCTCATTCACTGCACAGCTCTCCTGTCCACCCTCCTAGAAATTCTGGGCAAGGGTACAAAAGGGCTGTGTTTGGAAGGCACGGAGAGGAACATGGACGCTGCAAACAGCCAGCTAAGAAATGGCATCAAATCCAGTGCATCAGAAGAAATCAGAACCCCACATTTTCAGGTATTCTGGCCTGGGCAGTGAAGCACAGAGCATTGCCTCTCATCTGTACCGTGTTCAGAGACCCACAGGCAGACACCCACAGTCTTTCCACCTTTTCTCTGCACCCTGTTTTCATACACACAGTGTCTACAGTAAGAGCCAACAAAAATCTCACTTGGTTGTCTGTCTCTCTTCACTGAGGAACAGATACATGAGTCTGAACATGGCCCCAGGAACCCAGGATCAGGGAATATTTTATAGCCACACTAAAATAAAATTAAAAGCTACATAAATAAGAGGCCTTTTTAGGTTTAGATTAGATGTCAGAAGAAACATCTTCACTGAGAAGGTAATTCAACACTGGAATAGGCTGCCCAGAGAGGTGGTTGCATCACTGTCCCTGGAGGTGTTTAAAAGACATATAGGTGTGGTGCTGAGGGACCTGGTTTAAATACTGGACTTGGTAGAGCTGGGTTAATGGCTAGTAGAGTTAGGTTGTGGTTGGACTCAATGATCTTTTCCAACCAGAACAATTCTGATTTATCCAGAGCTGCCACCATAATAGGAAACATCAGTAACTATAATTAATGGGGAGAGCAGATAAATACAAAGTGCCCACAACAGTTACTGTAAACTTTCCCTGTGACAGAGAGGTGCTAGTTTTTCCAGGAATACAAAGTGCCCACAACAGTTACTGTAAACAGAGAGGTGCTAGTTTTTCCAGATTTGTCAGTCTAGAATATTTTGAGGTGAATTAATTCCCCCATCACTAAAAAGAAAATGAATTTACTCCATCCTGCACTGCTCAGTTGTTAGCTGATTTTGATGAAAAACCAAACCAAAATCCTATTAACTGCAGCTCACTGGTAGAGGAATGAAGGCCATTATTCCAATTTGGTTAGAAACTGGAGTTGTATGGGAGAATTTATCTTACTAGTGATGCTTCAGATGATATTTGTGACCTTTAAACAGCTCCCTTAACCTCCCCAGGCCTCAAATGGAAGGCATGGAAGAGGTTATCTCAGAGGAATCTGAATCTGGAATCTCTGATTGATTATCTGTGAAATGTTTTGGTTTTACTGATAGATCTTGATAAAATATATACTCCCAGTACAATATTTTTTAGTCATATATCCCATTCCAATGCACCAATAAAACAAGCTTGCAAAGGGCACTCTGTATTGTACAGCATTGTAGATAGATATGCTGGGCAGTAGTTTGTAACAGAGCTAAAAAAGATTATCAGGTGGCAAAACAAGGGGAAAACAAGGAAAACAACTTCTCTGTTAGAGCACCCACCCTCAGCTTCCCCTGGAGAATTGTGTCTACAATATTGTTCCTCCCTAACCACATGGCAGACCTTGCTCCTACAGACTGGGAACCAAAAAGACTGCTTCCTAGAACAGCCACTATAAATATGATATCACAGTAATTAACCTTCCTTTTATTTTGCTGTGTGAGGAATCTTACCATGGAAAGCCTAGGTAATAGGGCCATTAACTTTTCTGTTCTTTGAACCAGCAATGGTTTAATTTGAGCAAAACTATTTCAAATAAGCTTAATTTGTCTCATTTCTTACTCAGTTATCTGCTCGGCATAAGAGACAACCTGTTTCTGACACATGAAGCAATAATTCTGTAACAAGAACTAACCTGAAATGTTCTCTTTTGTACCTATTTCACTGTGAAGTGGTTCATTCAATCAATCAAGGGAGGCTTTTAAGCAGAGAGTGGAGCTGCAGCCATGACAATAACAAGACTGGACAGCTTAAAACCTTGACATTGTTTCTGCTTCATACACAAGCTAACACCCCACTGAGATCCTTCCACATTTGCCTCACTTTAGGGTACTGCAAAAGGCACAGCTCATCACAAATAACAACATTAATGAGCTTTCTATTGGGATTGCAATACATTTTTCTATTGGGACCATTTGGACACTACTATTTGCCTAATTATTCCTCTCCTAATTAATTCTACTGGCAGTTGCAGCTCTTCAGTTACATAAAGACTCTCTTGTGTTTGTTCAATTAAGTGGAAAGATTTCTATAACCTAATATGTTAATATTAGGATAAAAAACATCTGTACAACCTCCACCCAACACACAAAATATTGAAGCTCTCTACAGGAAATGCTCATTCGACCTCTATTTTTTCCCCCTAATTGTTTTTAAAATCTTTCAAACCTGGTAGAAGCTGTCAGATTACCAGTGAGTACAAAATAGGATCTCTTTGGATAGCTACATGGCAAGGAGCTGTAATACTACTATACTACTCTGAATAATGAAGTCTGTACCAGTCCAGGCTGGGGGCTGACCTGCTGGAGAGCAGGGTAGGAGAAAGGGACCTGGGGGTCCTGGTGGACAGGAGGATGAGCATGAGCCAGCAATGTGCCCTTGTGGCCAAGAAGGCCAATGGCATCCTGGGGTGTGTTAGAAACGGGGTGGTTAGTAGGTCAAGGGAGGTTCTCCTGCCCCTCTATTCTGCCTTGGTGAGGCTGCATCTGGAGTATTGTGTCCAGTTCTGGGCCCCTCAGTTCCAGAAGGACAGGGAACTGCTTGAAAGAGTCCAGGGCAGAGCCACAGAGATGCTGAAGGGAGTGGAACATCTCCCTGATGAGGAAAGGCTGAGGGAGCTGGGTCTGTTGGGCTTGGAGAAGAGGAGACTGAGGGGTGACCTCATCAGTGG
>NW_009953089.1:3415101-3431931 GCF_000747805.2 Chaetura pelagica | reverse complement strand
GATCTTCTGAGGTCCCTTCCAACCCCTAGGATTCTGTGTGATTCTGTGAGATTCCAAGGTTGAGGGAATGAAAGAGCTCAGCACTCTGGTCAATTAGTTGGCACATACATGTAAAGCCAGGGATGACAAATAAAGGACTTGTGTGTGAGGACATGTATTTTGTCTTCATGGCTTCCATTCCAGTGGAGAGACAGATAACTCATTTACCCAACTCTTTAGTGCCTGCAGCACTGTCACAGTCGGCTTTGGCTCTGGCCAAGATCCACTTTCAGGACATCCATGGAAAAATTAAACTTCTCCCAGCAGGGAAAAGAACTTCATCCTGCAAAAGGACACAGACTTTGCAGCTGACCACGTGGCACACTGCAGCTGATACTGGACTGACACTGCTGTACTGCCAGACCATTCCTCCCCAGGCCACACAACAGCTCAGGTTCAATGCACACTTCAGAGATGCACCTTTGGGTGAACAGTTAGAACAATGTGGACAAACATTTTCAGCAACTCCACGTCACCAGTTTCCATACCTTCCAGTGTGTGCACAACAATCTTGTTTGGTTTGGCTCATGGAGATGCACCTTTGGGTGAACAGTTAGAACAACGTGGACAAACATCTTCAGCAACTCCACGTCACCAGTTTCCACACCTTCCAGTGTGTGCACAACAACCTTGTTTGGTTTGGCTCATAACTAGTAATGGACGTAAAAATCTGCCTTTTGATGCCAGAATCATATGCCAGCAGGTAAATAATTTAGCACTACAGACAGAATTAGCTTCTATGAAATGACAATCTAAAACCTGTGGACATACTTATGACTTGTAGCTCCTTTAAATTCCATCCCCAGTTACACAGTGCCTTGGGGTGCCTCGTTGTGCATTCAGTTGTACCATGGACTTGATCATTCTAAATATGCAAATGCAGCATTGACATTATGGCAAAGTAAAAGTGGAACGAGTGTTTCAACAACTCCACTGCACTCTGACAGTTCTCCTGACTAATGTACTTTTAAAACAAACACCTTATGACACATGTACACAATATCTCTATTGACTCCCTATCACAGACTTATTTAAGTTTCCAGTTGGAAACCATCAGCTTTGTAAGAGCTGGTGAAATCCTTTAATAAGGTGCCAGCTTAGACCTCCAATTATAATACTCAAAAAGAGTAACAGTTAATACCTACTCGTGTCCAAGGCTGTATGATACACATTATTTTTCAAGAACATAAAGAGGATGATTTAATATTACAAACAGAATTAGACTTTTCATTCTCTGGGGCTGTAAAATTATTCCAGTATTGATTAGCTCTACCTTTTCCAGGCATTATCAACCCTATTCAATGCAAAAACTTCCAGCTGTGTCAGTTAGGATTCCAAGTAAGAAAAAATTGTGCCAATTAACCAAAGAACTTCACAAGATAAAGGTGATCCTAAGTTCTCTCTCAAGACACATCCCAGTTGATACAAAGCTCCTGTTTAATTGTCCACCCATAAAGTACATTCTGTGACATGGCATTCCTCCTCATTTGGAATTGTACAAACAGAACTACTACTCTGTAGGTTAGGCATGGGTTTTAGATTACTCATCACAACATAAATAAGGCATCTTAAACCCCAACTAGAGATGCAACAGATCATACAGGCAACCAAAAACAGAATGCTTTGAATTTTTTCTCAGCAGTTATGAAGCAGGAGAAAAGGCTGATAGGATAACCTGCCATGAAGATCAGGTTCCTTACTACTGGATAGCTTCCTCTTCCAGTGAAAATAAATGGTTCAGAACATCCTTGTTCTGTGGTTCAGCACAAAGGTGCAGTCCTGGCTCCTAAAGCAAGGTGTGGGCACTGCCTTCCTCCCAACCTAATCTAATCCTTGGTATTCAGGACACCAAAGTAACATCTTTGCAGAGTTACTTTCCACACTTACAAACTTCTACAACCACATTTTTTCTTTCAGTCCCTCATATATATGTGTTTAGAACACAGCATGTTTGATTTAAGACTATTGGATTTGATATTTTCTTTCAAACACAAGGCAGAGAATGGGCTTATCATCCTGCTACCAGCCACCTCTGGCCTCTCTACCAGAACACATACACCCTCTTGAACCTCTCCTCTTCGTCCAGATCAGCAGCTAACCCTCCAAACATATTTCAGTAGGAATGACAAAACTCAAATTCAGCTACAACTTTTAAAATCTATAGCTTCTTACAAATACTATATTAAAAGATGCACTTTTTTTCCTAAACCATCTTATTCACATTTCACAGGCTATACTTTCCTCTGACCACCTTTAGAGATGGTCATCTTACTACCTTTTTTGTCAGCCTGATTTATCTCCATGACATGGTCTAACAGATATACATCAAATTAATCTCTGAAGTCAACTTGGATTTGTTCTCAGGTTTTACTTAACTTTGAAGTACACTGCTTTTATGCAAGACTCTTAGGATTGAGGGAGTTAGAGGTGGAGAGACACTATTATGTTTTTCTAATTTATAACCTGATTTTTTAAAAAAACATTTTATTTTTTAAACATGGTGTGTCTCTCCAATATATGGATTGGACATGTAGTCACTGAATAGGTAAGTACCTGAAGTTGCCTTGTTTATTGCTGAGGGAGAAGAGCCAGGGATCTTCCGCTGTGCTGTAAAAGCTCAGGCTGAAAACTCCAAATCAGGTACACTTCTTCCTTAAAGAGAAAAATCATTAATCCATGATGATCAGGAAAGAGATCAGTAATTTGTGGTGAGCTAAAGTCAGTATAAAACATCAGCTACAGATCATCTTCCTGAATTGCACCTGCTATTGCCCCAATTGTCAAAATGAAAATCTAGATGTTCCCAGAAGTGCAGCTCTTCACAAAGCCCAAACATGTCCCGTCCTACCCCCTCACCTCCAGTGAGCAGATGCCAATCAGTAGTGAGAACAAACCTTGCTAAGGATGCACTCTGGGTTAGAATACTATAAAACCTGCTTTAGCTGGGTATAAGAGCCTGGTCATGAGTTTACTGCAGAACAAGATGTAAGAATAGCCTTTTTCCTTCAGACACTAAAGCAAGAGGATGTGTATCTGGTGCAAGGTTAAGCTGAACTGGAAGACAACATTAACCACCTGAATTTGTCATCTGCCTCTGTGCCAGGGAGCTGCCACCTCCACTACAGCTTCATACAAGCACTATCTTACCATTCAGGCAAAAATTCAGATTAAGTTAGTTCAGATCACCAATTTAAATGATTAAACTTATCTATTAGCTCCTTTTGCTTAAAGCAGGTTACAGGAAACACACCATCCTTCTGGCTGCCTTGCAAAAGGCAGCAGTTACCAACAGTGAGAGGATTAGGAGAAGCTGCAAGTCTGGGGGAAATAAACATCCAATTACAGCTTTATGGATCAAATGAACATTTCCATAGCAACCACTGGCTCAATCATCCCAATTTTCAGAGTTCAAGTTTAATTTAGTTTAAAAAAGAAGAATAATATGTTAATTTGAGCTTTTTACAAAAGGTAATTAATCTGCCTGTTTAAAAAAAATGATAGGCTAGAAATTAAATAAAGAACTACAGTAGATTAAACTTTTAGATTTTGTGCATCTCTGTTGGTATTTTGGGGCTTTTATTACCAGTTCTGCAGGTAGGAAATGAAAGTAAATTCCAGTTGATCTGTTCAAATGCTCTGCTCTCAAAAAGATACTAGATTTTAGCTAAAAACAGTAGTAATAATGGGAAAGTAACAGTGAATTGCCTACAAAATAAACCAATGAAATTTACAACAGAATCACAGATTTTTTTTTAGTTGGAAGGGACCTTAAATATCATCAAATTCCAACCCCCTGCATGGGCAGGGACACCTCCCACTAGAACAGGCTGCTCAGAGCCCCATCCAACCTGCCCTTGAACACCTCTCTCTCTCAAGACACATCCCAGTTGATACAAAGCTCCTGTTTAATTGTCCACCCATAAAGTACATTCTGTGACATGGCATTCCTCCTCATTTGGAATTGTACAAACAGAACTACTACTCTGTAGGTTAGGCATGGGTTTTAGATTACTCATCACAACATAAATAAGGCATCTTAAACCCCAACTAGAGATGCAACAGATCATACAGGCAACCAAAAACAGAATGCTTTGAATTTTTTCTCAGCAGTTATGAAGCAGGAGAAAAGGCTGATAGGATAACCTGCCATGAAGATCAGGTTCCTTACTACTGGATAGCTTCCTCTTCCAGTGAAAATAAATGGTTCAGAACATCTTTGTTCTGTGGTTCAGCACAAAGGTGCAGTCCTGGCTCCTAAAGCAAGGTGTGGGCACTGCCTTCCTCCCAACCTAATCTAATCCTTGGTATTCAGGACACCAAAGTAACATCTTTGCAGAGTTACTTTCCACACTTACAAACTTCTACAACCACATTTTTTCTTTCAGTCCCTCATATATATGTGTTTAGAACACAGCATGTTTGATTTAAGACTATTGGATTTGATATTTTCTTTCAAACACAAGGCAGAGAATGGGCTTATCATCCTGCTACCAGCCACCTCTGGCCTCTCTACCAGAACACATACACCCTCTTGAACCTCTCCTCTTCGTCCAGATCAGCAGCTAACCCTCCAAACATATTTCAGTAGGAATGACAAAACTCAAATTCAGCTACAACTTTTAAAATCTATAGCTTCTTACAAATACTATATTAAAAGATGCACTTTTTTTCCTAAGCCATCTTATTCACATTTCACAGGCTATACTTTCCTCTGACCACCTTTAGAGATGGTCATCTTACTACCTTTTTTGTCAGCCTGATTTATCTCCATGACATGGTCTAACAGATATACATCAAATTAATCTCTGAAGTCAACTTGGATTTGTTCTCAGGTTTTACTTAACTTTGAAGTACACTGCTTTTATGCAAGACTCTTAGGGTTGAGGGAGTTAGAGGTGGAGAGACACTATTATGTTTTTCTAATTTATAACCTGATTTTTTAAAAAAACATTTTATTTTTTAAACATGATGTGTCTCTCCAATATATGGATTGGACATGTAGTCACTGAATAGGTAAGTACCTGAAGTTGCCTTGTTTATTGCTGAGGGAGAAGAGCCAGGGATCTTCCACTGTGCTGTAAAAGCTCAGGCTGAAAACTCCAAATCAGGTACACTTCTTCCTTAAAGAGAAAAATCATTAATCCATGATGATCAGGAAAGAGATCAGTAATTTGTGGTGAGCTAAAGTCAGTATAAAACATCAGCTACAGATCATCTTCCTGAATTGCACCTGCTATTGCCCCAATTGTCAAAATGAAAATCTAGATGTTCCCAGAAGTGCAGCTCTTCACAAAGCCCAAACATGTCCCGTCCTACCCCCTCACCTCCAGTGAGCAGATGCCAATCAGTAGTGAGAACAAACCTTGCTAAGGATGCACTCTGGGTTAGAATACTATAAAACCTGCTTTAGCTGGGTATAAGAGCCTGGTCATGAGTTTACTGCAGAACAAGATGTAAGAATAGCCTTTTTCCTTCAGACACTAAAGCAAGAGGATGTGTATCTGGTGCAAGGTTAAGCTGAACTGGAAGACAACATTAACCACCTGAATTTGTCATCTGCCTCTGTGCCAGGGAGCTGCCACCTCCACTACAGCTTCATACAAGCACTATCTTACCATTCAGGCAAAAATTCAGATTAAGTTAGTTCAGATCACCAATTTAAATGATTAAGCTTATCTATTAGCTCCTTTTGCTTAAAGCAGGTTACAGGAAACACACCATCCTTCTGGCTGCCTTGCAAAAGGCAGCAGTTACCAACAGTGAGAGGATTAGGAGAAGCTGCAAGTCTGGGGGAAATAAACATCCAATTACAGCTTTATGGATCAAATGAACATTTCCATAGCAACCACTGGCTCAATCATCCCAATTTTCAGAGTTCAAGTTTAATTTAGTTTAAAAAAGAAGAATAATATGTTAATTTGAGCTTTTTACAAAAGGTAATTAATCTGCCTGTTTAAAAAAAATGATAGGCTAGAAATTAAATAAAGAACTACAGTAGATTAAACTTTTAGATTTTGTGCATCTCTGTTGGTATTTTGGGGCTTTTATTACCAGTTCTGCAGGTAGGAAATGAAAGTAAATTCCAGTTGATCTGTTCAAATGCTCTGCTCTCAAAAAGATACTAGATTTTAGCTAAAAACAGTAGTAATAATGGGAAAGTAACAGTGAATTGCCTACAAAATAAACCAATGAAATTTACAACAGAATCACAGATTTTTTTTTAGTTGGAAGGGACCTTAAAGATCATCAAATTCCAACCCCCTGCATGGGCAGGGACACCTCCCACTAGAACAGGCTGCTCAGAGCCCCATCCAACCTGCCCTTGAACACCTCCAGGGATGGAGCCCCCACAACATCTCTGGGCAGCCTGTTCCAGTGTCTCACCACCCTTACACTGAAGATTTTATACCTGATCTCTAACCTAAATCTCTCTTCTTTCAGCTTAAACCCATTCCCCCTTGTCCTCTCACTGCAAGCCCCTGTAAAAAGCCCCTCCCCAGCTTTCCTGTAGCCCCTTCAGGTACTGGAAGGCCACTATGAGGTCCCCCCTCAGCCTTCTCTTCTTCAGGCTGAACAAGCCCAACTCCCTCAGCCTGTCCTCATCAGAGAGCTGCTCCAGCCCCCTGATCATTTTCATGGCCCTTCTCTGGACATGTTCCAACAGCTCCACATCTTTCTTGTGCTGGGGGCACCAGAGCTGGGTGCAGAGCTCCAGGTGAGGACTCAACCATCTGCTCTCCCTCCTTTCAAGGTTTTGTGTTATTATTATGCATCAGGAATTAATGTGCTCCAGGTAGTTTAAAGACATCTGATTCTCTTCCCTGTCACCATATAAAGCAGGTCATTTACAAGATTCAAATCAAGGTTCAAATTCAGGATTACAGTTATTTACCCACAGCTAATCCAGGCTGTGAGTTACCAGGCCACAGAGAGAAGCCTGGGAGCTTAGACACAGCACAGCACAGAGGCAACTCACACAGCTCTGCTGCTTCCATGGCTAACCTGTGCCCAGAAACTATGGATTGCAACACACAGGACATACACGATCCAGATTATTCCGTAATCTGGAATTCCAGCCTCACATTGTACCCCTGGTAGCAGTGAATTCACTGTATATAAATAGCAAATCAGTCCATGTTCTCTACAACAAGGACATGAATTTAGCAAGATTAGAGGTAAAGTTTCCAAGATGCAGCACTTCAATCAACTTCTAATCACATTAAGATACTTTTCTGAATAAAGAACAGTGATTTAGCACACCAGAGTAATCCCTAAATTTCACATGTGTGTGTTCCTGTGTGGGGAGTTTCTTGCTATTTTCTCTCCAGCTACAGGACAGAATTCCCTGGTTTATATTTTGTCCAACTGTTTGTTAACTAAAAGCACTTTTTCTTACAAGCTCAACATATAAACCATACTTCTATTGTCACGTATTTCAGTAATAGTAATTTTTAAGAAGTATTTTACACAGGCATTTAACTGTTAATGTCATAGAACTTACTGGCAACCCAAGTATTACCAACATGTACACTCAAAGAAATATAAATGATGGGGATGAGAGCAAAGCAAACTGTAAAGATGAGAATCCATGCTAGGACAATCAGACAGAGGCAGGTAACCAAAACAAACTGAACATCACACCCTGGAACACTTAACCTACCAAATTCTTAACTGCAGATTTCCTAATAGAAATTATTTGATGTGGATTTTTAAACACTTGAAAGAAAAATACAAGACATATCACAAAGATGATGTGACAAAGTGAACTGAAAATTGTTGGAATATCACTGAAGAACACAACCACACTGCGTACAGACACAGAAAGCCCTCTTTAAAGACAAAACCCTAGTTCTCAGTAGTAAAACTCTCTGCATTTCCAGAAGAAGTTGTCTCTAAGGAAGTATAAGCACATAACTTCAGTTTCTTGCCCTCTGTAGAACAACAGAAAGCAAATCTATTCTCCTGCAGTGGCGTGAGGCCGTAGAGAAGGAAGCAGAGAAGATGCCAGGGGAACACAGATCATTCTGCACAGATTTTCCTATTTTCATACTACTCCAAGTACACAGTGTAAGAAATACAAGTAAAAAGCCTTGCAAATATCTGGAAGCTGTTAGGTGCTAAAAACTGCAAAGCAGCCTGCCTTCCTTCTCTCCTTTCCCACTTGTCTGAACCCTCTCCCAGCTACATACTCTTACATCTCTTGCAGTGACTGTAGCACCTGACCACAGTCTGGCCCAAATCCATTGTCATGGAATTAACCTGGAAGACTCTTGCTGCTGGATTAGGAGTTTGGGACTGGCTTGCTGATCATGGGGTCAGGTGAGCACTAGGGCTTGCACAGGGAACATGCAAGGAGCAGGTGCTCCTTTTGGCATCAGCAAGTCTTCAGCTTAGTTAGTTTCTACTGTTTATACGCAGGTAGAAGAAGAAAAAAAGTGCAAAGCAGAAGAGGATATGACTAAGTATTTCCCTACTAACCTAATTCAGCTGAAATGGGACATCACCAGCAACTGTTAGATGTTCAGTTTTGGTATCTTACCTTTTAGCAGCAGCACAAAAGTCAACATTTCAACAAATACTGTATTTTACTCTCTGAAATATGGCTTCAGATGCAATTTTGCCAGATTTAGCAGAGCTAGTATTCCACAGGATCCTTGATAGCATCTGGAATAAATGGCTAATGAACACTGCAGCTGAAGGCTTTACAGAATATTTTAAAGCTTTCACATAATGCAGAAGAGAACTTGGGCTCTGAAATGAAGTGCAACAGTGTTTGTGTGCCTCTGTGGAGGAGGGATTACCCTCTCTCAATATCTCCAATGAGTCTGGAATGCCAATGCCTCTTACCTGCCAGCAGCCATCAGGTTCAGCTGATCAAAATGTAAACCGTGTATTTGTGAAATAAGTAGCTAGAATAACCCTTCTTATTTCACATTTCACAACCTGCTCATACAAAAAAATCTGCCCATTTTCTGTGGGAGCTCATTTTGTTGTCAGTCACAGCCAATTATCAGTGGCTTGTCATCCTGAACTAGGATGGCAGTCAGTGAAGTGACTCAGGGTTTTGTCTTTCTAAGAAACTCATACCAAACCAAAGTTAAACAGGGGGAGTTCTGGTATGAAATAGTTACAGTACCTACAATAACTGAATGACACAGCAAACTTCACAATCTCTTTTCAGAGGCCAAGGCTGGTGCCTTCTCTCCTTGCATTAGAAGAATTTTCATTTTCTGATGTGCTAACAAAAAGAAGAGCAGCAGCAGAAGAGAGAAATCAGATCACAAAGGATGGATTATATAGTCCTGATAATTATTCCCTGTAACTAAACAACATGAAGTGCTATTACTATAGACAGTTGTTGGGTTCTGTGTTGGGTTTTTTTGTGTGCAGTGGTGGTGGTGGGTTTTTTTTCTTCAACTGTAGAGATTAGGAAAAAATGAAAGAAAAAAACAGTCCTCTGACTGCCTGCAGGAGATACATGCCTCATTTTTACTTATATCCTTAAATATTACTCCTGCTGCCAGAGCTACAGTGTTGATCTGCCCTGTTTAGAGCCACTGGAAGCCAGCGAGAAATGCAACTGCAGTACTGCAAGACCTGGCATGCTAGGTAAAGGCACCCACTTATTCGTGGCATTCCCATGCTTGGAGCCTCAATAAAAGAAGAAAATGACCAACTTTGAATAAACACAGAGTATGTTCAAATGACCAGCTGAAGTGCCTGAAGGAGACAGACAATAACCACTCCCATCCTCAGGACAGACCTGCAACACCGTCGTGTCCAACATCCACACGTGGCAGTTCTTCCCTTGAATGTTGTTTGCTTTGTTAAAAATCAGAAGCTTAAAATAACAGTGTCTGGTGCAGTTGTTGAACCTAAAAATAGCCCTCTAACAATTGTTCAATTTATTTCCCACTGTCATGCTCTAAGAGTTTTATCTTAGGTCAGAACAAAAGAATTCCAGCCTCATGCCTGTATTAGACACAGAGAGATTTTGAAATGACCTAAGAACAATTAATTATGTCTTGGAAGGTTGTTTATGAAAAGCAAAAAATTCAGGGGAGAGGAGGAGAGAATTAAAATTGCTTTCCAAGAAGAAAAATAAAAACAGAATACTCCAGATCTTCTATTAAGATCACAGACTGGTTTGGGCTGGAAGGGACCTTGAAGATCATCCAGTCCCAAACCCCCTGCATGGGCAGGGACACCTCCCACCAGACCAGGTTGCTCCAAGTCCCATCCGACCTGCCCTTCAACACTTCCAGGGACTATTGTGATACTACAAATAATAATAAAAAATCTTTATATCCACAAAATTAAAATGTGATTATCTTCCAAAATAATAAAACTACAAAATCTAAAGTAAAAATAAAAAATCCAGAATGATCTGTCAATTCAACTGCAAGATACACAGAACAGTGCCTGACAGCACCAGTTCAGTTGTTTTCCCAGGTTACAAACAAGAAAAGTATGCTTGAAAGATTCCTTTAATAGATTCTGCACAGTTGAAGAGTTCTTGGAGATGAGCATATACAGTGATCATCAGATCAGAAATCAGACACAGAAACCAACTGCTTTTTAAAACGTCCATGTTTCAGTTAATTATCTACTAGAGGAAGAAAATAAGAAAGACCTTTAAAACAGCTTATCAAACCAACAATGAGGTTTTCAGGAATGGGTCATTCTACCTACTATATGGGACTGGACTGAAGCAGAAGATCCCACCCACCTCCTGACCAAGCCCATCAGCACAAATGCAGGAGTGGTGACATGGTGCCACCCTGCCAGGACTGCCAGCTGCTGCTGCTGCTTCCACTCCTGCTGCATTTAGTGGGTCATACATTTCATTTTTTCAGACTGTAGTCTGAGAGGTTGGAAATAATCATAGGTAAGGGTTTTGTTGTTGTTGAATTACAGGTCAGACAAATTTAGGAGCTTTAGATACTGTTTCACTGGAAGCCATTTTTATTACACCTCTTGTACAGTATAAAAAATATTGTCTTTAAAATTCAGTTTAAAGTAATACGACAAATGTATTTTTTAATTACTTTTCGCCAGCATTCAAGGTTATGGAAACATGCATGTGTTAGCCTGTAGAGACCAGTAAGCCTTCTGCCTAGGTGCTTTGGGTTCCTTATTTTTTTTCTTGCAAAATGCTGACACACTTGTTAAGAACCAACAGGTTGAGCAACCTAACACAGGTCAGCTCTTTTTGCACTACCTACAATTACTTCACAGTATCAAGGTTGCCTTAAGGCAAAGATAAATGAGGCTACTCCATTTGACAACACACTCTTCCCACTACCTTCAACAGCTGTCACATGATTAGAAATTAAAATTAATGTTAACTGCCAAGTCAACCCCACAAATTTCTATTAAGTTAGAATTAAAACTAGCAACTACATCATATAATCTTGTTTCTTGTGCTTTGTTTTCTCTCCTCTTCTTGACAGTTCACACCATGCATACTTAGGATGTAGTATATTCCTAGTTAAACTATAGAATATAACAGCATCCAAGCATCCAGAGTAATCTGCAGTGAGACATAAATGGATCATAAATCAGCAGTCAGTTTGCTTATGCAAAGTCAGTATTACAAATCACACACATGGCAAGAGAGGAACATGTGCAGAAGGTATTTAGGAGATAAAATCTATGTGCATCTGTAACAGAAAACATATGCTTTTAACCTAGAAAAAAATCAAACCCCACAGCTGTCTTCAAGAAACTACAGCATGTCAAATTCAGCTTTGCTTATGCTCAGATCTTTCTTGGAAAGGCTGTAGCTGTTGGGTTTTTTTTTCTTCCAATTTAATGTTTTTCTAAAGATGGGCTAGAAAAGAACTGCACATGTACATCTTTGACTCTCATTTCACAGAGAAAATAACTTAATCTGAGAAGCTTGTGAGGAAGGTATTCAAATCAATGGCTTCTCTGCTACCTGTGCTCTTTCTCTCCACTGTGGCTGCAGTTATTATTTGTATTAATGCCACAGATGAGAGCCAACCTAAGAAAAGGAGTTTAAAAAGCTGCCATGCTTTTTATCCCATTACTCTAAGTGTCACGTGCAAAACTAAGCTCATATAAATAGCCCTGTATTACATGCAAGGGAACTAAACCAAGATCTTGCATATTGGGTGCCTAAAATGAATGATCATATTTGTGAGAAGACTGTGAAGCAGGCACTGCATCACGAGCAGCAGAAAATCCTTCCAGGGGAGAATCCAGCAGGGAGGAGACTGCAGAAACATGTATTAGGTTTCCAGGTACTGTGAGATACGTGGGCATCTGAACCAAAGGCACAGCCCACACCAGGGAACACAAGTGGAGCCCCACATCAACACAGAAAATTTAATATGTGACAAACACAGAGGTCATGTGACACATGGGTAATTTAAACTAATTTTCTTGAATAATGTGTTTTAGCAGTCAGAGAACATCTAAAGCCATGTAATCGTTTGTCTTGTCTGCTTACATTTCTGGAATTGTTGGGGGGAGGGGAAGGGCTCATTAACCATATCTTTAGCTGCTGGTTGGTACTGATTAGCTGAGCACTCCTCTTGCTGTATTTTGACATGTGTTTCAAAGCTTGTGAAGGGTCAACAGAACCTGACTCTGAATTTGTTTCTCTGCAGCTGTCTCAGCTGTGCTGCCATGGGAAAGCAAAATGCAGCGACAGCCGACAGGCCCCTCACTGCTACTTAACCATCCCTGCAGCCACAAATGGAAAAAAAAACCATGCAAAAATCTTGCATCATAAGGCAAACACTATTTTGAGCAATGTTCTACTCTTAACAGGTAGGCTAAAGTGCTCAGAAGCAAGAGCTGGAAGACATGCATATGCTTAAGAACATCTAAGCATGTAAAGACGTGGTATGATTTGCAAAACAACTCAGGAGTTCAGCAGTTTGCACTGGGAGTAAATTTTCTCAACATGGGCTCAGAATATAAACAAAATTAGGTCTTTTAAGGTTTGGGGCTTTGAATGTCATTGTTTAGGGTTTTTTAAGATGTACAAGGAAGTAACAGTGGCAAGCACTTTACATCATTAGAACACACTGTCTCATCACTGCCTACAATGAAAAATAATTGTATTTGCATAAGAAGAGTTACTGGTGATTCAAGATGTGGCATCCTCTCTAAAGAACCAGGTTTTGAATTTATGATTATAGAGAGGTCTCCAGCTTTCAGCTGAAGCCAGAATACTAAATTTATCTATCTTTTAATTGCAAGGAAAAAAACCCCAACAAACAAAAAAACCCCCAAACAACCCAAACCTGAAAGCCAGACAATCTTGTTTGAGCTTCAAAAGTCTGCATTAAGGTCTGGTTAGTGGTTTCCTGCTCATTAGGTTTGTCAGCATTGAAGAGAAATAAAAGTTACCTTCATGGAAGGCAAAATAATTCTTAATGTTTAATGAACCTTCTAGAAAATACACTTCTGGAACCATCTTGACACAAGGTTATATGATCTCCTAATTTTTGTCTGACAACAAAATGGCATTCAAGATGTACCAGCAATAACAGATCCAATTTCTGAGGCTGAAACACCAAAACAGAGTGAAGATGTTTCTAGATGGTTAACAAATTACTTACCCAACTGCTGCAGCTTGTCAAAAGTTATCTTGGTTCTGCCGTGGTAGAACTTACACTTTTTAAGTTAAACAACTGAACACTGGAAATTCCTTACAGTGATTCAAATACAGATTAGAGGCAGAAATTAAATAATTAAAAATTAAACAGACGCAGCTGAACTATAAAGTATGGAAGACAGAAAGAGCTTAACAGGAACAAACGAGTTAAAAGCTTGGTCTACCAAAGTTTCTCTGAAAGCTGCTGTACAATGGTTTAATTTACTAGTCTTCACTCTCTTTTGCTATTGTTTTATGCCACTAAGAGCTTACTGATTTGATGCCATGATGCCAGCAAGACTGCTTCAGTCAATGTCAGTTTGTTAACTCATCTGAGACACTGTTACCAGGCTAGAATTATTTCATACTGACGGCCCAGAGGAGGATGTAAGAAATGTATCCTGACCTTCCTGATCTTCTCTGTTGGGAAGAGTAAGCACAGATTTATGTGCTGCTTACTTTCTTCTGTAGCTATCATCTAGGCCTCAACTGACTTACTGCACTAGCTTGCCAAGCTTGGTAGAGCATTAGCAAAGGACAGGAAGAATGAAAACAATAAGCAGGTCACAATTTTCTCTGGGGATGCTGTGGAGTTGTCTAGTATCTCCTCCATAGAGTTGAAAGTAGGAACTAGGCAGGGAGATCACTTACTCCACACATTTCATGGACTATGGTCTATCTACAAAATGACACCTTAATTATCAGAATTTTGCTTTGGTTATTTGCAGAATAGTTATTTGCTTTCAATAACAAAAGTAACAAAGTCTGTATCATATTCCACCCCTCCCCATTACACTGAAGTTTTCAGTTTCTTGACAGAAGTTCTTCTGTTGCCAAGAACTAATAGGTAGAAGGAATGACTAATTGGCCAATGATCTTTTCTGAATGTCCAACTATCTACTGCACTTCCTAGAAAGCATCATACACGTACAGTCATGCATGTCTTAGTAATACATATGGAAGTTAATGAAATAATCAGCAGTTGGAAGAGCAGACCCAAGAACCTACCACATCTACCAGAAAGAAAGATTACAATTAAATGCTACAGAAATATTACAGCATTACATACTGATGCCAGGCTAGTTTCACTTTATATTATTGAAAACGTATCCTAGCAAATTTGTGTCACTCCCTCATGTACAGTTGTCATCAAGTGGCACCCAAAAGTGGTAATTATTTCATATCAATGTCACTATTAATTAATGGACAGATGACTGGTTTATAGCACTTGCTTCTGTAACAGCCTCCTTTCTAGCTGTGTTCTGTGGCCTTGTACACTATGCATATAACCCATGTGGTTACATCTCCCCACTGGATGATGATTTCTAAAATGGACTAGACTGTGACTTTCCTCAGGAGGCAAATGCAGAGCATTCTTTACAAGTGTCATTCAATGAGTGCTCAGCATATAGCCCACCTCCCAGCTTGCTTTATGAGAACTGCAACCTCAATACAGCTGTAGCCTTGCAAAAGCAGCCTGCATGGGCATTCTAGTGAAAAAAAAAGCAACCACAAATATTATATGCAACATTTGCCCACTTGTTTTTTACAAAATGAAAAGAGCACAGGACTGACTTTTATCTCATTATACTCTTACATTCTTAAGCAAAAAAAAAAAAAATTACCAAAGGACAGATTTAATACTGACCATGCAAACTAAGTAAGCTCTACCCTTCTTCAGATAAGCCCTTGAAACGCCACACAGAACCTTTCTGTGAGCTTATCCTTTGGAAAGGGGACTGCTCATTTCCCAAATGTGCCATATTCTATCCTGTGATCACACATCAGTGTCCCAAACTACCTCCATACCTGACACTGAGCTCTGGGGTATCATTTTTTATATTTGGGTAAGACAGCATTCTAAAAACAAATGCAAACAAGACTGTGGGATATGAAATACCATCGAGCTAAATTCAGGGACTTGTCAGATCAAGTTACCCAGCAGCACAAAGGGCCTCTGTGCTTAAGAACCTGTATTTTAAAGAGATACCACATGTATCTTCCCTGCAACTGAGCTGCTATTCCTGTTGGTTGGACTCGGTTAGAAAGCACAGACACCACTTGGTATCAGATTGTCAAACAAATCTGGTAATGGAGCTGGAGATGGAAGGAGCAGTGAACAATCAGCAATTTGTCTAGCAAATGAGAATTTATTTTAAGTAAAAGGCTGATTTTCCTCTGTTCCTAAACACGGATTAGTAGATGGGAGACTGAGACTCCCATATTTCTGTTACTCAGTGCATCCAGCTGTCTTAAATACCTGCAAGGTGGGCCCAGAGCTCAGTTCCTCAGTACCAGCTTTTCTAACTTGCATTAATTCTTGACCTCTCCCCCTATTTTTTACCGTGCAAGGCTCGTACCATCTGCGTTAGCTGTCCAACCCCCTCCAGCTCTGCAGGGGAACCTCCCTAATACCAGTTAACCGCTTGTGCAGCAGCCCCGGTAGGAGCAAGGCTGTGCTGGATGCAGCAGCTTCCTCCTGCTCCCCTCACTGCAGCCTTGGAAATCAAAATGGATGTTGGGAAATGGCAGTAAGTGCTAATAAATTGTGCTTGCTGTCTCCTAAGTCCTCCTGAAAAGTGTGTACACAGAAATTCAGACATTTTCCTTAGCTGCACTGCACAGCTGGCACTGCAGAAAGGCAGAGGAAAACAAAATGCAGAACCTTGTCCTAGCAGATGTAGGTCACAACTAGACAATTCAAAAAGCTGCCCGGTTTAACCACGTTCTATTGCACAAACCAGAGCGAAAGCCTCAGGACGTCACCTCATGCCTGCCGTGGAGGAGGGGGATGAGGAGAGAGCTTATGAAAAAGAAAAGCAGAGGAAGTGCTGCACATGCTTCCACTGCATCTAGCAGCTCTGCCAATTGGCTGGGAGGGCTGTTGCTACACAAACTCTGCCTGTTCCTACCACACGTAACAAGCCCACTCCCAGCTGCAGCAGCCTAACCCAGCAGCCTGGCCAGCTCTCCTGGATTAGAATATCCAATGACCTTCCCCTCTTCAACGTGTTAGGAAAAGAAACAAGTTTGCCCGAGAACGTACAGCTCCCTGAAATTAAGCTGTGCGTTGGCAGAAAACCTCGGTCTACGGATGTTTCATGGGAAGCCATGCAAACTTCTGTTAGATTAGTTCTTGTTTCCAGAGCAACAGAGCAGGG
>NW_009953089.1:3383201-3414932 GCF_000747805.2 Chaetura pelagica | reverse complement strand
CTGGTGCATTGTCCGATAACAATCTTTTAAAACGGCGTGATCAGTGTACGGAGGGAAGCAGAGAGAGACCAAGGTTGAGGCAGTTTCAAAAGGCACTACACTGAAAGGAGAACGTAAATCAAACCCCCTCCTAAAAGAAAACAAGCTGTGAGGCAGCAATTAAAATTCTCATTTCAGGTTTTTGGGATTAGTTTTCCCTTTTTGTGTGAGCTGTGTATCAAAATCGGCGCTGACAAGGCTGTACCCGAGGGTCGAAAAATCCCACCTGTCCCAGCTTTAGCTCTTTTTTGGAAGTCAAGGGTGTGCCCAAGCCAAGGGAAAAGTGATGCAAAAACACCTGATGCTTTAGATATTCAGTGGAAAAGCTAACACACTACCTTTTCAGCTTCTATTTTAATGCAGAGCAATGTTGAAGTTGGAACAAACCCCAGAAACTTAATAAAATTAACTACTTCAGTGTTCTGAGAAATGGTATGATTGAGCAAGACCTGAGAGGGCCATGGGATTCAGGAATACACTTTGATCATAAAAGTAATATTAAAGTGAATGATCCCAAGTAACGGGCCAAACTACAGTGAAAATCCTCCACCTATAATTAAAATAATTAAGCTAAAAAGAATGTCTGATTAGTTCAGGTCCAATAATGTAATTGCTACAGCTTTAGGTGTCACCTTCAAAACCAGCATTGAAATGTAAACCCTTGCAAGCAGAATTCAGCAGTTGGGGCTTGGATCTCCAGCACTAAAACCTGATTCATTTGTGGCAAACAGGAAAATTCTTCCCCAATTGCAAAAAGCAATTGGCAAAGAAGTCACGAGCCCTTTGTCATGGGAGTCAGTTACACGTGGAAACTGTAAGATGTGCACTTTCTGGGCTTTGCAACAACAGGTTAGGGCCATAAAACAACTGCAGGTCCAAACACAACGTTAGCAGGAGGCTGAATTCTGCAGTTCTGCCCAATGCAGAACAGCCAGCAGAGGGTCCTTTCCTTGCAAGTTGTGTTTGTACAGAGAGCGTGATTTGAACTCCACCAATGCAAAAAAAATTATATATATATATATTTAAAAACCAGAAGATGGTGACATACGGAAACAGCAAATCAGTGCAGCAGCTGGAGCTGCCCCTCCTGCTTCCTCACCAGTACGGTCAGAGACAGGAATGCAGACACATGCCCCAGCTGCTTCCTTGCAGTCAGGTGGCCAGGGCTGCTCAGACAGGCAGCAAACTCCCCCGAGACCCACCAGCTTCATGCACTTCGGAAGACAGAATCCAGTTAGAAACAGGGGACTGAAGAACAGGAGCCCACGATATCTTATTTCAACAATAATGTACAAAGCAATTTGCCCGCTGCCTGAAATTCAGTGCTGGGACAACATTATGAATATTATACTTAAACACATTAGTATTTCTTAACATTATTTGTTTGGGATGATAATTGTATATAGGAGTTGTTTTTGACAAATGTATGAAAAATTACTTTCCTACTGTGTTGAACAAGTTACTTGACTTTTGATTTCTTTGCAAGAGGGGCTATACTGTCTTAGCCCAGTGTTTGCTCCTGGAAGGAGCACCATGAATGAAGTCATGACTGTTTTCATGTCAATACCATCATTTAAATAAACAGTACAGTCACAGCCTCTCATTTAAATTCTGTTTGCGGGCAGAGATGTGTGGGGGGAAGTAAGGTGAAATGTAGGAAGGGCTATCTCCTCCATGGAATGGAAACCTAGCTTAAATTAATATATAAAAATTATTCCCCAACTACTTTTAACAAACAAGAGAATCACCTTGAAGTGGACAGGAACTTGTTTGGTTTTTTTTCCCCAGAAGTATTTATGGGCTGCTGTCTGCTTTGGCCCAGAGGGGCATATCTCAGCAGCAGGTACATTCATCTCTTTGTACACTGCCTAGGCAGGTAGTACTGTGTTTAGCTTCTTAAGAATTACTTTTTGCAGAACAATCTCCATTCAGCTGGTTGCTGAGGACGTGGCCTTACTGCTGCTTTTGAGCAGCCTCATGTAAAGCCTGTTCTAGCCTGTGGCTTGTTATAGCTTACACTGTGAAAGGGCTGGATTGTAATTCCTTAGTACAAACTGCAAACACAACAAATAGGCTGCCTGATTAAACATTAACTTTAGGACTCACTTCAGTGTGTTCTGAACTGCCCTAATCATCTTTCAAGTACCTTGGTTTAAAGCAATATCCTACTAACCCATTTTAACCTCTTCACTGAAAATATACAGATTGTAAGTGAATTCAGAGTACTTACTGCATCTTACATGCCAGTTTTTTCTCAAAGTGGTTAAAAAGTACTTCTAAGGGGAAAAATGTTTTTAATTTTGTATAAGCAGAAAGGAAAACAACGAGGCCATGAGAAACACTGTTAATTGCAGAGTTTTTTAACTACATGGCATAATTGTCAGGGTTAAAAGGCCAACAATTTAATCAAAGTTTTAATCTTTGCTCTTTCTTCTTTAAAGAAAACCACCCAAAAATGCCTTTGCTTTTTGAACTGAAAATGTTCTTCAAAAACACTTACAAGGGACAGGCCCCACTTCCTGCTTTTAAAGAACTGTAATATCCATGATGGAATGAATGGGGGAACAGATTATTTTCCACAGAAGATCAGTGCTATAGGATATCACTGTAGAAAGCTGTTGTATCATTCAGATAGCTAAGGGGCTTTTATATTTAACATAGCAAAGCATAAAATGAAAATAGAGAACAAGAGTCAGGCTGAATTGTCTTAAATATTCTGGAACCTAAATACAGTATGTTCTGGGGGTAGAAAAATAAAGATCCTAGGGAAAGTGTGTCCAGATTTTCTTAAAGAGCATCACTCTGCAAAAATGTATCAAAATACATGCATTTGAAAGCAGCAAACGAGCTGAAAAGCAGAAATACACTCATCACACATATTCTAATAAAACTGATGCTGAAAAAAGCTGTAATTCCCAACAGAGCTGTTTCAATCACTATAAAAAAAATACTAAATAATGTAAATACTGCTTCTAAACATGAGGAAAAACAAACTTGGATGGGAAAGATACAGACGAATTTTGAGAAACTTCTCCAAGCATCAATTCATTCCTTTACAGACATGAAAGCTGTGCATGAAAGGTTTGTCATCTGCTGCTTCAGTTGCACTGGACTGCAACTGCTAAGAGAAAACGAAAGCCACAAATACACGGAAGAGAAGGCAGCATGTAGTATGGCTGAGAAGTTAAAAAACTTTCCATGCAGAAGAACAGAGAGTCCTCTGAAGGCACTGTTGGTTGGTAGGAAAAAAAAACAAGTGCTCCTTTGCCTGCTTTGCTCAGCAATCAATCATTCAGTGCAGCATGCCCACCACTGCTCTCGATTGTGCCAGCCTGGTTCACAGAGCAGCTCAGCCCTCAACCTGCTCCCAGAGTTGGTGAACACCAGGCAGTGGGAGCTGTGGATGGGGCACAAGGGGCCCCACTGCCAGTGACACAGCCACCCCCCAGCAGAACTGGCTAGGGGGACAGGCAAGGATGTCAGGAAAACAAACACAAGCTCTAAGCAACGGGCCATGCAGTCACCCTCCTCTTTTGGTTGAGAAGCTGTAAATCATCAGTTCTGCCGGAACCTGTTTTGCCTTGGTGCTGCCAAACTGTAAGAGGGGGTTGGAAGGAGAAATAAATAAATCAATCAGGGAGCTGGATCTTAAGTCTCTCCCTGTCTGAATTGTAGTGCGCAAGCAGGTTTTAAAACCAACAGAGGACATACTTGCCTTTTATGTAACTGCCACAATGGGCCGCACATGAGCTGCTCTGCTTTCTTGGGGCAGTTTCCCATAACTTTTCACACACTACAAGATGCATGTAGTCCCACCAGCACAGCTTATTGCTTATCATTCACACCAGTTCTTAGTTCATGCTTTCGTACATATTTCAAAACAAAGACCAAAACAACTAAAGAAGCCTACCGAGTACTGTTGGTCGCATTAGCCAGCGTGTCCAAAGTTTCTGGATATAATGAGTAAATATAGATATAATATATTAACCTTGCCATAGTAATCTCCTACTTGAGGATACCATTTCCACAATCAGATGTTTTAAACAAGGACCTTCTATGTAGCCATTATCTACACTGAGATTTTGGGCATGTTTGCATTCAGAAAGTACTTGATTGCTAGTGAAAATAAAGCCAAAGTCACATGGTAGGAATTTTTATGAATTTGTCTCAGACTGTGTTACATCTGTGTCTGAGGCTCCAGTTCTCCAGGGCAAATGGATCAAATCCAGATATAATAACATGCAAGCAAATGAAACAAGAATGATTCTTCTTTTTTTTCCCTGCAATATCTTAAGTAAAACATGAAAACATAATGCCTGCAAGAGGACTGCAGTCCTTTTTTCTAGTGCAAGCTACAGCAGTGACAGTTTTTGCAGAGATCAGACTTAACCATCACAAGAAGTGATAGTTAACACACACAAGTGTGTGTGTGGCATTAGTTTGTTTTGGGTTGTTTTGTTTTTGGTTTGTTTTCTAAGGCACTGCTTCACTCAACTGCTTCACTTCCCTGCCTTGGAGAAAAACAAGTTAGCAAGTTAAACAGAACTATCACTTCTCAGCTGAATCGTGGAAACTGAAGGTGCAATTTAAAATGAATTACCCGAAACCACTTTTTGGTTAAGATTTACCACATTATCTTGCACAGGATAACAACATGCATGTGCTCACCAGCATCTTGTCTAACAAGCATCTGTTCTTTAAAAGGTAACACACATATGTAGGGCTTGGACACATGACAACATCACTTCTATTAAAATACAGCTACTTATCAGCTGCTCTGTATTAACCAACAGCAAGCAGGCCAGTAGTCAGCAGCAAACATGGGCTAAAAACAAGTTTTCAGTGGGCTAACCTTCGTTTCCAAGGAAATTAAACTGCATGCTGCTTCATTCAGTTCCTACATTTAGCTACTGTGCTGAAGAGATGAATACACAAACATTTAAGTTGTTCACTAGCATCACCAAGCCCTCAAGAATTTAAGTCCTAATGATTTGAATGATACTCTCACTCTGCAGTTACATCAAAAAATGTGGTGCAGTAAAATAACTGTAGTAGCCAGGCCGGGCAGTTTTCACTGTTTTAGAAGCTTCTTGGGAAGCCTGGACCCTTGTTCAGCCCACAGATAACTCTTCTGTTACTATTTGAGTATTGCTGCACTCAGTCCGGGTGGATTAAAGCTAACTAGCCTTCTGAACACAGCACAGCCACAGCCTCAGGGGCTAAGGACCTTTAGGGAGAATGCCCTCTCTCACAAGCCAAACAAGCTCTATTCAGATTCTACGAAAATTATGTTAATATAACCTGCAGTGATGAAATGCTGGTTAAAAACAGCACCTGTCTTCAGCAAAGAGCTGGCTAGTGATGGCTTCCCCAGTTGTTCCTAAAATGCCGTGCAGCTCCAAGGTGCTTCATGCATGAAACTGGTGAGGAGAAGGAGACAGCACACAAGTGGGAGAGTAGCAAGAGGTGGGAGAGGGTAAGAAAACAGCCAGCTATTGCAGAACAGCTGTTTTATGCTTCCGGAAGCAACTGGTCTCTCCTTTTTCCTCCTTGTTCTGTTACCACCTTTCACACCCTCCCCCCTGAGCTGCAGGGTCTGAAAGCACACACAGCATCCTATCAGTGGCACAGCTGGAACAGAGGAATAGCAGGAAGGGGGCAGAGGGGCATGTTTTAGGCTCTGATGGTTTTATTATCAGGTTCAGCAAAGCACACCTGTCACTCTGAACTAGTTAGTTCATGCACACCTCGCATCTACGCAGTTTGCTGAAAGGCGGGGGACGGAGGGGTGCCAGTGGGGACCCGGCTCCCCTGCTGGTGCAGCAGAACCAGCAGCCGGTGAAAACCCGTTGCTTCGGAGGAGCCAAGCGCAGAGCTACGCAGAAGCTGCAAGGTCAGCACACACAGCTTGCCCGCCGCAGAGCTGGGGGGTGATGTTCCCGGGGTGGCTGCACAGCCCGTGCAGCTGAGGACACCGTCAGGAGGACTCCGAGACAGCAGGGACATGGCACCTCCTGTGTGACATCCTCCCCGCTCCGTTTGTTGTGGGTTTTTTTTTCAATACATTAAGCCAGGAGCATAACTAGACATGATATTCCAAACATCCGATACCACAGAACTCCAAGGCAGGAAAAGACACGTCAAAAGGCAAAGGGAAGAACTGAACTAAGATACCCACTACCCATCACTGCAACACCCTCAAACATGGGAGACGAAACGTTATGATGAAAAAAAAAAACCCTACTGATTTTTAAGGCATCAAAACGCCTTCGTAACTTTGCAAAGATGTAAACATCTTTTAAAAAGCAGCCGGTTAGTTATTCCTGTGGCCAGTCGTACCAATTTAACAGAGTGATTTGATACAGTGGTGTTGTCCTGGTTTGAGCCAGGATGAAGCCAGTTTATCCCTAAAACACTGCAAGGACTTGAGGGCTCTGAGGGATTCAGGTTCCTGGCAGGCAGCGAGTGCCAGCAGAACAAGTCAGCCATTTTGTGCAAGCACCCGTGCTCATCCGTGCATCGTGCAGATTTACTAGGAAACGGCTTTTTCTAGTGATTTGCTAATGCATAATGTACCCTCTCCTGGCAAACTCGTACAAACTTGTTACGGTGAAAGAGAATTTAGCGTGGAATTCCTCACCTTCTCCAGCCCTCCCGCATCCCACGGGAGCCGCCTCAGCAGAGGAGCCCCCGTTTCCCGCTCTTTCTGCCCTGAGGTGGCTCAGACACCAGCTCCTTAGGCTGTGGGGTCTCCTTCTCTGGAGACATTCCAACCCCCCTGGACACGTTCCTGTGTGATGTGCTCTGGGTGACCCTGCTCTGGCAGGGGGGTTGGACTGGGGGATCTTTTGAGGTCCCTTCCAGCTCCTAGGATTCTGTGATTCCTGCCCTGCCACGCTGCCATGAGGGGAAGGGAGGATCAGAGGGAGCACCTGGGGACAGCACACACCGGGTCCCATGCTGCTGCCTCTCAGGGATCAGTCTCCAGGAGGGCTGGGGCAGCTGCTGCCCTCAAGCCCTGGGGAGCTGCAGGAGCTGCCCGATCCCACCTGCGCCAGCTTCCACAGAGCCCCTGTGCCACCACGTCTTTCCCTCCTTCCTCCACTGGAGAGGGACTTGCTGGTCTCTCACAGAAGGGACATCCTTTCAAAGGAGTGACATGTCCCAGGCCCCTTGTTACCCTCCCGTTGTGAGAAACGTTTGTCGCGCCAATGAACAGGCCCAAACATCCTTCAGCCAAGCACAGTTTATGTTCTTGCAAGAATGGGTGACCTAAACAAGCAGGCACACCCATAGTAAGGTGAATAACGGTTTATATTCCCTATTCCGACGCAAATTTCCCTCCCCTGTTTCCCCACTGGCTGGGCACTCCAGGGTTTAAAGCCCATCTGATGCTTCTAATCATCCTATAAGTTTCCCACCCCTGTTCACACATTCCATTCTAGCAGGTCACTTTTAACCTTTTAAGGTATAATTTTGACCTTTCTTGCCCCCTTGGCTATCTTCCCAATCACCAAAATGATCTCTACCTACTGGTGTCATCCTGCCCCGAGGAGCAAGATAGAAGTGGCTTTATTGGGTCTGATCTTGGCCATAAATCCTGCTCCATGTTCGGATCCCCCAGATGGAGCCCAATTCAGTCCCTCAGTTTCTTGGACCCTAAACCACTCCCGGTGTCCTTGGAATGTTCAGGTATCTCACTTCTCTTAAACAAACGATTATATTCCTAACACTAGGGTATATATTAAAAAAACCCAAACCCGGCACTGTGTTTCTAACACTAGGATGCAAAAACAACACTACATTTCATTTCTAACACCGGGGAGCACATGGGAATTTTCTGCTCTCAAGGGCGTATGGTGGGACTCAAGCCCTCAGAAAGGGGTCCTGCCCTGACCCTCCTGAGACCTGTGAAGTCATTCTCAGGAGCTTGCAACGTCTACGAAGAAGGATTTCCTCAGCTTGTAGTGCAAGAAGGAAGCCTTCAGTAGGTACAGCAGCCATTACATTGGGGATCAGGGCTGGGGAATGGGAAATGCCCTTGGGTGACTGCAGAAACACATCCACAGCAGTCCTCATGTTACAAATGCAGCCCAGGGGTTAGCGGACACATTTATTGTGCAGGTGGAGGGGGACTGGGGCCAGCAGTTGGTGATGGCACGTGTCAGGTGCTGCATCGTCTGGGTCGGCTGTAGGGATTTTGGGGCTGATGTCGTGAGTGATCTCTCAACTGCCTGGGAACTTGGTGCTGGAGCAGCTGCTGCTTTTGAGCACTGGGGAGGTGAGGGAGGTCCCTGAAGGGGGTTGGCTGCTGGAGCTGTTGGGCTCAGGGGCTGGGGTGATGCTGCCAGGCTGGGTGTGCTGCTCCGGGCACTTGGTGCTGGTGCACAACTCCTGCCTCGGCGTCCTCTAAGGCCGGCTGTAGGGATTTGGGGCCCGATGGTGCAAGCAGGAGAGGTCTCCCAACCACATGTGCCCTGAAAGTCTGGAGCTGCTGCTGCTCTGCAGTGCAGGAGAACTGCAGGAGGCCCCTCGGGCTCCCTGGCTTGTCGCACTGGGAAGCTGTAAGGAGAGGCAGGAAGGTGAAGGGCACTGGCCTTCAGGTGTGGGGCAGGATGACCCAGAGCGGGACCCCCGGTCCTCGTGGAGCAGAGAGGGTCTGCCAAGCCCTGGGCACCCACTATCCAGCCCAGGGGCCCTGTGGGTGCCCTTAGCAGTGCATGAGCTGCAGTTGCCAGGGGCTGGGGAAGTAAATGGGTGTGAGGCTGTGAGGACAAGGTGACGGCAGCTCGGGATTGTCTGGCAGAGCTGCTGTTCTCAGCCCTTCTGCTTTGAGCCTGTGCAGAGAGAGCCCCGGGATGTGGCTTTGGCAATTTACCCCTATTCCTCCACCTGCTCCCTGCCTCCAGTTCTGCCAATGCCAGGGCATCCAGCGATGGCAGCCTGGTGGAGGAAGGAAAAACGGGTGAGCCCCTGCTGCCCTGGCATAAGGCAGACACGGGGCATCCCTGCTCTTCCCCCCCATGCCCTGTTTGCAAGTCCTTTGAGAATCTGAAGCCCAGACTCGGAGACAATGGAGGGCCAGGACTGCTGGGACAGCCCCTGGCACGGCACAGAACCCACAACCTCCTGCCCTGTGAGCTGGGCAGAAGGATATCAGCCTGGAGGGGATCTGGATCCCCGTGATGCGCATTTCCAGCTGAAACAGATCCTTGTCCCTACAGAGCAGGCACTGGAGCTGCATAACGCCCTGGATGGTGGCCTGTCCCTGCAGGAGAAACAGGAGCCCGAGCGAGGCCCTGGTGCTGCCCAGTGCCTGCTGTGCTGGGGGGTGAGGGAATGAATGGCTCCTCCTGGATGCAGCCCCTCTGGAACCTGAGCCACGAGGTCTCCCCTCAGCCTCCTCTTCTCCAGACTAAATGACCCCAGCTCCCTCAGCCACTTTCACAAGCTTCACTGCATTTTTTGGGACACGCTCCAGCACTTCTATGTCTTTCTTACAGTGAGGGGTCCGGAACTGAGCTGAATCCCTGTGGGATTGTCCCCTGGACCTGCTTTGTCCCTGCTCAGCTTTCTGAGAGGCAGGGCTTTCGCAGACCCTCTCTGCCCCAGCAGTCCTGCTGCAGGATGTAGGTAGGCCAAAAGGACATAAGACCATCTTATATTTAATAAAGTACCTCATTCAACAACAGGCACACACCACCAGCAACATGTCCTTAATATTTATGAATGTATGCACACAATTAACAAGTAAAGAAATTCGCTCTCTGAAGAAATACAGATCTTCCCTTTATCTCTGTATTTTAATGAACTTGTGGTAAGCTTTTGCTCTGGAAGTCTCCTCAAATATTTGTACAGTAATCTCAAATAAAGAAAGAAAGTTTAACAGTCTTTTCCAACATTATTTGCTCTTAGGCCTTTGGAAGACTGAAGTTGTGAAAGTAACATCCTTCTGCAACTCCTTCAAAGAAGAAACATTAAACTATTCTGACTGATAGGAAGGATATCCTTCTGATAGGAAGGATTTATTGTTTGGCTTTTACTTTCTTTCTTGCATCCTTGTGCCTCTTCCAGCACTCCTGAAAATATTAAAACTTGGACACAATGCAATGAGAAGTTTCTGATTTCCCCTGTTTGTCTCAAACACTTGTTTTACAGGCAGTAAAGTAACTGGTCCTGCACAAAACAGAGATGCAGTAATTTCCCTGACTTATCAGCCCCGCTAATCAAGATTTATTGTTTTGCTTTCACTTCCCTTCTTGCATCCTTTTCCTTCATGTCAGTGTCATCTCAGCAATGAAGTATAAGGCCTCTTCTTCAGATTCCCCTCTTGCCCCCATGGCATGGTTGGCTCAAACAGAAGTGTTCTGTATTACAGCCTGGCCCTACCAAGAACAATGAGAGGCAACAGCAGTTTTCCTCAATATGCTGAAATACAGATTGCAGTGAAACACCATCTGTCTCATGGAAAGCTCAGCACTTAATGGTTATCCCACATCTCCCAAGGAAATTGGTGCCTGCTACGACTTGGAGCTCAGTTTTAGCAGGTGCTGCAGCCCAGGTAAGCTGGAAGATTACAGTGCAATAACTATTTTAATTTTCTGTGGGTTTCTATGTTTTCCTTTGTTATTTTGTTTGTTATTAATGATGAAATTAATTCTATTCACAAGAAGAAAACTCCACATGATTTCAGATCAAAACCCATGTGGGCTTAGGTGGCTGGTAAGAATATTCTGTAATGATAACACCTGAAACTTGGGGTAAAGATCAAATATATGCCTGAAAGGATAAAAAAATATCTAGAGATAACTTGTCAAGAGATTTTTTTGTGGTTTTGGTAAGCCCTACAAGACTAGCCACATATTGGGCAATTATCTGAAAACAGAGAAGTGTTTATTTCACCAGGATGGTCTTGTGGGATGTGCTACCACAATTCATACCAGAAGTAACAATGGAAATGTGCAATTTTACTTTATTCTCATTTCAGTAAGAGATAAAAAAAAGGGTTGAATAATCATAGAATCATCAAGGTTGAAAAAGACTTTCAAGATCATCAAGTCCAACCATCCACCCTGCAGCCCCTAACCACTCAGCCATCTCCCAAAACACCACGTCTACCCATTTTTTTAACACCTACAGGGATGGTGCCTCCACCACCTCCCTGGGCAGCCCATTCCAAGGCCTCACCACTCTTTCTAAGAATAAATTTTTCCTCATATCCAATCTGAACCTCCCCTGATGCAACTTGACCTCATTTCCTCTTGTCCTTTTGCTGGTCACTAGGGAAAAGAGGACAAAACCCACCTCACTACAACCTCCTTTCAGGTAGTTGTAGAGAGCAATGAGGTCTCCCTTCAGCCTCTTCTCCAGGCTGCACAGCTCCCTCAGCCTCTCCTCATAAGACCTGTAAGTTCTGTTATACCTCTTAGTTGTTCACCATCTCTTAAGTGGATCCCTGCTGAATAACAGGACTTAGTCAGGCAGCCAGTGGACACATGCAGAACGTTTCTGCCATAAATGTAGCAGGATGGGAAAAGGAAGTGGCAGCACCTGCTGCCTTGATCATGGTGGGGAGGAACTAGGCACATGCCATGGAGGAGGCACAGGGGCTTCAGTGGTGCTGGGCAGGATGGGAGCAGAGTGGGAAAGAGCTCCAAGCTGGAGCAGGAGCAGCACAAGGAGGACACCTTTCTGTCAGTGGTGAGGGCTGAGAGCAAGCCAAGTGGTAGTGCAAGGTGGCCCCTGTGAGAGGGGGACCCCAAAGCTCATCCTAATATGGGGCACAGGGATGGAAGTTGTCCATGGGTTGGGATTTTTCTGCCTTTGCTGCATCTGCAGTATAACAGGGATATAGTTGTAATAGTGAATCAATAGAGATATACATGGCTCTTGATGGCTTCCTATGCTGCCAGGAATTTCTCTTTTGCTCTTTGGTTTCAGCTCTTCTTGTCTTCCTCCTCTTCACAATGATGCATGGCTTTCGGATGGGCTGCTTCTGATGGGATGGAGATGCCATATAAATGTACGACCATGAGTATTGCCCTTGCACTCTGGCAACATGTGGTGGCACATCTCTCCAGCCCTTGTCCCCCAAAACTAACCCTACTGTCAGTCAAGGGCTAGTGTACCAAACATTTGGAAGCAGGTAGTGGCCAGACCTTGATCTGTGAGCTCACTAATAGTACGTACTCTTGAGAAAGCCCTTTGATGACATGATGCAGTGTTTCAAGCACTTTGCCATGCTCTACATTCTTAAACGGCTCCTGGATTAGGTCTTCAACATGTTTAAAACTGTATCTGAGCTAGAGGGTTTGCTTTAACTTTCATAGTGAACACTTGGAATAGATAGGAAGAGCAATTATATGTCCCAAGAATCTGAACAAGGTGTTTTGACATTATGTTTCTTCTGTCATTTAATTTACTAATCCATTGCCCCTTGGTTAATAGCTTTCTCCTTGATTAACCTGTATAAATCAAAACTTCACAGCTTTATCTCTGACATGCCATGTATTCTGAGTTGAGGGTAATGAATCGTGCTCTGGGTTGATGTACTCTGCCTCCTATTTAGGAAAAGGAACACCTTGGCTTTCAAATTGAGTTGTCAGTTTCCTGTCAAGATTTAGAGGAGGCTGAGGATCCTAATAATGTGCAGCCAGGGGTTACGTAGCCCTGAGCAGAATGCAAAGCTGCAGAGCCTCACTTAGGCTGTGCTGTTGGCCTTTTGGGGGTCTTGGCTAATATCAGCAAGCAACCTGCTCTGCGTTTGCTGCCTCTCTGCCCCACATCCTGTGCCCACGCTGCTGTTCCTGTGAGCAGTGCAGGCAGCAGCTGCCTGTTGTTATTGTGGCTGACCCCAGAGAGGTGGCCACGGTCGCCTACGGGCTATGAGGGCTGCTGCAAACTTGCATCAGGAGGGCACCTATGGCAGCTCCCAAATTAGTGCTGTTGGAAATCCTGAGACTTCTGATTTTCCTTTAGAGCTGCTGTGTCTCCTAAGGCAGGATGGTCGCTCTTGCAGCAAGGAGAAAAGCACTAGCTCTGCTTCTGGACTTGGTCATCATTACTTTTCCTACCAAGCTGAACTGCTCCTCCAAAGAAAAGCACTGCTCTCCTTAGCCACTAGATGCAGCTCATGCTGCATTGCTGTCTGGTTTGGCAGCATTCTGGGTTTTTGGTAGAGTTTGCGATTAAAAATTATCTCCCTTGTGTTTCTGGTTTCATGTGTTTGGTGGGGGGGGTCGAGTCTTTATCTTATAACCCTCCTGTTTACCTGCCAAGTCTCTTTCCCCCAAGTTTCTTCCCTGCTGCATGTATCCATTTTGAATGCCAAATCATCTCTCCTCCTGTCTCCATATGGAAATATATTCAGCTGTGATGCTTTGATGACCCACTCAAAACTAATGGGAGGGATGAAAGGTGAGTGAATGGGAAACACACTGATTTTCAGCCTCAAGCTGAGTATACAATTTTACACTGAGCTTCCCACCCCCTGCGTTTTCATTTTCCCCAACATTTTTTATGCTGCAGGTGTTGCATGTCAGTGCTGCCTCTCAGCTGACAGAGATCCAGGGAAAAGAGCCTCCAGCTCTCACCTCCAATGGGAGGGAAACCTCAGTGTAGGGCCCAGGAGTACGCTGGGATGGGGAAGGACAAGGCGCTCTGTTCTGGTTTTAAGCTCCACCCTACCTAACACAGTGGGCTGAGAGTGAGTGTCCTGGGAGAAACAGGGAGTCCACAGCCAGGAGCTGCAGCAGTTGGAGCTGTAATTAAAGGCTTTTTGAAGTTGTCTGAGAGGAGGTGGAGGAAAGCAGAAATCTGACTGCCATTGCAAAAATCAGAATTGCTCCAAGCTGGGGCTGGATGTTGGAAAGGCAAAAGGGCTGAAGGATCTGAAGGAGTGAAGCTGTGGTCCCTTCCCTTCCAATGGCTTCTAAACTCAGCATTCATGTGTGATGCAGGGGTGAAAGAGCTGCTGAACAACTGGCTGGGACTGTGAAAAACCCAGCTTTGTCCTGGCTGGGGAACATGGGGACCATGCTGAGAAAGGTGGGTTATTCTCCCTCTCCTGCCCTAGCATTGTCTCTGGGCAGGTTTTCCAGAATTATATAAAATATTCCCTGGTATGCCCTGCTTAAAGGTGTTTTTCTTCTTGAGGATGTTCTTTGCTTCTCCACTGTGTCTGGCTGCTCATTCCTTCCACTTCACCTTCTGCTCAGCACCCCTAGTGTATGGGAGGAGGAAGAGGCTGAGGAACTGTGCTCTTTTCCCTTGTGTGTCTCTGGGCTTTTAGCTGAATGGTATCCACAGGGAAGGAACTCATCAACCCCATGTGATGAGTGGGTGCAAGCCCTGGCCACCACTGGGACTGGATCAACTCTTCTTGAGACCCAGAACATGCTACCCTGGCTGTCATGGTGGGATCAATTCCAGCTTAGTAAGTATTTTCATATGGAATGAGGTTATTCACTATAATGGTATTTTTGTAGCTGTGACATAGAAGCATCCAGGGTGCTAGAAATTACTGGCAGGGGCTGTGGGCACTTGCAGGGAACACCTGGGGAGGAACACCTACAGGCCTGGTGATTTTATTTTTCTTTGAAGGCAGTGAGATGTTCCTATTAAGCAATTCCCTCCTGGGAGAAGCAGCAAGGTAGCTGCACTATTACTCCTGGGCTGGTTTTCTTTTAGGAAATCTAAAATAATTTATTCATAACGCACCAGATGAGATGGCTCAGACCTGCTGGGAAAGAAGCAGAAAGTAATGCTCACAGTTTGTAATATTTCTATGAGCTTCTGCTGTTGCACTGAAAAATGGGCTCCCTCCAATTAAAGTGCTTTTAAATGACAAATGTGCAGATGTTCTCTCCAGCTTGCTTGAAGACAGTAAAGTCAAATTGATCTGGCCAGCATATTCCTCCCTTGCTAGGGGCATGGGGATGGTGTGGGTAGCTCCTTGGGACCTCTTTGAGGACAGTATTGCTATCCATCTAGCTCTCCTCATCATAGACAGGGAAAAGCTTCCTGAGTCTGAGCTTTGGGAACGAGAGGGCAAACATGTCCTCCCAGGCTTCCCCATCCAGACCTGCAAGAAAGGAGGCTGAGCAGCAAAGGCTGCTGGTGTTTGGGGAGCTGGGCTTCTGGGCTGGGGACAGGAAATAACCAGAGCAGCAACTGCAGCTGTATTGGTCATCCTGAGCATGCTGGATCCAATCCCACCCATCACAGCAGGGGGAAGCAGAGCCTGGCTTTTGGAAAGCCAGTGGCGCTGGTTTGTGCAGGTGCCCCCAGTCCCTCCAGGCAGAGCCAGGTCCTGTCCCAGCGCCTGGGCTGTTGGCACAAGGCTGTCCTGCTTCTCCTTCCTAACAAGAGTTTGATTGGTTTCAGTTCCCATTGAGGAAAAATACAGCAGAAAAATAGAAGCAGATGTTTTTAGACAATGTCTAGGGCTCCTGGAGCTTCAAAGAGCTTTTTGATTGCCTAGGCTTTAAAAAACATATAAAAAAGAGCCTTTCACTGTGTTTTCACTAGGGCAAAGCCCTCTTTGAAATTTGTCTGAGGAGAGATTGTCAGACTGAGCCAACATGGGGAAAGCCTTATTGCTCACAAACCACATTTAAAATGCTTTTCACTGTTGTTTTTTTCATGTGCTGCCTTGGAGGCATGTTCAGCTCCTGTCTGCACTAGTCATTATGGGCAAAGCAAGAAATTTTGTTAAAACTGAGCATCTTTTCTAAAGGCTTTGGACTATGAGCTTTGCCTTCTCAGAAGGCTTCTGGGAAGGATGCAGCTGAAACAGGTGGCATGGAGGAGCTGTGAACCTGGCCTAGCACCAGGATGCCACCACTGTGCCTCTATTTGCCATCTCTAACCTGGGGATAATGTTAACCTGCCTGTTTCCTTACCCAGACTTGTGACCCTGTAATGAGCCCTACCCCAACTGACACATCAGCAGAGGAAAACACAAGCGACTTCAAATGACTGTGTCCTGTCCACCCTCTTTTCTCATTATTTCTCACTACACTCAATCTCCCAGCACCTGGTGTGAGAACAGGCTTTTCCTAGGGAGCAGGTCATGGCCCTGGGAAGCCCCTGTGCAGGCAGGTCTCACTGGGCAGCTGCTGCTCTGGAGAGCTGGGTAGGGTGAGAAAGGCAAAGCTGCTCAGCTCAGGCCATGATGCTTTAGAAACTCATTCAGGACAACCCTTCAGGGAGCTGACTGCCATTTTCCTCTCTTCTCTGGGGACTCCAGTGAACACCATGATGGCATCTGAGAGCTCGGCTTTTGTTCAAGCTCTTAATCAATGAGCTAATGAGTAAATGAGCTAATGAGTAAAGCACTATAAGCCCTGCTGAAAGCCCTGTGTCCTAGTAAGCTAGCCAGAGCATCAGAATCGAAAAGTTCAGGTTCAGGATGGTCTTGCTGTCCATGGCTACCCCAGAAGCATGAGATACCAATGACCTGAGTCCCAAAAGCTTTTCTACCCACTCCAGCTCTCCCAGGTGCTTCCTGCACCCTGGGGAAGGGGCTGGGTTTAGCCCATGGTTTGTGTGCCATTGGGCTGGCACGTTGGCAGCATTTTGCTTGGCCATAGCACCTTCTCACAACATAGTTATTATTTGTGCTCTCTGTATCCTGTGCAGAGGACGTGGGAGCTGGCTGGTCAGGTGGGCTGGCTTTTACCCTGGGATCAAGTCTTGAGTTTGCCCTGGCCTGTGGGAGCCTGTCCCTTGGGTCCTGGGGAGCTTCACAGGCATGTTGGGTCCAGGGAGTTATTCATGTGTCTAATGTCATAGCCAGGAAAATGGACAGAGATCTGCCCTGCAGAAAGACTAGAGCTCCCAAAAGCACTCCTGTTTATAAGTCATGCTTTGCTGCAGCCAGCTAAAGGCAGATTTTGTATAAATGCTCCCATATGTCTCACAGGGCTTTCCCTGCTCCTTCACAGAGCCACCTGACACAGCTCTCCCACAGCACCAGGGGTCCAGCAAGACCACAAGCCTTCAAGAGCAGATTGCAGCAAAAATGAGAGTTAGGAGGTTTTTTTGCTCTCTGCATCATTTCTCACAAGCATAGCTTTTAATTTGATTTTTTTTGGCTTGTTTCCTCCTATGGTGTACACACATCTTGCAAGCATCGAGGAATTTGGATGTCACTTCTCATTTCCTCTCAGCCTTCCCCAGGCAGGTCCTGGTGATCCTTTTTCCCTCACTGTGGAGAAACAGAACAGCATGTTTGGGACCAGCTGTGAAGCTCTCAGCCAAAATCTGAGTAGGAAATATCTTGGGATGAACAGTGGTACTATGTGCTGTGTCTTACCCCACCACTGGCATATGTACTAGCAGATGACTTTGAGTGCCTGGGGAAAAAAAAAATAATTAGGCTGTGTTAAAATTGGGCTGCCCTTCCCTTTTTGTTGCACTCCTGGGAAGAGCCTCCAGTCTGCCAACTCATCCCTCCCATTTTGCAAGGGGCAGGGAGCCACATGAATGGCTTCCAAAGAAGAAGGCTTGCTAATCCTCACGTTGTGGATATGTCCCTCTTTTCACCTGTGGGCTAGTGCTGAGACCCCATCAGGACAGGGACTGCTGTGCTTTGGCTGGTCTCAAACCACCACATGGTTATTTACTGCTTCACTCTCTACGTGTGTTCTTCTTCACCCTTCCTTCCTCCCTGTCTCCGTTCCCTCCTGGCAACTGCCTACATGCTACATATTTTTGCAGCTGAGAGAAGGTGGTAGGAAGCCCCTCGTACCTGTGCAAAACCAGCCCAGGCTGCAGGGGTTGTTTTGCTGAGGACAGAGGTGGGCTGGAGGTGAACCCTTTCAGAAGATGGCAGTGAGCCCTATGGTGCCAGTCTAGTTTGAACGAGCTTACATGGCTGAGCATGGGGATTACTCCTATTCCTGCATGAAACACTGGAAAGAAAGCTCAATCCATGTCAGATGTGAAGCCAAGACTCCCAGAGACCTACTAACAGCTCATGGGATATGACCAAAATTGTCTCTTGATATCCCCTTGCCAACCTCCCCTGCTGGGAGCAGCTCACTGGCTCCTGGCTGTGCTCTTCTTGCAGCCCTTCCTGAGGCACCTGGTGAGCTGGGCCAGTATTTCTCAGCCAGATGATTTTGTACCTTGGGACTATAGCAAATTAAATAGCCTTGGCTCCTAAGAATGTCCTTCCAGTGCCGTGTTTGTCCTTGCTGCGTTTTGGCAGGTCCAGGGCATTTCCACAGGCAGGATGGAAAGTGCTGGGCTGAACACTGTGGCCAGGAGCCCTTGCCACCAACGTGGCCTGGCTTGGCCCAGGATCCTCCAGAAGAGCTCTCCACTGCAGTCTTAAAAACACGAGGGATGTCCAAGGAGGTGTATTTATAGTGACTAAGCACTGGTACAGGTAGTGTGCAAGGTGATTAAAAAAATTCTCCTTTCTACCTTGCTTAATAATCTGGAAAAAGCCTGGCATGTTCTCAGGGACTGCAGAGAGTTTAGGATCTGGCTGATGATGCTAATTTAATTGCGTGCCAGCAGGTGGTGCCCAAGGAGAGAAAGGAAACAGGTCGGTACTGTTATCCTCACCCGAAGAGCAGCCGCGTGTGCCCGGTTTGAGTCACGCTCCAGCCGTTCAGACAATATTTAACAACTCAATATTGGTGTTTTCTGTCTCATCCCACCTCCCCAGACCGTCCTCAGATCCTCATGACTTGTGAGAGGGCTGGGAAGTACCAGCCGGGACTAAGGAAAACAGTTTTACATCTCACCTCAGTTGAAACTGCAGAGAGGGACAGGTCAGCCCAGCTGGGCGTGTCACGGGGTGTGGGCTGCAGTTTTTCTGAGCTGTGAGCATTGCTTCTAGAGATTTATACCAAAATGTGGAAAATAATGAGCTTAGGCCCCACTGAATGTCTTCTGCAGGAAAGAGAAGTGGCTGCTCTTGGCCTCCTTTTTATAATACAGGGAAAAGGATTTTGTCTCATCCACTGTTTCCTGCAAAAAAAAGATTAGAACTTACTCAGCTGGTTCTCACTAACAGCACATACTGAGCAGATGCAAAAATACCAGGTTTATGAATTCTGTAGCTCTGGCAAGTTGCTGATCTGAGTGTTTTTTGCAGGTGCTAAAACACAGAACACAGGCACTGCCTCTGCAGGGCTTGCAAGCACTTTAAAGGAGTCCACAAACCCCTGCTATTCCTTAACTTCTGTGAAAAATGAGAGTGTCTTTTTTCTGGATTGGGAATGGAAATCTGTAAAGGGCACTTACATGATCCAGTTAGTCTGCATTGGAGCTAGATTAGTAGATTATAATAGAATGGTTGGGCTTGGAAGAGACATTAAAGATCACCTAGATCCAAACCCCTGCCATGGGCAGGGACACCTCCCACCAGCCCAGGTTGCTCCAAGCCCCATCCAGCCTGTCCTGGAACACTTCCAGGGATGGAGCAGTCACAGTTTCTCTGGGCAACCTGGCCCAGGCTCTCACCACCCTCACACTAAAGAATTTTTTCCTAATATTTAACCTAAATATACCCTCTTCCAGTTTGAAACCTTTAGCCCTCACTTCTGCCTCTTTGCTGTTGTTGCACTGGCCTTTGTGATCCAAAGGTGGTCACACTCAGCCCTGCCTGAGCAGGGGGAAAAGCAGGAGGACATCCAGGCAGCACCAGGCATCGTCCAGCTGAAAACCAGCCTTGTTGAAATGTAAGCTGGATGCTCAGCGGGAGGCAGTTGCAGTCTTTGTTACCCCTGAAAATGAAGGCCAAGACAACTAGGTAATGCCTAGAAGTGACTTTTTCCTCTGATCAATGAGAGTAAAGGGCCCGAGCCTCCTGGGAGCCATCTCTGCTGCAGGAGATCTTCTGCTGGTTGGAAAACAGAGTCTTTCCTCTCCCTCTTGTTGAAATTCCCGACACGAGCGGACAAGCCTGATTAGAGTCAGTATATACTGGTCCTCTAGGAGCAGAGCAGACAGGGAAGACTGTCAGGGAAGAGATTGCTTCCACTGGTAATTTATGCAGTTATTCTCCTATTTTTTTCCCCTACGGACAGCAGAAAACGCTTCTGCTGGAGAGGAGATGAGCCACTTCAACCAGCTGCAGAACTCACCGAACACGGGTCGCTCGGAGGCCTTAAAGAAGGTTGGGCCCTTTGCTGGCAGTGGCACTACCTGTGTATCAGCCACATTTCACAGAATCACAAAATGTTAGGGGTTGGAGGGGAACTCAAAAGATTATCTAGTACAACACCCCTGCCAGAGCAGGATCCCCTGGGGTAGGTCAGGATTCCAGTCATCTCATCCTCTAGAGAGCTGAATAAAATAGAAGCCAGAAAAATCACATTCATATCCTGGTGAGGAGGTGAAAAGACAAGGGTATTATATGATAAGCTTTTTTGGTTTACTCCTTGATAAGCTGGTTTTCTGATTCTTGCTGGAAATACACAGTGCCCTCATGGATCACGCCTGGTTCCTGTCAGTGCTACAGATGGTTACGCTGCTTCTCCTGCTGTATTAATGCTGACAGTCATGTATCACAGAGAGGCTTGCAGAAAAGATCCTACATGTTGTGTGTTTGCACTGGGGAACCAGAGCAGGAGCAGCAGAGAAAGTACAAGAAGGGCCATAGGCAACAGTCTGTGCTGCTTTATGGGCACACGTGTACATGCAGGTACCAAGAAGGTGGTTTCAAAGCCTCAGCTGAACCCCTGATGTGCTTCCACCTCACTGAAACCCCAGGTGCTCTCACCACTTGGATACTGGACAAGCCCAGACATAGTCCCAAGCATCCTCTCACGGGCAAAGTGGGCAATGGTTGAATGTTGCAGAAAGACAGAGAGGCTGGTTGGCCCCAGAGAGCACCAAATGTCCCCGAGTCACAAGAATATAAAGTACATCTCTGGCATGGGGACATCCTTTATTTCATGCCTGGTGTCTTCCAAACCATTGCAGCATCACCCTCCCCAAGGAGTCCTCATCTTTTCCAGTCTCACACAGCACACTCAGTTATTAAATCAGGTCTCTGCTGTCCCTGCCTTTGCTTGGCTGTCAGTCCAGGACATGGCACGAGAGGCCAAAGGCCACATGCCAGCAGTGCCTGGCAGGGAAGGGGACACCTGCCAGGTGCTTGTCTTCAGATCCCCTCTCAGACACCATTGCTCATGGTGGTAACACACAGGCAGTGCCTCCAAGGAGATAATTTAGTCTTGTCTCAGAAGGTACCTTTTCCACTCCATTATTTCCCACAGAAACAGGCCAAGTGATACTGCACAAGTCAGGACAACTGCACAGTGTGTTCAGTTTATCTCTGAGATAACATTTTATCAACATGCCAAGAGCTACAACTAATGAGGTACAGAAAAGAGGAAGCCAAGTGTAGTAACTGGTACATACCATCTTTCCAAACACTGATAGCAGTCCCTTGTGGGGAAGAGCACACAAAGAACTAATGAGTAAATACACAGGAACCAGGCAGAGCCAGCAGCATCCCTAGACATTCGGTCTATTCTTAACAGACCCTGCAAATTGCTTGTATACAGCCAGGAAGAGCTCACATGGCATCTCAGTCACCTGCTTTAATTTTTTTCATAAAATTTAAGGGTTTCTAAACCATCAGAGACAGGCCTGGAAGGTCCCCACTCCCAGAGAGAGCTGCTGGTGGGGCCCTGTGGGGAGCCAGCCTCCAAAAAAAACATGTCTTGTGCTGAAATTGGCTGTGATGGAGAGATGTAGCAGGAAAAAAAATAATAAATAAAAATAAAGGAGAAAATGGTGACAATGCTGCAGGGTGGGGGCCATGGCTGGGACTTCATCCTGAGCTGCAGGTGGGTCTGGGGCAAAGGAATGGATGCGGGTAAGGACAGATCGCCTGTGGGTCGTTACCGTGCCCATTGCCCGCTGCTGCTGGCACAGAGGAGAGAGAAGGCAAAAGAGAGAGGAGAAGGAAAACCAAATACAAGGAGCCAAGCTGAAAGCAGCCCTGGCTGAGACCAGCACAGGCCATGACTTTGCTACCAGACCCGGGTCCAGTGAGGAAAACAGCGTCAGGCTCCTCACCTCTCCAGCGCTCCTGAGATCACTGGAAGAAAGCTCTTCAGGGCGTCAAGTGGCCCTGCCACCCGTGCCAAAACTCCAAAAAGAGTGGTCCCCTGTGCCCGAGCACATGGCAGCTCAGCTGCAGCCAGAGGCACCAGAAGGACAAAGGCAGCAGCTGCTGCAGCCCCTGCTGTCCCTGCTGCTGGTGCCACCTGCGCTGGACCTGCCACCACAACTCACCCCTGCTCCAGGAGGGTGTGAGCACAACAGCACCATCCACACCTTGCACCTCTCACTGAGCATAACAGCACCATCCAAACCAGGGATGGACCCACCAAAATAATGAAGAAGGCTATCCTGAGTATATCATTTGGTGTCAGAAAATCCTGATACACAAACAGGGCGATTCTGCCCTGGGTTAAGGCAGCTTCAACCCAAACCCAGGTTTGGACCACGACAGGCCCTGGGCAGGTTCCTGCTGTCAGGAGCCTCAACCTTTCATCTCATCCTTTCCAGCAAGTCCCTTTGTTTGTGGAACACTGCAAATGGCCAAATGATTCACAGGGATACAGTCAGGGATACAGAGGGATTAACACATCCCAGGACACCCCGCTGGCTTTTGAGAGCGGATGTACAGCCAAAGGCTTGACATGCTCTGGGAAACCTCTTACTTCAGCCTTGTCTCCCAGGGCTGATCAGGAGTGGGGGGAGTTTCCCAAAGGAAGGATGGGAGCTCTGGCTGGGAGCAGGGGCTCCCTGTGGAGCTTGGAAGTGTGGGCAAGCAGAAAGCCTCAGCCCAAGAGCAGCGTGTCCTTGATAGGCAAGAGGGAAACATCTGTTTCTATAGGAAACTCCACTCTTGCCAAGAGCAGGAGGCTCAAGCAAGAGGGAAGAAGGTGTGATGTGGGCAGATTACTGAAATCTCCTTTATAATGCATGTCTGATAGAAGAGAAGGGTTTAAACATAAAATGGCAGAGCCAAGTCAGGCAAGAACCTGCTCTGTCAGACTAATAAACTTCTGGGTGAGCATTTGACTCCTTAAAACTCCTTGTTTGGGTTTTTTGTTGGTGATATTTTCTAAGAAGAGAAGAGCCTGATGACCCAGCTATGGCTCTGTTTTTCTGGTGAAGAAAGAAATTATTTATTACCATTGACTAAATGCTCTACTTCATTACTGGCTGCCATTTCCCACCAAGAAATAAGGCTGAACATTAGCTGTAATTTAGCAACCTGCTGCAGATTGCAGTGCTGAGGGCAATTAAGCCATGCAAAGCAGTCAGTCCCTGTGCCACCCCCTCCTGCAGCAGGGCCAGGCCTGGTGTTAGATCCCAAACCTCCTAGAGCCAGGAATCAATGCAATCCACACTTCCCATATCTGCTCTGCAGAGAGGTTTAGCTCCAGCTTTCAAAGCCAACGTGGCTGTGAAGGGAGAGCTGTGTATCTTTCCAAGGCACATGTTACCTTGTCAGTGGCTGTGGCATTAACCTCGGCTGCTTCCCAAGGCCTCTCGCCTTTCCCATGGGAATAAAACTAGGACGACAGGGATGCTGAAACAAAAGGCTGCTGCTGTCACTCTCCCTGGATCACATGCAACTGTCAAGAGGCAGGGAACTGTGCTGGGCAGATCTCAGCCCTCCTCCATCCCAAAGCTTCAGGTCACATTTTGTGAAACATCGAAGGGAGTCTTGGCAGAATCCATCACGCCTGGACTCAGACTTTTTGTAAGGTATTTATTTTCTGTGAATCTAACACATCTTCAGGGACTTCTTGCCCCCAGGAATTCTCATTGGTGCCAAGAATTTACTGAAGAATTTATTAAAAAGAGACATTTATACCCATAGGAAGGATCTCCAGGATAGTCAGAATACACAAGAATGCAGACTTCCAGAAAGGATATAAACTCAGTCAAACATTAATAAACAATAAGCTGCTTTCAGTCTTTAGTGTTTGTTTCCTATTATTCCTGCTTTAGAGGAGGTAAAAGCTTTCATTCAGGGAAGCAGGGCAGATGGTTATTGCTCCTAAAAAGAAAGAAGGAACACCATTTTCTGGTAGAAATTCAAATAATGTCAGAAATGTTTGCAGATAAAATATACCCTGATGAAAGTAACAGAACTTCTGCCTCAGTGGTAGCAGAACCTATGGAATCAGAGAGCAGTTGAGGCTGGGAGGTAGTTCTGGAGATTGCTTTGTCCCTGCTCAAAGCAGAGTCACCCACAGCAGGTTGCCCAGGACAGTTCCCCACAGGGCTTTGAACATCTGCATGGATGGAGATGCCACAGTCCCTCTGGGCAACCTGTTTCAGTGCTCAACCACTCCCACAGTAAGAAAGTTGTTTCTTATGTTGAAGTTGAATTTCCTGCATTTCAGTTTGTGCCTGTTGCCTCTTGTTCTTTCACTGGGCACCACTGAGAGGAGCCTGGTCATGTCTTCTTTACTTCCTCCATCAGATGTTTATACACACTGGTAGGATCCCCCTGAGGTTGGGGGTGGCCTCATTTGCCCCAACGGGCACACTGCTGGCTCTTGTCCCACTCAGAGTCCACCAGGACCTTCTCTGCAGAGCTGCTTTGCAGCCAGTCAGCACCCAGCCTGTCCTGCTGCCTGGCATTGCTCTTCCCCAGGTACAGGACTTTCCACTTGCTGGCCCATTTCTCCAGCCAGCCAAAGTCCCTCCGAAGAGCAGCACAACCATCTTTGAACTACCACTCCTCCCAGTTTTTGTATTGCCTGTGAAATATCTACCCCCTTACATTCCCAGCATCCCAAACACCCTCATTTTTCTTCAAGGGAGAACATTCTTAGTGTGGGAGACTGGGAGAGGCTCTCAACAAACCATTCCTCAGGTGCTGAAGTCCTTGTTCCTCCCTCAGACTCATCAGTGTCCTCATGTTTCATCACCCCAGTCCTTTGAGCTCTGACATGCCTGTCTGACAGAGGAACAAGGAAAAGAAAAAGTGTAAGCAGAGAGGGAAGTTGGACAGTGCCTCTAATTAAGTTACTGGTGAACAAAGCCAAACACCTTTGCAGAATGAAAAGATCATCTGTGAAACTTGTACCAAATCCAGTTTCTAAAATTAATCCAGAGAGGAAAGACTGGCAGATAAAGCAGCAGCCAAAAAAAACCCATTAATTGTGAGGACAGGCAGCTGCTTTCTCTGCACTGCAAGCATTGACTGTGGTTAGAGACAGGAAGAGTTGGATTAAGGGAACCAGAGCTGATTTGAACTATCATCCTTGCACTTAAATCCCAGGAAGACCAAAAGACCTGGAGGTGAATCAATAGCAACAAAAGGTCTTTCAGCCTGTTGGGCCATCTACTGCTTTGATGGGACTTATAAACACCAAGAAGATTTCCAGTTAAGATTAAAGACACATCTGTGGAGGATGAGCTGCTTTGCATCACACTCAGCCAAGTAGCTTCTTGGACCATGATTCCCAAATCCTGGCCATGAAATAAGCTCATGCTTCTCTTCTAGGATTTGGCAATGCAGCTGCTTCCAGTACAAGCAACATAGAGACTTGTGTGTCAAGCCGAATGTTCACAAGGGAAAAGGATGGGCTGCTGTCATCTTTTACTAATTTATTATTGCTTTGCCCAGCTTGGAACCAGGGAGAAGAGTTGATTATTCACTGCTCTGATGCTGCAGGGACCTGTTTGCCAGCAATGTCAGCATTAATTCCAGTTTCTGGAAGCAGCAGTAGACTTATATCCAACCATTAATCAGAGGTAGAACACTTTTGTCCTGTGTTTTCCACAGATACCACTGAAGTTCTGGGCTATATGAATGAGCCTGAGATAAAGCCTGTTGCTGGTCTGCTCTTCTCAATAAACTGTGCTGAAGGGACCAACATCAGCACTACCAAGCCACAGCCTCTCCCTGTAGCTCCTGGCGAGAGCAACCCAAAATGATTTGCTTCTTCCCTGGGGCAGGGTGTGTCAGCACTGGGTGAATGCTGAGCTGCTGGCTGCTCCACACCCTCCTCCTGCTGCAGGAGGGCTCAGCAATACCTGTTCTGCAGGCTGGAGAGTGAGATCCCAAGCTAGCTCATTGCAAACTGCCATTTACAGTAACCAAAGGATAAAACCCTATATAATAGCCTTCCTACATGTCATTAACTGAAGATAAGTGCCATGCAATTCTGAATATATCTTATATTTATTATAATGGCACCGATCATAATTAATTAAGTCAGTGTTTAGGTGAGTTATTTCCATAAGTAATTTAGTGTAAGTTAAATTTTCCTTTACCAAATGTGCTTTAGAGCCCATAGATTTATCTTTAATGCATGATGTATCACTCAATGACAGCTTTTGGCTGTGCAGTAGTGAGCTCCAGCTGATAAAATATTTCTTCCAGATAATTTTCCTAGTAAAGGAAATACAATGTTTGTATGCAACTGAAAGAGGGGAGATTCAGGTTAGACATCAGGAGCAAATTCTTCACCAGGAGGGCAGTAAGGAACAGGTTGCCCAGGGAGGCTGTGGCTGCTCCATCCCTGGAGGTGTTTGAGGGCAGGTTGGATGAGGCTTGTGCAGCCTGGGCTGGTGGGAGGTGTCTCTGCTCATGGCAAGGGGGTTGGAACCTGATGATCTTTAAGGTCCTTTCCAATCTGACCCATTCTGTGAGTCTAACTTCATGTTAGGTCTTGAAAAAGGGGCTGAGAGTGAGAGTATATGTATATATTTATCTATGAAGGAGGGGCAGGTGAACATTTGCAGAGCCTTCAGAGGCATTCTCCCAGCAATGCTTCTCCTTGCATATGGTCGAAGACTAAAGACCATGGCTATCTGAAGATAATTCTCTACCAGTATCAGTGGTAGTGGTGCTCAGCTGCTCTTTTCTGAAATGTAACCACCAAAGAGTGAAACCACAAGTATGCTCTTATGTCTAACAGTGTTCAGGAGACTCTGAGAGAAGGGCAGGTTTGTGTGACCTTCAGAAAACATAATAATTAATATAAGATCAGTCACTTCATTCACAGCAATCTTTGGCGTCAGTAAAATGTGACAACAAGGGACATCAAGAAGTGATATAAGGCTTAAAGGACATCATTGACTACTGAGCTTTGGTGAGACAGGCCACAGACACCAGCTAGGAGCTACCTATGGTAGAGAATTGGAAATTAAAACATAAAACTGACAGTCTTCCAGGAATGATGAAGAGGATGTTTGGGATGTGGCAGTGCACAGTAGGTGCAGAGCAAGGGCTTCAGAAGTCCTTGGAGACCTTTCTTGGGCCACCCAGAGAAGACAAGGCAGGGCTGCTGTCTCCTGCTCACCAGTATTTAAGAATACTGATTTAGCTGAGCACCTTGTAATGCACTTCAATTTCTTTCCTATCAAGAAAGAAATGTGGTTTGAAAGGACTACTCAGCTGCAAATGTCTTCTTACGAAGAGATTTAAAGTTTAATCTTGCTGGAGGAAAAAAATTAAGCTTTTTAGCCTCTGAAGTGACTTTCTAAGTCAGTGCTGCACTCCAGATGCAGCTGGGGAGCTAAGATTTGTACTTGCTGCTGAGCAGCGAATGCCAGCAAGGTAATGCATTTTGTTAGGCCCTGATGACAAGAACAATCTATTAGGAAAGCCAGGAAGGTCAAATGTGACACAATGAAACTTCCCAGCCTGTCATCTTTTTTCCAGCCATCATGCTCCTTTCTGCTCCTGTGCTGGGATCCCACCCGCGGTGACGTGTCCAGCGGGGATGGTCCTGGAATGGGGTTGGAGATGGGGTTGGGCAGTCCTGCCTCCACAGGGACCTGCAAGTCCCCTTTCCAGAAAGTCTAATGAATAACAGATATGCTAAAAAACATGTTTCAAAAATTGATCATGACCGTGCTCTGCCCCTCAGGGTGACCAGCCCCAAGGTTGGGTTCAGCTGTTCTGTTTGCTGGGCAGCAACACCTCCAGTGATGCTCTCTGCCTGGGGCAGGTGGGCTGCTGAGCCTGCACTTGTGCCTCTGAACTGTTCCTCATTCCCTCTACTTGGGCTTTTCAAGATATGTCAAACCTTTTGCAAAATGTAAATACAGAGTCTTGCCATTAATCTGTGTAAGTTCAAACAAAGCTCCTGATACTGTAGTGCCTTGATGGGTTCAAACAAAGCTCCTGATACTGTAGTGCCTCATCTAATCGTATCAGTCTCCACAGAAATCTGTTTTCATTAGAAAACCTACATGGGCAATGCCAGAAAGATCCTCTGCATGGCTTGAGTCCCCTTGTTGACTCCTCTGCAGAACCACAGCCTCAATACAGATCTGAACATGACTGAGTTACAGGCTCAAGAGCAGAGGAGCATGTTGTTATGTAGCTACACTCTTAGTCTGGAGTCAGCCCTGGTTTCTCACCCTGCAGTGCTCACTGGAGATGGGGATCCAAACCAGAGTCACTACAAAGGCCACTGGGCACTGTGGCAGTGGTCTGCACTGCTGCTCTGCAAAATGGTTCACAAGTGGCTTCTCTACCCAAATCTCCCTACCTCCTTACTTGAAATCTCTCTGCCACAGGCAGGGTTTCTACGTCGTGGCCCACCGTGGAGGTCAGGTTCTTGCTAGGAGCCCTGGTCAGCTTTGAGTGTAGAGATTAGGATGACTGGACAGTAAAACAAATTAACAGTTTTTAACAGTGTAAAACATTTTGAGTTTGCTGCCAGCCAGAGCTCAGCATGTTTAATTAAGATTTCTGAGTTTGAAGGAGGCTAATCTTTGCTGCTGAGGCTAATTTTTGCTGGTTTATTAGATAATACAGTAAAAGACAGATTGAGACTCCTCCTGTTTTCTTGTCACCAGCAGCAGAGAGGGCAAGATAAAATCCCTTCACATGAAATCATCTTAATGAATGACCAGTATCAATACAATGAACCAGAGGCACAGCTGCACACCTCACTGCACAGCCCAGGTCCCACTCCCCATTTCCCTTGCCAGGATATTTCCAGAATGACTGCTTGGGCTAAAGATCATAATTAAAGCTGTAAATCTTGGCTCACTGCTAAATTTGCCTGCACAGAGAGAGAGAGTAGGAGGGAAAAGGAGAGTCTGTCTCCCTCCCAGGAAGCCTCGTTTACTAGCATTTTGTAGGTTGTCTTTTGCTGGTGGTGCTTAAAAGGCTTGCAAAGAGCCAGGTACTGAGAGCACCCTGGTAGGGAGATGTTTTGGGGACCTGACAAGCATTCAGCAGTGCTGGCTGGTTTCTCTTTTGCAGCAGAGCCCTGCAGTGCAGAAATCCCAGTGGAGCTGGGTGCCTTCACCAGGGCTCCCATGCTGGCAGTGAGATCTGGGGGTTGCTCAGGGTTGTCCTGTTGCCACAAAGCACAGATGAAAGCTTGAAAATGAAACTCTTCCCCGTTCAATGAATCATCTCCAATGCTGCTCTTACAGCAGTGCCCTGGGCAGAGCAGAGGAGCAGCAGGTCCCCTAGAAAGACCTGATCCCTCAGCAGGTCAGCGGATAGTCGTGAACCATTGTGATTTAATTCCAGTGAGTAATCTGCTGCCTGCAATTAATGACTGCAGGTGTGCATGTTTTCAGAGCAAAACCCTGCTTGCTTAAGTGTTTACCACATTCAAAGGTGCAATAGATTTTCTGAAAGACCACCTGAACTTTAGATTATTCTTTTTTTTTCCCCAGAGGAAATGGCACACCTGATTTAACCAGAAACCATGAACCTCTCTTTGCTGCTGCTGGACTTGCTGGTATGCAAATCCCTCCCTGTCATTTGTACATAATCTGTCTAAAAGTGGAAGAATAAGGTTTTATTAGTAATGTTTGGATGCCTATGGCACAGGGCTGAGTCACCACTTGCAGAACACAAAGCAAGACCAAGCTGTAGAGCATGTCTATTAATAAACGTGATCAGTCCATGCCTTTATGAGTAAAAGTTGTGTGTCTGCTGAAGAGACAGCTGAAACAGTGATTTATTGCTATTAACATTGTGTGATTAGGCAAGCTTGGAAAGCAGACCCAGAAAATCTCACAGCTGCCTACTTACAGGATGAGTTTCACCCAGCACAGAAATGCAGGAACATTTTATTAAGTCACAACTTCAGAGGAAAACATTTCATTCCAAGATCAGTTCCTGATGATGCAGTTGGGAGTTTTCAGCCACAGAATTACTGCATGATTTATAATGAAGTTTACATTTGAAATGCTGGAAGATTCACACCCTCCTCCCCCCCAAAAAGAAAGCCAGAAGAAATGCTGTGATAAAGCCAAATTATGTGGTGCCAATCAACCATCTGTTGTGCACTGTGGTTTCTGGTGATCAAGGTGAAAAATCTGTTAAAAATAGAGAACTACAATATCCAATCTCCCTGCTGTAAGTATTTTAAGTGAGATAATATAAGCTGGATTTACCACTGAGTTCAGTCTTACAGTGAACAAATCTGAACACCTGGTAGCCAAGGTGGGACAGTCAGCCAGGAGACACTGGTGGATGCTCCAAGCAGGGCTCTCTAGTGAAGATGTGATGAGTTTTGGAAATGAAGGAAGAATCCCATGATTTAGTGTGAGAACTGTCCTCCTCTGAATAACCCTGGGGTGTGCCATGTGCTGTCTGCTAATCCTTCTGTCCATCAAGAAATGAACTTCCATTTGGAAGGGTCCTTTAAGTGACCCTTCACCCTTTGCTGGCTCATTTGATTGACATCTGATAGCTGAATAGCAGAATAATATGAGCCCATCAAAGTTTTAATCCAATTAGAATTCAGTGATACCTCTTTGGGTGGCTACCTTCACACTCCCAGTTTGAAATGTTTTCTTTACTTTTCCTCCTAAAAGGTATGTTCATTGTCACTTGTGCCAACTCAGAAGGAGAAGAAGAAGGGATTTTTTGCAAAAGGTCAATTTTGAATCACTTGCTCTTGCTGCATCTGCTCACTGGGGCTGAGCTCATCATCATGGTTCTTTCTCTTGAAGTGGTCACTGAGATGATTTGGAGGAGTGAGGGCTCCCACTCTTCAGAAAAAGCAGCCAGGGCTTGTTGGTTCATAATGAACAACCCAGGCTTTTGTCTTCTTTATTACAGCTATGGAGAAGCAGGGAGATATAAACTATGTGGTAATTACCAGTGTACATGGCCAGAGAAGGAGAGGAGCAGAGGTTTGGGCAAAGATTCAGCTATTTTTAATTTGCATCTTCCATGGATGATCATTTTCTGACACAGCACCTTCTTTCTCTATGAGAATCTGACAAACACAGGTGGGAATCTGTACCCTGATTACAGGAGGATTGTCAAGGTGCACTGGATGGATGATGTACTGGCTTTTAGAAAAAGAAAGTGATGGATCTGCAAGCCCGTGTATATTTGACATGTTGCAAGTCCTGAGGCCAAGGTCAGCAGGTGCAGGTTGGGTAGGATTTCATGAACATAACTGATTAAATCCTGCCAGGCAGCTGCCAGCCAGCATCCTGCAAGAGGATGCTCCTCATGCCAACTTCTCTGCTTGAAAGCAGATTGCAAAGCATCAATCTGAACCCACAGCTCTGTGATGGATTCAGCCCATGTGGGGTTCAGCCCCAGTTGCTGGAAGTGGCTGCAGCCACAGGGTGCTGGGCTCAGCATCTGTGCTGTCACCCCAAAATAACAGTGTTACTAGTGCAGCCCGTGGCTTGCAGAGGCTGGCAACCCACTGCTGCACAGCAGCCGTGGCCTTATGGTGGGAGCCT
>NW_009953089.1:3373645-3383134 GCF_000747805.2 Chaetura pelagica | reverse complement strand
CAACTGTCCAGCATCAGCCAAAGTGAAGTGAGGAGACCTCAGAGGTCTTTGGCAGAGATAACTTACCCAGATCACTCCAACCACAGCAGGACACCAATCACTATCTGCTTCATTTGGCTTGGGCACAAGCAGAGGAGTTTGGAGCACAGCACAGCCACCCCAGCCTGACTTGCTGTAGGTTAAAAGGTGGGGTAGCTGGGGGTTGGTTGGGGTTGCTGGGGGTTGCTGGGGGGAGAGGTGCTGGGCAGAGGCTGCATCGGCCCCACTGCCTGTGGGCTGGTGTACCCCAGGGCTTGGGTGAGGTCTCTACCAATGTGCCACAGGACCCAGCATGCAGCAGGGGAATCCTGAAACTCTTTGCTGGGAGTAACAGCTGAGGAAGAATCCCGTGCTGGGAGAAAGAGGCAGGCAGCTGCTGTTTGATCAGTGCAGTGCCCCAGGCTCTCGGCCCCGCGCTCTGCTTTGGTTTCATCCTTGTTTCCCCCAATACCCTCCTACGTGAGTGAAATCAGGCTGAGGCCACCAAGCAGGGCAACCTCCCTGGCTCTCTGCTCTGATCACTTCTGTCGTGCTCCCTGTGCTTACCCCTTCACAGCTTTCCACACCCACAGCAAGGAGAAGCTGAGTCTTACCCAGGGCTGTGGTGAGACAAACAGGAGTCTCCGTTTCTGTCAGTGTGGAAGAGCATCCTCTGAGTGCAGCACCCTGGGAACTCAGCACCACAGAGCCAGGCACCATTTGGAAAGCCTGCAAGATGTTAGATTAAAGGCAGATGCCCCAGAAACAAAGACAGAGGCAAACTATTATATCACCACTTCAAAAGGAGCTGATTCTGCAACCAATGAACTGCTTTTCAGGTGGTAGCTGATTTTTGTATTTGTTTTTTAATGTACCCATGAAAGTGTTACATGGCAAAGACCCTGAAACTATATCTGGGGTCCACAAAGTGGCAGAGAAAAAGGCTGCCCACAGAGGGATTTACTGGTGAACAGCTTGTCATAACCACTGCAGAGAAATGTGGGCAGGCTGCTGTGGGCAGTGCTGGCCCTTGGCTGTGGGCAATGCTGGCCCTTTGCTGCTGCACCAGAGGAGCTTTGGGCTCAGAGCTGTGCTCAGACCCACCCGGGTGCCCTGAGCTCTCTCCCAGTCTGAGCTGGGGTCATAGCTAGTGGCAGCCCACCAGCTCCATGGCCAGCAAGCAGCTTGTGGCTGGAGGGCATAGTGAGTGGAAAAGTGGAGCCAATGTAGCTGTTTCCTAGTGAGCAGCCTTGCTTTGGAGACAGAACATTCCCCCTGAAATCCAGCAATTCCCCAGTGCAGGAGCCAGGGAGCCAGGTTGCTGTGCAGTGCTGAAGCCCAGAGGAAGGCAGTCCCTGAGCCTTGCAGGGTGGTCCTTCCTGCAGGGTAACAGCCCAGGCAGTTTCCCTACCAAAAGCCTTACTGATGGAGCTGTTTTTGCAGTGGTGCCCTGCACAGCCCTTAGTGCTGACAGGATTTACACTGCAGGCAGCTGCTGGGGAGCTGTTTTATTGGGGTGGTTAATACAGAGAGAAATGGTGGCTTTTAGTCTTCTGTTTGCTTGTGTTTTCCTGCCTCTGTAATTCATAACCCTTGGTGTTGGAGGCTAAAATCTATCTTGCTGAATGCTCTGAGGTGTCCCCTTGCTCCCCTGACCTGGCCAGACCAAAATCACCCTTTGGTGCTTCCTTGTCTCCTGCTTCAGGGTGGGTGGCTGAGGGGTGGAGGGGGCAGGTTGTGAGAGCAGAAGGGCTACAATGGAAGGTGAAGTCTTGTCCAGCAATCTGTCAGATGGGAGCCAGAGGGAGCAGGAGAAATGCCAGAGGGGGCAGGCAGAGGCAATCCTCTCCCCTGTGCCTCTAGGCAGGGTGTCTTCTTGCTTTGTTTTGCTCTGCAGGTGAGTGAGGGCTTGGGCTTTCCCCTGCACTTATCCACAGGAGACAAGCAGATGCCTGGTTGCATGGGGACATACCCAGACACCACACACCCCAGAAAACATGCATCCCATGCAGTCCCAGGGGTGCTGCCTGCTGCTGTGGAATGACCATGGGGGCACAAACAGCAACTCATAAAGTCATGGAATCATTTTGGTTGGAAAAGACTTTCAAGATCATCAAGCCAAACTATCAGGCTGCAAAATCCACCTCTAAACCATGTCTCTCATGGGCTATTCTCCCTGCCCAGCCTCTGTCTTTTGGCATCTTAGCCAGAAAGCTTGGCCAGGGGTGTTTATTAATGTATGATGGGAAGCAGAGGGAGAGACCATAGTTGTTCCCTTTCCTGCAGGGTCTATATGCAGAGGCCATGGAACTGGGATCACTGGGCCTGTCCAGCATCAGCCAAAGTGAAGTGAGGAGACCTCAGAGGTCTTAGGCAGAGATAACTTACCCAGATCACTCCAACCACAGCAGGACACCAATCACTATCTGCTTCATTTGGCTTGGGCACAAGCAGAGGAGTTTGGAGCACAGCACAGCCACCCCAGCCTGACTTGCTGTAGGTTAAAAGGTGGGGTAGCTGGGGGTTGCTGGGGGTTGCTGGGGGTTGCTGGGGGGAGAGGTGCTGGGCAGAGGCTGCATCGGCCCCACTGCCTGTGGGCTGGTGTACCCCAGGGCTTGGGTGAGGTCTCTACCCCTGTGCCACAGGACCCAGCATGCAGCAGGGGAATCCTGAAACTCTTTGCTGGGAGTAACAGCTGAGGAAGAATCCCGTGCTGGGAGAAAGAGGCAGGCAGCTGCTGTTTGATCAGTGCAGTGCCCCAGGCTCTCGGCCCCGCGCTCTGCTTTGGTTTCATCCTTGTTTCCCCCAATACCCTCCTACGTGAGTGAAATCAGGCTGAGGCCACCAAGCAGGGCAGCCTCCCTGGCTCTCTGCTCTGATCACTTCTGTTGTGCTCCCTGTGCTTACCCCTTCACAGCTTTCCACACCCACAGCAAGGAGAAGCTGAGTCTTACCCAGGGCTGTGGTGAGACAAACAGGAGTCTCCGTTTCTGTCAGTGTGGAAGAGCATCCTCTGAGTGCAGCACCCTGGGAACTCAGCACCACAGAGCCAGGCACCATTTGGAAAGCCTGCAAGATGTTAGATTAAAGGCAGATGCCCCAGAAACAAAGACAGAGGCAAACTATTATATCACTACTTCAAAAGGAGCTGATTCTGCAACCAATGAACTGCTTTTCAGGTGGTAGCTGATTTTTGTATTTGTTTTTTAATGTACCCATGAAAGTGTTACATGGCAAAGACCCTGAAACTATATCTGGGGTCCACAAAGTGGCAGAGAAAAAGGCTGCCCACAGAGGGATTTACTGGTGAACAGCTTGTCATAACCACTGCAGAGAAATGTGGGCAGGCTGCTGTGGGCAGTGCTGGCCCTTTGCTGCTGCACCAGAGGAGCTTTGGGCTCAGAGCTGTGCTCAGACCCACCCGGGTGCCCTGAGCTCTCTCCCAGTCTGAGCTGGGGTCATAGCTAGTGGCAGCCCACCAGCTCCATGGCCAGCAAGCAGCTTGTGGCTGGAGGGCATAGTGAGTGGAAAAGTGGAGCCAATGTAGCTGTTTCCTAGTGAGCAGCCTTGCTTTGGAGACAGAACATTCCCCCTGAAATCCAGCAATTCCCCAGTGCAGGAGCCAGGGAGCCAGGTTGCTGTGCAGTGCTGAAGCCCAGAGGAAGGCAGTCCCTGAGCCTTGCAGGGTGGTCCTTCCTGCAGGGTAACAGCCCAGGCAGTTTCCCTACCAAAAGCCTTACTGATGGAGCTGTTTTTGCAGTGGTGCCCTGCACAGCCCTTAGTGCTGACAGGATTTACACTGCAGGCAGCTGCTGGGGAGCTGTTTTATTGGGGTGGTTAATACAGAGAGAAATGGTGGCTTTTAGTCTTCTGGTTGCTTGTGTTTTCCTGCCTCTGTAATTCATAACCCTTGGTGTTGGAGGCTAAAATCTATCTTGCTGAATGCTCTGAGGTGTCCCCTTGCTCCCCTGACCTGGCCAGACCAAAATCACCCTTTGGTGCTTCCTTGTCTCCTGCTTCAGGGTGGGTGGCTGAGGGGTGGAGGGGGCAGGTTGTGAGAGCAGAAGGGCTACAATGGAAGGTGAAGTCTTGTCCAGCAATCTGTCAGATGGGAGCCAGAGGGAGCAGGAGAAATGCCAGAGGGGGCAGGCAGAGGCAATCCTCTCCCCTGTGCCTCTAGGCAGGGTGTCTTCTTGCTTTGTTTTGCTCTGCAGGTGAGTGAGGGCTTGGGCTTTCCCCTGCACTTATCCACAGGAGACAAGCAGATGCCTGGTTGCATGGGGACATACCCAGACACCACACACCCCAGAAAACATGCATCCCATGCAGTCCCAGGGGTGCTGCCTGCTGCTGTGGAATGACCATGGGGGCACAAACAGCAACTCATAAAGTCATGGAATCATTTTGGTTGGAAAAGACTTTCAAGATCATCAAGCCAAACTATCAGGCTGCAAAATCCACCTCTAAACCATGTCTCTCATGGGCTATTCTCCCTGCCCAGCCTCTGTCTTTTGGCATCTTAGCCAGAAAGCTTGGCCAGGGGTGTTTATTAATGTATGATGGGAAGCAGAGGGAGAGACCATAGTTGTTCCCTTTCCTGCAGGGTCTATATGCAGAGGCCATGGAACTGGGATCACTGGGCAGGGCTGGTGCTAAGCCCAGAGTGCTCAGAGTGGTACTGGGGAACTTTGCAAATGACCCACAGACACTGTTCAGGGGAGGGGAGGCTGAGAGCAGGAGCAGAGCTGCAGGAAAATATCTGCTGCATCTGCCCACTGAGGTGTGAGCCATTAGAATTACACAGGGTGTTATTTTCCCTCTTGCAAGTCATGCCTGAAATCTACTCTCATAAATGAGCTTGTTTTTATTAGAGGGAACTTGCTTTTACTGGGTTGTAAATCTCAATGTGAATGCTAATTTTATTGCCCTTCATCTAGAGGAGAGAAACACAAACATGACAATCCAGATAGCAGGGCCAAAAGCACAAGCACTGCATCCGAGTGTGTTCCTGAGGAATTTCAAGCAGGACATGAGCTCTGCCTCCCCCCTTTGTCTCTGGGGGGGCTCTTTCAGAGCTGGCTGAGGGGAGCAGGACTTCCTGACAGAGCTCCAGCGTTAACTGGAGCTAAATGGTGCCAAAGGATCAGTTGTCTTGGCCAGAGTGATCCCATAGTTTAGGTATTTTTTTGGAAATTCCCATGGTGCTTGCTTATAGTCCAGGTGATGGCAATAAGGCAGGTGCTGATATTCCTCCCTCCTGTAGCAGAATCAGCTGTAACAACTGCCACTCCTGGGTTGGAACCTGCACCGAGCACCGTCCTGCTGTGGGAGATGAGCCCAGCGAGGCTCTGGAGGAGGCTGATGGCATCAGCTACTTCACAGCTCTCTGACAACTTGTTTCCTCATGCAGGAATTAAGCTACTTGTCTACTCATTTATTTGTTTGGAACATTTTCTTTGGTGCAGAGCTCTAGCAGAGAGACTCTAGCTATATAAGCAAATGAGAAGATGACGTGATGTCAGGGCACTGTCAATAGCTCAGACTTGCACTGAACACAAGCACTTGGAGGTGCCTCACCTACCTGAGAAGTGATTTCAAATATATCATAGAATCACAGAATCCCAGGGGTTGGAAGGGACCTCAAAAGATCACCCAGTCCAACCCCCCTGCCAGAGCAGGGGCACCCAGAGCACATCACACAGGAACGTGTCCAGGGGGGTTGGAATGTCTCCAGAGAAGGAGACTCCACAGCCTCTCTGGGCAGCCTGGCCCAGGGCTCTGGCACTCTCACAGGAAAGAAGTTCTTCCTGAGATTCACATGGACCCTCCTGTGCTCCAGTTTGCACCCACTGCCCCTTGTCCTGTCACTGGACATCACTGCACAAAGCCTGGCTCTGGCCTCCTTGCACTCACCCTTTACATATTTGTGACCATGGATGAGGTCACCCCTCAGTCTCCTCTTCTCCAAGCCCAACAGACCCAGCTCCCTCAGCCTTTCCTCAGCAGGGAGATGTTCCACTCCCTTCAGCATCTTTGTGGCTCTGCCCTGGACTCTTTCAAGCAGTTCCCTGTCCTTCTGGAACTGAGGGGCCCAGAACTGGACACAATATTCCAGATGTGGCCTCACCAAGGCAGAACAGAGTGGGAGGAGAACCTCTCTTGACCTACTAACCGCCCCCTTTCTAATGCACCCCAGGATGCCATTGGCCTTCTTGGCCACAAGGGCACAAATGTAGTAGGTTTCTCAGTCCCCAGTGCTTAAATTACAGCTGAGTCTATACTAGAGAGTCTTCCTGGGAAGGCAGTAAGAGTGAAGAATTTAAATTTTTGGACAACACTTCTTTGCTGGTTAAAGAAATGTTATTCCAGCAGAACTGTGTTCATAGGACTTTTGCTGGCATAGAAATGTCATGGAAAAAAAAAGCATCCCTAAGGAGCATTGATGTGCTGGCAAAACTTTTCTCTAGAGCTGAGTCCTGGAGATAATTTGTGACTGTAACTATAGTCAGTGAGTTTTGCTGCTGCAGCTTATGTAATTTTTTGGAATAATCTAAAACATCCATTTTAGAGTCTCCTTGGCAAAGCTGTTCAGGGCAGCCAGTACCTGTGTGTTGATTAAGAACAGATACACAGCACACAAAGCAAGCAGCAGCAAGGTATTGCTGTGAATGCTACAGACACTGGTTGCCTCTCTGCTGCCAGGTGTTAAAGCTGTGAAGTGCATTGATCCTGCTCCCAGGCAGGTACCTCAGCAGATGCTGCAGATCAAGGGAAGGAGCAGAGCTGTTCAGTGTCTTTACTGACCATGGCAGGCACCAAAGTGCTGCATCCTTCCCTGTGGGAAGTGGCTCAGCCATTAAACAGGGTACAGATTTCTAGGTCTTCTGTCCCTTGGTGATTATGTCCAAGGCTGGTTTAAAGAAATGGGTTATGAAGTGACATTGGTTCTTTTGACATTAACTTGGGGAAAATAAATTAAAAAATCAATGTTATCCCTGCAAATGGGAGCTCAGACAGAAATGGCTCTGAGCAAAGACATGGTGGTGTTGAAATCCAAAAGCCACCTGAGAAGGGTGGAAGGAAGGGAGGGCCTGGCTGCAGGTGGGCATGGCCTGGTCCTACCCACTCTGTGCAGGGGAAATAGCCCTTGGTTTTTGATGAGCTGGTTGCTCCTGCCTTGCATGTGCTGGTGTGTTCTCTGGCAAGGTGGCCCTTGCAGGCAGGCACCTCTGGCAGCTCTCCTGCAGCCTGGCTGGCTTGGCTGTGCTTGCTGGGCTCCCTGCTTCCCAGGGAGCTCTGGAGGCACCAAGTGGGAACGCCTGGATGAGCAAAGTAGGTGAAAATCCCTTCATCTGCTGATTCAAGGGAATTCAGCTGCAAATTGGCAAGATGTGGTGCTGCAGTGAGGTTGTAGTTAGCTGGGCTGTGTGTCACTCCACTGCTCTAAAGGTTTTGTTTGCTTTCTGACATTACAATAGGACACACCTGATGCATATTTCAAAGCTGTTTTCACCACCTTCAATGAGGAAGGTCATCTTTTCCCCCACCAATCTACCCCTTACAGTTTGGAGATGAGTGTTAACCCAAGGGATGTTGGTCAGTCTGGCTGCAAGACCCCAACTGGTCTTACAGGGCACTTCATTTCTTGCTTTGCAGACCTGCACAAAGATCCTTCATGCTGAACTCAGCCAAGATCTGAATGCCCTCGAAACCATCTATCACCACAATTATGCAACTCACTTCAGAAACCCAGTAGAAATTATTTATGCTTCCATTTAGATCCCATTTGAAGCTCCTTGTCCAGAGCCCTGCAGGAGCTGCCTCCATCCCCATCTGCACTTCAAAAGTTTCAGGATTCAAAAGTATGTAGAGCAGGATCTTCCTCCCAAGGCAGTCCTGAAAGCCAACTTAGATTATGGTCCTTGTGTGAAAAATGAATCACTAGGAACCACAATACACTCTGCCTTCTTTGAGTAGTTTTAAGCCAAGTTTTCACAGTAGTGGGGTTTGGGGTTTTTTTAACTTAACCCAGAGATTTGAGATGCACTTGCTAAAATAATGTAATGGCTGTTTGTCCTCATCCCCAGACTTCAAACAAGATGTATTTGAGGGGTAGAGAGTTGGAGCAGGTAACTATGATCTGAATACCTCACAGGTTAATAAAGTGTTCATGACTTGGTATCTTTATGTGGCATTTGATTCTAACGCCCTCAGGAACCCAGGGCTCCCCAGTCATCACACCAGTCCATCCTGGGTGTCTTCCCAGGAGAAGCCATTCCAGCAGCTCCTGACTTGATGATTGAGATACTCTGCAGCTTCTCCTGTGCCCAGCCCACAGGAGGTGCCAGGTCTGTATAAGATTGGAAGGATCTGCCTTTCCCTTTGCAGGTTCCCAGCTCAGCCCAGTGCTGCCAAATTCTGCCACAGCATGTGTGGAGAATCATTGAACCATAGAATCATAGAATGTTAGGAGTTGGAAGGGACCTCTGGAGATCATCAAGTCCAACCCCCCTGCCAGAGCAGGATCACCTGGGGCAGGTCATGCAGCAACACATCCAGGCTGGTCTTGTAAGTCTCCAGAGAAGGAGACTCCACAGCCTCTCTGGGTAGCCTGTCCCAGGGCTCCATGACCTTTACAGTAAAGAAGTTTTTCTTCATGTTGAAGTGGAACTTCCAGTATTCCAGTCTGTGTCCATTGCCCCTTGTCATAGCACAGGGCACGACTGAAAAGAGACTGGACCCTTCTTCTTGACACCCACCCTTCAGATATTTATATACATTAGTAAGATCCCCTCTCAGTCTTTTCTTCTCTGTACTAAACAGCTCCAGGTCTCTCAGAACCCACCAGAGGAGCAGTGAATCACCTTCTTGCTGGATCTGCCAGCCTGAGTTAGGGCAAGAGACAAGTCAGGTAACTTCTCCAGCCTTGCAGGCTTGTGGTCTAGAAGTCACATCTCCTGCCAGCCTGTTCCATGTGCTTGCCACTGGGCCACACCATCCATGCATCCCAAATGCCTGCTTGGGGGTGGATGCTTCTCCAAGTTTAGCCGTCTGTTCTCAGCCCTTGTTGGCATAGAAACACCCTTTCCAATTAACCTTCAGAATACACACATACAGAAATACTCTGCAAACAAATGATCTTCTCTTTTCTTTCTGTCTTTCCCTTTCTTTCTTTTTTTTGGCTTGTGAGAATGAGGAGTCAGGAGAAGTGTGGATCTGAATCCTCTGAATTTTGGAGCATTTCAGTCTCTCAAGAGTTCTGCCAGGCTGTGTGGCTGCTCCACACCCACAGTAAAAGGCAGACAAAATACTAAGTGATCAAATGTCACCTCCCATTCAGCCCTGTCCTCCACAAGTATCAGAGAAGAGAATGAGCTGTGCCTAATAACTGTGTAAATTGCTCAAAGCAGGAAACAATCAAGTGAGGATTAGTAAAGGCAGGGCTTTTGAAAGGCTAGGACAGATCCCTCA
>NW_009953089.1:3371568-3373595 GCF_000747805.2 Chaetura pelagica | reverse complement strand
CACTGCCCAGCAGCACCAGGCTCTTGATGGGCTCATGTTGCCTTTGCCAAAGCTGGAGGAGGTGTCCTGGGCCAGCCCCATGCCTTGCTCAACCTGCTCAATTCAGAAGTTAGGAGGGCTGTGCTTGAGCTACCCAGCTCTTCTCCTCCTGCCTGTATCCAGCTCCTGGCCAAGGCCCATCCCCAAGGAGCAACCATGTCACTCCCCTGGAAAGAAAGGGAATATGATCCTCTTTCACATACTGGTGGAAAGGAGAAGTGCTCAGCTCCAGAGGCTTGGCCTGAAACCAAGGGAATGAAGGGAAGGGCTCCCATTGATGATCAAAGCTGGGTTACTGAAGGGAGAGGAGCAGATGAACACCTCAACCTTCACCCCAGCAGCATGTCACCTTGCTTGCTCGGGTATCACATTAGCTGCCCAGCTCTGCTTTCAGCTGAAGGCTGTTCCTGCTGCCAGGCTGGGTCTGGACACAAGCAATGTCTTCAAGATCCACAAAAAGTTGAAGCAGCAGAGCTACAGTCTAAACCAGGCTTTCTGAGGTTGTTCCTAGCATGACAACATCTCAGCCATGGAGTATCCAGCTGTGCCTTTGGCTCAAAGAAGGGAAATAGTAAGAGAAGATTTGCCAGTGGATTTGGAAAACAAGTACAGTCCTTTTTTTTTTTGTTCATGTGAAGGTTCAGGGAGGCTTGTGATGTGCCTAAAAGGTCACACAGAGGGAAAGGCCAGTGAGGAGCATCCCTGCAGTGTGAAGGCTGAAGATGTGTGCAATGAATTTCCTTTCAGTTCATTGTTTTCTAGCTGGTGTTGGGTATAAAAAATACATGCATCAAATGTGGTGAGTTCCTGACTGAGCACACATGGTACAGCTGCACTTTGTGTCCCTGCCCAATTAACTAGTAGAAAACAGGATGTGTGGTAGCTGGTGTGACATCAGGGGCTTGAAGTACCATCTAGGTGATGCCAAGCTGCAGTACATGGGGTGAGGGATGGGCACTTTTAACCCAGGGCCCTGCAGACAGTGCTGACTGTCTGTGGAGCCCATGGGGGAGTGTGACATTCCAGCCCCTCACAGAGGAAGGATGACATTCCAGCATGCTGCCATGTTCATTACAGTCTTTGTCAGAAAGATGGATACAGGTGCTGTGCACTGTTCTTGGTATTAAAATACAGAAGGGATGGGATTTTTTTTTTCTTCATCTTCTGTTCTCATCTCAGCATCAGCTATCAGAGTGAGCCATCAGCCAGGCAGCAGTGCTAATAGATCTTAATTTTCCCCGTGTGCTTTCACTCACTTTTGTGACAAAGATTACTAGACTAGAAAATAGTGTGCCATTAATCCATCCCACTGCCAATATTAGGACTAAACTGGAACAGGGAAAATGGCACAAATGTGCCTCTCCAATGAGCAAAGGTAGCAGCATGAGCAAATGAAATGACTCAAAACGAAGCCAGGTTTGGCTGGGAGGTGAAGCCCAAGCAATCCATCCCATGCTGGGTTCCCAGCCCTGCCCTTTGGATCCAACCTTTGGAGTCTTGGCTCCATGGTTCTTGTGCAATGTCCAGCATGATGGGATGTGGCTCCAGGCTGCACCCAAGGTGTGACTGTGCAGTAAATGCTGGCACAGATCTGGGCTGATACATCTACACAGGTATGCCCATGGCTCATGGGGCTGGGAGAGCTGTAAAAATGCCTCCTGGCAGGTGTGCAGGAGGTACAACCACAGATGGTGTCCAGGCTTCCCCCTTTACACCAGGGACTCACTAGGCTGTTTTTAGCAAGGCTACCTGTGTTTCCTCCCTTCCACCTCTTCCAGACTTCCATAAGACAAGAAAGCATGGCATGAGCATGCAGCACCTTTGCCACACGGGCAGCACTGCAGCCAGCAGCTCCACTTGGGTGCTGCCCCAGCCCAGGGGGTTTAGGGCATGTGGGTGAAGCAGACAAAAGCTACGTTGCAGTGCTCTTGTCAACCATCAGGTCCATCTGCCTTCCTGCCTCCTCCAGAAAGGCTGGACGTGTGTTC
>NW_009953089.1:3361612-3371085 GCF_000747805.2 Chaetura pelagica | reverse complement strand
AGAGCAGGACATCTCAAGTAATGGCAGCACAGCCTCTCCCTGCAAAGGCTGCAGCAAAGGGTCTCGGAGCCATGAAATGTCCCTGGGCTGTTACCAGCCTGTCACGTTATCTTCCTGATGGTAACAAGTTCTTCTCTCCTCATTCCTCTAAATCCTTCCCCCAAATACATAAAATGTTGATTCTAATAGATAGGGGAACTATAAACTTTTGAAGAAGAAGATTTTTAGAGCCTTAGGGGCCATATCAATAGATCTGTGATCCAGGAGATCTCAGATCCTCCTCCTGAGGTGCAGGAAGTTAAGGTATGGACTCTAAGCCCCTAAACAGGAAAAGACTCACTTCCCCCTGAAGTTCTTTCTGCCCATTTGCAGCCAGTCATGCTGCAGTATCCATGTCTCTCTCCTGCTGCTTTTATAAACAGTAATGAGGGAATAATGTTGCTGTCAAATAGTAAATCATTACACTATATTTGTAGGGGAAAACCAAGCTTGGTAACAAGCAGTGAGTAATGCCATTTCCTTCCAATGTGCAGTGTCTGAGCTGGACAGCAGTGTGGATGAGAAGTTCCTACATGGGCAGCCCTAAACTGCAGATCCAAATGCAGCCTCGATGCCCTTCTGTGCTTGGGTCAAGATCTTCAGTGACTGGGTGATCAAAAGGCCTCCAGCCCTGGGGACCATGGATGTTGGTCCTGATCCCTTGCTGCTTTCTGCCTTGTGCTGCCTCCTCAGCTGGTGCAAGCCCACAGACTTCAGTGAGGAAACAATGGGAACATTTAACAAGGGCTTCCTATCATTTGCTCCTCTGGCCATCCCCTGTGCTCTCTGTAAAGAGTGGATGATTTATGGCTTGTGTTGTTTTCTGCCACTCCAGGAAGAGGTGCTCCCAGCTACCCTTAAACTGCAGTGCTGCCCACCCTGTCTCTACCCAACACCAGCCCTGGCCTTGCCCCATTGGCCTTCAAAGTCCTGCTTGGTGGGCTCTGCTCCCACCAGGCCTGTCTGGAGGAAAGGAGATGCTCTGCTGTCCTTGCCACACTCCCTTTCTGGGTCACTGGAAACTGCCGCAGGAGCTGGAGTGACATCCAGAGCTGCAAACTGGTCAACAGGCTCTCTAACCCAGATAGTCCACGTGAAAGCTGAGTTGACTGGCTCAAGCCTGGACATCTGTCATGTCCATCTTCCTCTTGCCGCTCCATTTCCCTGCACGGCAGGAGAACCAGGGGTGCTCAAGTGTGGATGGGATTGTTTTGGCAAAGGCTGCACAGCCAAAGTCTTGATGCTTTTTCCTCCACAGGTAAGGAGGCCAGCCTAGAAACAGGTGGGGGCAATGCAAGGTCTTTGTGTTTTTCTGTGTCAGGCCCTCTTGATGTCAAAACTCAGCCCACCAAAGGAGCCATCTCATCTGCAAATCCCTCCTCCCAGATTGAATCTTCATATAGTCATGGCTGTGATGGTTTCCTTCCCTCCCTGCATCTACTTTAATGCATTTTGGCTCTTCACCCCTCTCTGAAGTCCATACATTTCTTTCTATCAGTGACCTTCAAATCAGCCCCTGGGATGCTGCAGTCTCAGAGAAACAGGGTGGAGCTTCATTCTTTATTTCAGTGGATGTAAACTCAAGCAAATTTCCAAACTTTGCTTGATTTAAGCACAGGATGATAAGAAAAGTTCCTAATGGAGACATCCCCACATCCCTTGCTTACACAAAATCAACTATTATGATCCATTAGTGTGTTACCAAAGTGAGGACTGAAGATCTTGATCTTGTGTTACTTCTCAGCTCCAGGCTAAACTCTAAGCTTCTCTAGAGATAATTTTGTAAACACCCATGACAGGTTGCTGAGAACATGTGTTCATTGCTTCAATCCATCCACCCAGCAAGGAGTCCCAAGGCCATGACAGGGACAGGCTGGCAGGTTATGCTGCTGAAAGCCTGGTGGGATTTCTCCAAGCTCGATGCATTTTATGTCATGTCCTTGGTATGCTGGTTGTGGATCTGTTACAAAGAAATTGGCTTCAAGCTTTTCAGGAACATTTTGGTATCTAAATCTTTACCAGTGATTATCACCTGTAACCGAGGGGTTTTGCTGATGATCAAATCAAATAAATGATCCTGTTCATGTCTTTTGCTCTGCTCATTACAATGTTTTAGTCTCAAAATCCAGTTAGAGATGGTTTGGCTCTCTGCTAAGCTTTGCTTCCAGCCTCTTTTGTAGGTCCATTCTCAGAGCTGTATTTCAGTAACCTGCTGACAACTCTGCAGTTTCTTCTCGACCACTAATTTATAGGCAAGGAAACAAATGGCTCTTGCAGACAGGAAGAGCAGAAGAGTAAGCAAATCAAAAAAAGCAGATGGTAAGTAAAGCTGCTTAGTGTGATTCAGGCTCTCAGAGAGAGTAAGTTCAGTGCACTGAGTAATTCCAGTATGTTATGAGGAGCATCTATCCTGAGCAAAAGGTGGGCAATGCACCATAATGACACCTGATTGAAATTCAGAAGGAAACAGCAGTGCAGGCTTCTCCAGCAAACCCTGAGACTCACTGGAGACTGAGCACGAATTATTTGGATGGCTAACAACTCAGCTGGAACAAGCAGAGGGTTTGGGTTCTTTCCTTCATGAATCAAAAGCTCATGCTCAAGGCTATTATTCCCCCTTAAGTGAGGAGCTGTAGGTGAGAAATGAAGATGCCTGATAAAACATCCCATCTGAGGTCTCTTGTGCAGGAACTTGCAGCTTCTCCAGCCTCAGACTTACAGTGCAGGGATGAAATAGCAAAGCACTGGGCTGGTAAAACCAAAAAGCAGAGGTCATGCCTGTTATTCCTCCAGAACTTCTGAGTCATCTGTTTATTCCAACTTTTTCGTTTGTACTCCTGCAACTACCCCTTGTGAGCAGCTCTGTAGTTAGATGGGCAGGAGTGAGGTGCCAAAGGTGAGCTGCCAAAATATTCCCTGCAAACAGGCCTGCCCTCTTTCCTTCCCATCAGCATCACTGCCCTTGGCTCTGGCTTGTTTAGGACATCCCCTTGTCCTGCTTGGCTTGTCTGCAGCTCAGACCTCTCAGAGGTTATTGATGATTTTTTTTTCCATCCTCTTCTTTCTCAAGTCTTCCCAAGGTGGGGGATGACTTAAACTTTGTTTTTAAAAGTTTAAAGTGACACCATTTAAAAATGGCACTGAATGCTCTGATCTCTTGGCAGGGACAGGAGAACTTGCTTATGGCATCTGCAGAGAAAAAATATTGGTGTGCTGATCTTCCCAGAGCCCTTCCCTTCCCCACAGCAGTTGTTACTCCACACTGGCCACCCTGACTGCACAGTGTTGCTCCTCAGTAGTGTGGACAAAACCTGGAGTCCTTGGAGGTCTGAGGTAAAGCTGTAGGATATGATGCAATATTAAAGCTATTTCAGTGTTGTTACTTAACCAGTCCCTGTGCTTTTCAGTGGCAAATCCATCAAGTTTAGAGAATCTCAAGGGATCTCATGGTTTTGCTATGCAAACAGTGGTGGAGAAAATGCTTAGAAGTCTGGTTAACTCCCACTGAAGTTAGGAAGCAAATTCCATTGACATTGGACCTTCTATAAATCCATGTCTGTCCACTGTGCTGTCCTTGTGATTGCATGTCTGTTAATAAAAGACCAGGCAGGCAACCTCTCCATACAAACCACATCAACCATGTTTAGCATTTCAGAGATGGCCACCAAGGTGTGTTTTTCACTCATGATAGCAGTTCCTTCCAGCCCAAACTGTGTGCCACCCCTGGCCATGGCCCTGCTCAGTGCCAGCCACGTGGTCCTGCAGAAGAGGAGAGTGCTGCTGCTTTCAAATATCTTGAAAGTATTGAATTATTGCAGGATTTAATGTTCAGTAGATGAAATTACCCTTTCAAGTGACCTCAAATGTAATAAAGAACCAAGACTAGTCAGTGTCATGGCTTTATTGCAGAAAATCCCAGAATGATGTACTGTAGCAGCATAAACTCATCATAAATTACCTTGAGTAATGAACCATGAAAAATACTAAACTGTGTATTTCTGGGGGAAGATGCCTGTGGTGGGTAAAATATATACACACAGGTCCTATGAGAAAACTATAGGTGTAATTCAGTTGCATTTATTATTTCCTACTGAGCCTCAATCATACTGGGCTGACCACAGTGGCAGAATTCCCTCCCATACTGGGGAGTGCAGGGTGTCACTGCTGTAAATCACTGGAAGTGATTGGTCCATGTCAAAGGGTTTGATCAGGTATCAGAACTACCTGATTATTTTTTTTCCCCATAATTTCTGCATCTCCTGCATTTTGGGGTTTGGTTCTGGTTCAGGCATTTAGACCCCACTTCATTGTCTTAAGTCCTGGTGTTGGTTGGGTGTTTTTGGAAGGTATCTATAGGCACAGCTGATAGAAATGTGTGTGGTTCCATCACTTTGGTGGAGCTGTGGTGATTTATATCCTCACTAGGAGATTCTTTGTGAGAGTCATCAGTGTAGCAGCATCATATTAACTGGTATGAGGGAGGATAAAATGCATAGTGGCTTTAATTTCACTACAAATCACTTTCTTTCAGGTCGTGGAGCTTCTCACTGAGAGGTGCCTTCTGCATTTGGGGTACATTTGGCTATTTCTTTGGGGCAAGGCTGGCCAGATCAGGCTATCACTTGTCTGAGGGGAGTGAATCCCTATCCAAAAAGGGCAGGCAATGGTGTTAGGACTAGATGCTGCAGCTGAAGGTGGGTTTCTTGGGTTGATGTGCATAAATACACCTGCAGTTTGACCCTACTGCACTTGAAGGACAGTGCTGCAAAGCCAAATAGGCTGAGATAGAGGGAAGAGGGGAACAAGGAAAACAGTCTATTTGTACCTTAATTAGAGATACATATCTGAGACAACCAAAATAAGGTAAGAGAAAGCTCACTGCTGAGCAGGAAAAGGCAGAGAGCCTAGAAAAAGAGATGCTCTCATCACCCAGTGTGTTGCAGTTGTGCATAAAGGTTCAGAAGGGCAGAGTGAGGGCATCTCTGCAGCCTTGCCCCTCATCCCCAGCTGAGCTCTATGGGGGCTGAACTCAAAGCAACCCCTGAATAATTAAGGAAAATTCTCCACATAGACAGGAGCAGCTGTGCAATGGGTGTCTGGTTTGGCAAGGGCTGCAGGTCACCTGCTCTCCATGCCTCCACTCAGCAGAGGTCACAGGTGTTTCCTGCAAGAGCTTTGAAATTGGAGCTGTGTGAGAGCCCAGGCACTTTGTGGCTGGGCAGGTGAAGGTGTCCTCAGGGTCCTGGTGAGTAAAATGAATGGAGAGACTGCAGAGGAGATATTTAGATCTCCATGCTGTGGTTGTGTGAATTTGGTGTTAGCCAAAATGTAGAAGAGCTGGGTGTGCACAGTAGTGTCCCCATACAGCTCCTGCTCTTGCCATTCCCTGCTGGGGAAGTGCTAGTGAATATTTGTGTAGAGCTGATGGGGCATCCAGCCCCCTCCCAGCCCTTTCAGATGGTGTGGAATAAAATCCAGAGGGCTGACTCTTGAATTGGTAATGAGAATAATTTTGAATGCAAATATATTGTGATTGATAGTTATTTTTATTTGTAAAAGATCAAGAAGGGAATCTGAACTAACATTGCAGACTTGAACTATCTTGCAGCTGGATGGAATTGATCCAGTCTACTGAGGAGACTAAGCCCAGCATTTTAATGGTTATAAAATATGGAAGAGGGATGTTATCAAACTAAACAATCTGGACAAAGAATGTGCTGGGGGCAGGTGGGAATGGAGGTACAGAGGGAGAGGGCTGCTTGCCCAGGGTGACAGAGGTTTTCTGGGGCAAAGCTGGGGACTGGAATAGTATCTTAAGAACAGCAAGATCATTCAGATGAACTTAACCTAAAATAGTTTCATTGTTTGCTACAATGTTTGCCAATCATCCAAACAATTTTCAATGAACGTGGTAAATTAAGAGTTAATGAGGCTCTGGAATATCTTATGAAGGGATGTGGTGAAGTCTGTGCTCCCTGTAATCTGAACTGCCATTTTGAAGACCTTTGACTTCAGTTCTGGGTTGTTGCTAGCAGGAAACTTGCACTACATGGGTATAAACTCACATTTTTCCAATTGTAAAAGGAAGGAAACCTGAAACTTTCTAAGGCTTCATCTCCTTTGAGAAACAGGCCAAATAATCTAGAATTTATTCTTGTTTTTATTCCCCATGAAACAATTACTGCAAATGGTGACTATAAGCAGACTGCAAAGTTTCAGGCTTAGTGTTTCTTTGAACTTGACCTCATGACTGTGAGGGTAAAGTGTGAGAGCAGAGAGGCTGTGACACAGAGCAGGGACATCACTGCTGCCTGTTTGCCTCAGAGCCCAGAAAAGTGTTCTTATTTGTCTCCCTAATCCCCAGGGCACATGATGATTTAGTGGCATTAATCTATCTGGCCATAACAGCCTCAGAGCTCACAAGTCATATGCTCATGCCACTGCCTTTTGTAAATGTGTATTTTAAATATGCATTGATGGGGTATGCATTGTTAGGATTCATCAAAATGTCCTCATCTCCCAACATTTAATAACAATAATAAAGATGAATGCTAAGCTCCAATGCAGGAAAAGGCTGCACAACTATGTATTTATTTTGCAAGTTTAATTAAGGCTGTTTCTTACTATAAAAATGAATGTTGTCTTCCCAAGTGCAGAATAGCCAATGTGAAGTAACTGGATTTCATGCTGCAGCTTTTCTGAAATAGCACTGGCCTGGAATCAGTCAAAATGAGGTGATATCCTGGGTGCATTTGTATTTGTATCTTTTTTAGCTGATGAATGATAAGAAAACACAGTCACTGCAGTTTTCCTTTTGGTGGGGGTAAATGGGTGGTCTGAACCACTTTGTTTCCTCTGTCACTCTGTGAGTGCCACTAGGGATGACCTTAGATAAATTATTTACCCTTTTAGGGCTTTGTTTACCCTTCAGGAACTTGTTGGATTGAACCCAGAAATAAGGATGGGCTTTTAAACTACAAATGAAAGGGGGAAAAAATTGTTTACAGATATATTGTAATTAGTCCCTGACTTTACTTGAAGCAGAAACTTGGTCTCTGTGTGAGGGGAGGACACAGAAATGCTCACTGTGACTGGGGGAACCAGGACTGCTCTCTGAACCCAGCTGAAATCATATCTTGGGCTTGACTGATGCATTAGAGGAGATGGAGAAAGCTTCTGTCTCTGGAGACCTGCTCTTCTTTTCCCAGCCAATACTTTTCCTTAAAACCCCAGTGCTGGTCCCAGCCACTGGGTCTTCTAGTCTTCCCCAAAATACCAGCAGAACTGTGAGTGGCCATTGCTCTTGCACATGGTTTCCTGCCCCTGTCTCAGAGCACCAGGTGGTTTTGGGCAGACCCAGCACCTTCTCCTCCATACCCACCCTGGTAGCACCAACTCTCTCTGGTGTCTGGCCAGAACCAGCCCATGGGGGCTGTCATGGGCTGTCCCAGCATCTCATCCTTCATGGGGTTTTGAAGGCAGTGGTTTCAGCTTCTGAAGCTTCACAATCAAGAGAAATGGGTGAAAACCCTCACGTTTTCCATAGGTCTCCGGAACTGAAGTCTCTGGCCTTTACCCCTGCAAGAAGCAGATGGCATGTCCTGTTACTGCAAATCATTTGCAAAGATGTATTTGATTTGCTTTATTTAAATCAATAACTCTCAAATGAGCTTTGGATTTGCCATCTTGATACACTCCCTTGAAATTGCTGTGAGCATACTAGGTTGCAAGGAAGTCCTAGTGCAGGACATGAGGCACAACCTGACACTTTTCCCATTATTTTTTACTCTGCAGTGTCTGTATCTCCCAGTCTTTTAGTTTTCCATCAGTGCTACTTGCCCCCCTTCTTCCCAGCATATTTAGATCTTGAATATAAATCTGCAGCCACCTCACAGATCAAGAGAGTAGGTTGGAAGAACAATTGGAGCTGTTGTCTAAATGCAAATGTTCCTCTGGGCAAAACTATCCACTGCCTCCTGCTATCTGCAATCAGAACAAGTTCAGCAGATCTGGCTTTACCCAGCAGAGGGCAAAGCCACTCGGCTACAGCCCGGGCTGGCCAGGAGCCCCTTCACACCCCTCTGTCCTTCAAAACTAAACCAAACATCCCCAGACCTCAAGGATGGTGCGTGGGAAATGCAGACTGGAAAACAAGCCCCTTGTGTAGTTGGGTCCCTGCACAGGGGCTGGGCCAGCACCCTGGGTAACTGGGCAGGGTGTTCTCATTGCCTGTCATTTCTTTGCCTTTTCTCTTTGTGTTGGATTTGGTGCAGTGTGAGATGAAGGATCTTTCTGCTGTGAGAGCAGGAAACAGAGGTGTCTCCTGGTGGAAGGAGCAGGAGCTGTGAGTGCAGCAGGGAAAGGGGGGAAGGAGGAAGGTCCACCCAGGGAGGGATGGCACGTTTCAGCCCTTCTGCCATGATCTCCCACCCTGTTTTACAGCTTGTTATGGCTTATGCTCCCACCCCAGCCATCACCTATGGATTTCTGTATGTTAAGAGCTCACGGGGGCTGTGTCTGCCCCTCAAAAGGGGAGTTTTCAGGGTGACATTCCTAGGGCCAAGCTGACCCACTGCAGCCACTGAGACCAACACGAGCCAGTGCCCTCCTGCTGGCCATAAAAGTGTGGAAATTGGCCTCCAATCCATCTGCTGGTAGCTCCAGCTATCACCCAGAGCATTAAAGGATGCTTAAGCAAATTGAATTGGGAACGGGCTGAGTAATTAGTTTACAAAAATCCTTCTCCTAATCCTAAATTGCCAGGTATCACTTTGTTCTGCACAGCTGAAGAGTTTCATCCTTTCCAAAGCTCTTTGTGTGAACTGCTGCTGGAAGTTATTCCTTCCTCAAATCTGCTGAGTTCTTGGCTCAAACCCGAGATAATTTCTATCTGTGTTTTATAAAGTTATGATTGAATTCTAATCAAAACACTAACCCCAAGGTATTTCCACATGCTTTGCCAGTAACTAACAGAGACAGTAAATACGATTTGATACCTTAGAGCTCCTCCAAGTCTGATTCTCAATGAGATGAAAGCCTTCAGGCAACCCAGAATTTGGCTCCTACGCTGCTGACAAAAATCTAATCAGAAATAGGGGTGGGATTCCCCGCGGTTCCCCAGAGATCCTGGCTTGGCCATGCAATGAGTGTTTAGGCTTTCATTGCTGGCAGTTGTCTTTTGGAAAAAGAAAACCTGACATTTTAATGTGGGCCTTTCACACAAAAGGAGTTTTAGAAAGCAGAGAGATCTGCAAAGCCACACACAAAAAGAGGAGAAGGAGGGAAAATTAGACAGAGGAAACATCTGCTGAAGTTTTCCTGTTATTTCAGGAATGTTTGTATAGCTGAAACATTCCCTAACTCTTTCTCATATCGTGGACAAGATCTTTGCTAAAAGATCCTCTCGTGTCCCTTTCCCCATGGCATAACCTCTT
>NW_009953089.1:3339998-3361445 GCF_000747805.2 Chaetura pelagica | reverse complement strand
CTTTCCCTCCTTGCATTTGTTTACACAGAAAAGCAATACCAGGAATGTACTTAATGCATCTGAGTTTTGTTTTAGTGGGGCTGAGCAGCTGGAGATGAGAAGGGTGTTGCAGCTTGCTGGTCTCCAGCTTGGTGCTGGCAGTGGTTTGGCCAGCCATAACTGGAGATCCTTGAATCTCTTCATCTCCTCTTGCAGCTGTTAAAGCAGACTGAAGGATGTGTTGCTTCAGAACCTAAGACTAAAGCCCTTTACGTCCAGGAGAGAGAAAACACCCCCAGAACTGAGGCAGCCTTGTGTTTCTTGTTATGAAGTTAATGCAAAAGGCTGGTCTTGTGGAACTTTTAGTAGCAGTTGGGTTTAGATCTGTGCATAAAAAGTGCTGAATCGTGGTCTGATTATTCAATTTGCTGAGATCTTGCTGAAATGGTAATAGATGGAGTGCATTAGGCTTAAGATAAAAGGTTAAAACCCGCTTAGATTGCCTTGGTGCCATCATAAATGAATCATCACTTGGCTATTAAAACCCATGCTCTGTCATGCAATTTAGAGCATACTGAAAAGAAGCACTGGCTGATTCATGTAACACTATCAGAGCACAGCACGTTTACCTGCTTGTTCACAGTGCAACACCCAGGAGGTTGGACAGAGCTGGATGCAGTTCCGGTGTCAAAGCTGGGAGCCTGTTCCTGCTGGATGTACCCACCTACCTCCAGGTAGAGTGAAAATCTCTCTTCTGTCCAAGCAGGAGGAAAAAAAGTAAGGAAAGCTTCAGTCATACACTTTGGTGGTCACCAAAAGGTCACAGGCTGGCCCTCTGGGTGATCTGGTATCTGTTGTCACCTCAGGTTCTGTTTCTTGCACAGCTTTCTGAAGCCACTCCCCTAGTTGGGTTTTACACATTAACGTGGGGTCTGGGTCCTGTCCCTAACCCTCTGAGGGTTTTCCCCTCCTCCATGCCTGTACAAGAGACATAACAATATCCATCCTGTAAGGAAATGATATTTTTTTCCTTGCTCAATCAGAAACATATGATATTAACCTTTTGGGAAAGATACACCACGTTTTACATGTGCTCCTACACTAACAGTAGGAGTAGATTTTAGGACAGACTACAGCAGTACTGCTTAGTACCTTAGCAGTACTGTGAAATGAGGTATTAAGTTAGGAGTATGGGAAGCATTTCCTGGATACCATAATAGCAGGCAATATAGGAAACCCTTAAATAGGCAGTGGTTATATATGTAAGAGCTTGTAATTTAGTGTGGGAATGGTTGGGCTTAACACCTGTATTTAGTCCTTAAGTGTATTCAGCAAACTAATTTCCAGAAGCCTCAATTAATACATTGAGTGGTGTTTTTCTTCTCATCAGACAGACTCGACTCCTTGTTTCCATTACCATGGCATGACAAGTGAGGCACTTCTCTCCCTCAGGCCCAAGGACAGTTTCACATACAAGACCCACCCCAAAAGGTGCTTTTCCTCTGTCCCTGTTTTCAAGTGGGAACAGGGACATGGAGGGGGCTGCTGGCTGGAGGATCCAGAGCTGCTCTTGAGATCATGGGCAGTGCAGAGGCTGTGAGCACCAGACACTCTGGATGAGGAAGAACCTGGGTCTGTCTTCCTATAGATGCCAAAATAACCTGCTTATATACATATATATTATATAAAAAGAACTAATGCCAACTTAAATGTCCCTTAACTCCCACATTTCAAACACCAGCAGTCTGCTAGTGGGTGTAGGCTGCCTTCTAGCACATAAACTGCCCAAATCCTCCTTCTTGGCACCATGACATATCCCACTGTGACATTACCTGTGTGCTCTCTCACATCCAGCCAAGCACTGCCTGCCAGATCTCCTCTGCTCACACTGCTGCCTTCCTGCCTCACATGTAACCTTTGGGCACTGGTTCCTGTTCCAGCTCCGTAAGGAGCTAAATGTTCTCATCCCCTGAAGCAGGGCAGTTTGCCATGCCAAAGAAGCTTCTCACGAACCTCAGAGCAATGTGTAGCACAGACCCCTCCACTGAAAATGTCATGGAAATCCCTGCAGTGTGGGATCTGCCACGTGTGTTGCACAGCATGAAGTAAATTGGCACAACAGCTCTTAGTTTCCTTTATGTGCACGAGTAAGGATGTACCAGTACATGGGACTGTATTTCTCTTTAGAGAGCAAGTTCTGTGAACACGAATGAAATAAAAGTAGTAATTCACTGGCTGAATTAGAGTCAGAGGGAATTCAGGGACCCACTGAGGCCAAGAAGAGTTTTCAAAGTGCTCTTCCCATGGTAAGTCCCTGACAGCCCTCCTCTCAAACAGCTAGATATGAACATCAGTGAGTGTAGAATAATCCAAATCTTTCCTCTTGGAAACGTTTTGCTGTGTTTATTTTTTTTCCTGCAGTCAAGCAGTCCTGAAGAAGTTGGGTTCTGCTTTCTGTCAGAAACAAATGAATAACCTCCATTTCTTCTTCCCTGCTTTGGGAAGAAGGTTTGTGGCAGTAACGGGTCGGAGAACGTGCGGAGGTTTCGGATGGATCCGTGGCCACTGTTTGTTTGCATTGCTTCAGAGTTGGGTCATTTGCTTTGATATCCTTCAGCTATCACATGAAATATCCCCCAGAGCCCCTGGGGTAGCTTGCAGCTCCCCTCTGCAGGGGCTTTGTTCTCCTGGAGAAAGCAAAAACCCTTCAGCAAAGAGCAGGGTAACAGTGCCTGCCCACGTGTCCTCCTCCTGCTCTCGGCCCCCCCATCCTGGTGAGTGCTGTGCTTATTTATCTCTTGGAAAGATGCACCAGGACTTTTTTTAGCCAGAAAACAGGTTGGATCTTTACTTTAGTGCACTTGAAGTTATTTACTGCATTGGCCTGAATCGGAGATGAAGGTTTTCAAAAGAAATTGGGATCTGCAAAGTAATAGCCCTGCTTATATTCATGGATTGTGCCCTGGGAAGTGATTTACTGCACACCAGTTTTGAGAGCTGCAGGAGCTCCTTTGGTGGCTGAAGACCAGACAGGCCAGAAATATGGGATCAGGAGGAGCTCCAGGATGTGTTCCTTGTGGAGACCTGTTGTGTCTCTGTCCTGTGGGACCCCCTTGATGTCCCCACATGAGTCCAGAGCTGGGGCACTGGTGTGGTGAGGAGGGGAAGGTCACTGCTGTCAGCAAAGCTGGCAGGTCGTTTAGGTCTCACTTGGTCACCAACCAGTGCAAATCACATTGTGCACTTCACCACGAGAAAACCATTCAGACCAGCAGGGGGGTTTAGAGATGGAGAGAGAATTTGTATCAGATCAGCTGTGCCAGCTGCAAATTCTGCTAATTGCTGTGGGTTATCAGGAAGTTTTATTAGACCTGGGTGTCAGTTCAATTGTGGCCATAAAACTGTGCATTTCCACTAAGATAATAATCAATGGTACCTTTAAATGCTACAAACACTTTTGTGAATGGGCAGGTTGAACACTGTTATTGAGGCTGCTCATCTAGCACATCACCCAGCAGATGTAAATCACTGCTTGCATGAACACTAACTTCTCAGTTCTACAGCTAAAGCTACTGGGTTTTTACTGGAGGTGGATTTGGATGGTTTGTTTTGGTCATTAATAATGCAGAAACTAAAGAGCAATGAAAGTGAGAAGGAAGTATCTGCTCTGATTTGTAGGGCTGCTAGTCCTAGTTAGAGATTAAAGACGGTGTGGGTGTCCTGCACTTGGGAAATAGCCTTCCCTTGGTCCTCAGGAAAATGGATGGGCCTAATATGAATGAAGAGATCCTTCTGTTTTCTGAAATATCATATGGATTCTTTTTGTTGGCTCATTACTAAATTCATCCATTGATCCTTCAACTCTTTGATCAATGAAAGATGCCCAGGAGAGTCACAGGGCAATTGCGGGTGTTCAATTCAGTACAGGGCTTGAGCTGCTGGTGTTTTGAATTAGTTGCTTTGCTTTGTCTGGAACAAAAACTTGTTCATGGAACAAGGCTGGGGATGTGGAGGAGGCAAACAAATGCCCTTGGCCACTTGCCATCACAGGGACAGCCACCCTGCAGGGCAAGCTGTGCCCTTCTGTCACCGCTCAGCCTGGCTGAGCTGAGCTGAGCGGGGCTTCTCTTTCTGAACCCCAGGATTTTCCTCTTTCCCCTCTCCTGTAACGTGTCCCTGCCATGTGCCCACCCTCCCTTGCCATTTCAAGCAGCTCCGTGTTTGCCAGGTTGATGTTTAATGGCGGGTGTGTGATGGGGAGGGAAGTTTTGAAGGGGTTAAGCTGTGTCCTCTTCTCTCTCCTGGAGCCGCCTGCTTTCCCATCCCATGTAGGTCTGCACAGTTAAATATGATGGGCCAAGTCCTCCAGTCTAACCAAGCCACTTTTAGCATAACTCTGGGAGCAGAGTGGTTCAACTGGTTTTAGGTCACCCTCTCAGCACTTCTCCTTTTGTCTCATCTTTAGTTTGGGTTCTGGAAAGGGATGAGGGGGTCTTGGAGGCTGCAGAGACTGTCAGCAGGCTCAGAAATGGTTCTGAGGTGGTTGGTTCTTCTCTGCAGACAAGATGCAGCAGGGGGGCCCATGAGACCCCTGGCAGAGTGTTGCAAGCTGGCTGTGGATGGGGGCCCCAGCCCAGACACAGAAGCCCAAGGTGCATTTTGTCCCTTCAGATGTTTTCCCCTGCCCTCCTGTCCAGGTCAGAGATACCTTAGTCCCATCCATAAGCCTTTGGTCTGGTTCAGGAGGGCTTGCAGACCTTAGACCTGTTTTGGATGTCATCCAGCTCTCAGGTATGACATGCTGTGGTCTGGCTTCTCCTTTGGACTGCTCTGGAGTGAAACATTAGGCATTGGAAAGACATGATGCTTCCTCCAAAACACCTGAACCTTCCTCGAGACCTCCCTTCATTTTCTGGGTCTCAGCCAACCTTCTGAAAACTTCACAAGTTCTATCTGCTGTGAGGAGTTTTGCTCCTAAAGGCAGCTCATGGGTAATAAACTGCTCTCTGCCAGCCTGGGCACCAGCTTTGCTTTGAAAACACCTTTGTTATTCTTCCTTATTAGACCACAGAAGACATGATCATCTGCTTCAACACTGTGAAGAGAGACTGTGCTATGGGCTGTGTGGTCAGTCCTCTTGCTTCCAGACCCTGTGCCCTGAGAACAGGCTGGTCACACCAGGGTCTGCTCCAGCCCAGTGTCCTGCAGAGCTGGAGCTAACCTGGGCTATTAAATTGGAGGTCATTTTACATGGTCTCCCTTTTTTTTTTATGACAAACACTAAGGAATTCAGGTGGTCTTAGATCAAGTTATGTTGACTGTTTAGATTGTTTTACTGTTGTAAATGTTTAGCTCCCTTCTGCATCCCAGCTGGGATAATAGTGTGTTTTTGTGCTTGGTCTTTTGAAAGATGGGGATCAGAAGTACTTAAAACAGAAGGATGACTTTCCCTCTGTCTTCAAGCAGGAGCAACAGTTTTAGGCTTTAATCCAGTTTGTTGAGTGCCAAAATAGAAGCTGTATATCTGTGTACTAAGCAGAAAGGACTGATTTAAAATTACTCATTTCCTTAGGAAAGGGGTTCTGTGGTCACACCTGCTGTTCCAGCAGTGTCTGGGAAAGTCTGATGCTCTGGTAGTTGTGTTGTATTGAGTAGAACAAGAGTGGCCTCATTAGATACAAGATCCATATCATAAATGATAGATCTAAAAATACCCATCACATTTAGATGAGGTAATGAAACCAATTTTCAGTCAGGAGCAGAAGAAAGAGAGGAACGTGGTAAGTAGCAATTGGATAAGACATCTGCTGAGACTCCTGTGCTGTTTCTGCTGAACATTAAGCCCAATTAACTGCCTGTGGAAAATGCCACTTGAACCAGCCCCACACCTGGGTGTGCACTAGGATCTGTGTGTGGTCACAGAGCTGCAGAAACTGGGTGAACTTTTGCTGTCAGCTCGACTCTGGAACCTTTTCATTTCAGAAAAAAGACTGCAAAAGCCATGCACCATATCCTGTGGAGCTAGAACACTTCTTGACACTTTTCTATTGAATGTACCTCCCCTGCCAGTGACCTTTAGAGATGCTCAGACTCACTGCCTTGCTGGAATACTTTGCATGTGATTTTCATGCATTGGGGTGCACCGAGAGGGGGGCCAGGCACAGGGAGCTGTTGGACATCTTGTACCAAGGATGCAGTCACAAGGCTGGGTGGCCAGAGGGGAGGGCAGGGAGCCCGAGTGAGCGTGGCTAGCTGAGATGTGCCCAAGGACAGGGCTGGTCCCAGCAAGCAGTGGGGATAAGGACTCAATAACTCCTGGATTTAAAACAAGCTGCTGAGTCAAACTTGCCTCCCAGCAGCTTGATACACATTTCCAAAGCAATCTCGTGCACTGAAAAGGACTAAGGAGCTGTAGACACTTAAAGAATGAAGGCTTGTATTAAGTGTGACAGGTACAGAAACTCAAAACAGAAGAAGCTGCTGTTGGAAGCCCTGAGGTCAAACACAGCCAGTGAGATCTCACATCTCGTTCAGGATCTGTTTCACCCAACTGGTTGTTACTCCCAGCCTCACTAGATGCTTCAGCTGCTTCCTACCATCAGCAGAGGCTCATCATTGCAGCCCCAGACATTAACATGGAGTTGGCTTTGTCCATGCTGCTTTTCTAGCAATTAATTCGTATTAAGACATGCATCAGATGTGACACCAGATACTCAGTTTAACCCTGTTGGCCTCACAGTTATAAATCCTTAGCTCTATTGGCTATAAGTGTGGTGGGTTTTTTTCCTGTATGCCTCCTGGGGGTAAATGTTTTTGGTATCATTAATAGCACATATCATTTGCTTCAAGCCCATGCTCAGTGTGGGGCATCAATCAGCCAAAGTAATTAATGGTTCTCTGAGTGCAGTGGTGCTTCCAAGTCTTGTCATGCCTTCTTTTAAATAGGTGGTGCAAGAAGCACATGAGAGCCAAGGATGGGAAATGCTTTCAGAAATCTGCTGAAGCAAAGGTCCTGGTGTGCATTGCTTCTGGGGGTGGTGGCAGCCTGCTGGCTTTAAATTCCTGCTCAGTCTCCAGCCATTTACTGCAGACCAGAAGCTGTAATGACTAGGAAAGAAATTTGCTCTGTTTCAGACAGAGCTATTAAAAGAAAATTATTCTCCAAGTAATTCTTATCTCATGATGGGACTACTGAATTACTGCATATTATGGGAAAGGAAACTGCAAATGTGTTGGCTCTTCTTCCCATCAGAACTCCTGGTTTATTACAATTGCCATACATGCAGGCATACCTTTTAAAAAAATCTTTTAAAAATGAAACTGCCCTGCCTTAGGTACCAAACACAAGCTAAAGCTGGCAAAATTAAAGAGCAGACTGCTCAGGCAGCTTTGCAAATGTGAGTGGTAATGGTGATTCCTTCCTTTGGCTGTGGCAGTGCTGCTCAGGCAGAAGCAAGAGGGAGGCACTGAAGGATGACACCTCCCTACTTCCAGGACTGCCCAGAGGGGAAGTTCTGCCTTGGAGAGACAGCTCAAGTAGCCCAGTCCCTCTCCTCATCCCAGCCCAGACTGTCACCAGGGTGCAAACCCCTAATTAGCACGTAGCTGTCAAGTGGGGGGGCCTGCAGGTCAGTGCCAGGAGCTGACCCCAGGGAGGCTGCTGCCTGCAGGTAAGGACCCTGGCTGCAAAGGGATCTCAGTGCTCATGGGTTTCTGCTGTCCCACTGGCAAAAAGGCCTTTTTTGATACCTTCTTATCCTTGGATGAGTTTCTGTTTCTGGTCCAGCCTGGTTCCTGTCTCCCACCACCTGATGTGCTTCTTAGCACCTTCCTCCCCCTCCTTTGCCCTCCCAGCCTCAGTGGACACGATGGCCCTGCCTGCAGATGTGCAGAGCAACTCAGCTGCATAAGAAAAAACTGCACTTAACCCCTGGTTTTAAACCAAAAGACTCGATCTAAACGTGCTTCGGGTCCTATTGCAAGTGTCCAAGGCAATGGTGTGGGAAGAATCTGTGGCTTAAAAAAGAAATCAGAAGGAACACGTTTCTTGCCCTCTCGGGTCTGGCAGCACAGATGGGGCTTCTGGGTGGTGTTTCCAAAGTGCACAACCAGGGGGCTGGGATTTCCCAGCTGGGATGTGGCTTTGGGTTGGGCTGAGCACCCTCCCCCAGAGGATGCTGACCCAGGGCTCTGCAGCAGCCATGGCAGTGAAACCTGCTGCTGTTGACAAAAGGCTTCATTGTCTCTTCTCTTACTTGGAGTTTCCTTCTCCGAAAGGTTCTGCCTGATCACAGGACACAGATGTGACATCAGAAAACTGGTCCTTGTGCCTGGGGTGATGGGTCCTGATAAACAACAGTGCCACTCATGCTTCCCCTTCTGACTGCTTATCTCTCCCCAGACCCCCTTCCCATGGAGCTCAGCCCCTCCCCAGCACAGCCCAGCTGTCCCTGTGGCTTTGCAGCAGCCAGTTCAAGGACACAGCCTCAAGTCCCTCTCCAGAAGTCCCTCTGCTGAGATGATGGACCCTTTGCAAATCACCACCTGCACGTTTGTGCCTAAGCAAACAAACCCCTACAGATCCATAGGTGCAGCTGCTTGCTTTTGGCTGGGGGGTTGATACCCTCCAGCCCTGGGAGCAGGACCCAGCTGCAGTGAAGTCTGCACCAGCCACCTGGGCCCTGGCTCCACCTGCCTCCTGGGATCCAGACCAGGACCCACGTCGGTACGAAACCTTTTTGCTAACCTGGCTCCTCCTGTAAATGGTGCAGAGCAGGAAACCACTTTCCTACTCTTTAATGTCCTGGTGTAATTTGAGAGTCAAGCTTCGTGCAGATCGGAACACGTCGGTGATGCCTGGAAAGTCATTATGGCATCTATTATTATTTTAATATTTATTAAGTGCTGACAGTATAATACTTTTCTTAAAACTTTAGGGAGGGTAAAACATGTACCACAAGGCATGGGGAGGTGAAGATAGTTTTCTGAAACCACTCATTTATATTTCAACTTTACAGCCACTTCCCTGTGACCTACTTTTGATCATATCTTGGTTTCTTCATGTCTTAAATTCTGTAAGGTGGCTGATTATTTTCATTTCAAGTTCTTTATGGGAGAATGCAAATACTATTTCTGCCTGCTGGAGGCACACTGGGAACTTCCTATTGATAAAGCAATTGATCATTGTATTCAAGGGCAGTGGAAGAGGTTTAACTTTTCTAGAAGCTGGAAGTCTTTCTTTTCACTTATTGTGGTCATGTAAGAGCAAGATGCCAAGGGTTATCAGGAGGAGATCTCTGTGTTTAAAAAGGAACTGAGAAGACTAAATTTCTTTTGACCTCTGGATTTATTTATTTTTTTCTCTACAATGAGGGGAATCCACTAAAGTAATTTTGCAAAATTGAAGAGCAGCATTTGCAATATTCTGTGGGCCTGGCAGGTTGGATCATCTAATCCAATCCAGATTTTGTACTGATGATATTATTATTATTATTATTATTATTATTATTATTATTATTATTATTATTATTATTATTAGACTCTAAGGCATCTTGTCATAACCAGTTTAGGTTTTATCCAGGTTGCATACTCTTTGGAGATGGTACAGTCTTCTGTCAATTGTCACCTAAAGGAATGGGTTTATTTATGTGAAAGCATCGTTGATAGTGATTTAGCTCACTAATTGGCTGTCAGATTGATTATAAACATTAGTGAACTTGGTTTAGATGCTCTGTGAAGGTGTGAGTCACAATGTAGGTGAACCCCTGAGGTTAGGGTCCTGGAACAACTGTGCTGTGTCCAAACTAGTCTCCACCATAACACTGGGTAACTCAAGCAGTTGGTCCTTGATTACTTTAATTTAAAACAGGACTGCAGACTTGAAAGAAAAGTCTGTAGCAATATAATTATATTAATATAAGAACTTCAGGACAGCTGAGGGACACAAAAAACACAGAGCAGCCAGAGTCTATAAGAAATGAATAGCTGAGTTCCTCTCACATCTGGATTTCACTACAGTGAAGCGTTGTGGAAACTGGATTGCAATTGCAGGCTCCTATCCCGTGGCTTTAGCTAAAACTCTTTGGTTTTATACTTTGTTTTAATTCCTGTGTTATTAATTGCCAATGCAGATAAGATGTCTTAATGGGCGTGAGCTCTCCTGCCATGGCATTCCATTAGGGAGGTATCATTACATTTCAGCCACACGTCATTAAACATTTCAAAACACATCCAGAAGGGCAGTTGTATATACAAGACACATGATTTCAGGCAGTATATTTTGCTAAGCTGCACAGCCCTGCAGATGAAGGGGCAACACGTGCCTCTGGCACAGCTGTGGGCAGGGCTGTGGTCACTGCTCCCCTCCCAGTGCCCAGCGGGGCAGTTAAGGGCAGTTTAACACTTTGCCAGTTGTTTTTCACAGCATCCCAGAATCCCAGGGGTTGGAAGGGACCTGGAAATCTCCCCCAGCCCACCCCCCCTGCCAGAGCAGGGTCACCCAGAGCACATCACACAGGAACGTGTCCAGGGGGGTTGGAATGTCTCCAGAGAAGGAGACTCCACAGCCTCTCTGGGCAGCCTGTCCCAGGGCTCTGTCACTCTCACAGCAAAGAAGTTCTTCCTGAGATTCACATGGAACCTCCTGTGCTCCAGTTTGCACCCACTGCCCCTTGTCCTACCACTGGACATCACTGCACAAAGCCTGGCTCTGCCCTCCTGACACTCACCCTTTACATATTTGTGACCATTGATGAGGTCGCCCCTCAGTCTCCTCTTCTCCAAGCCCAACAGACCCAGCTCCCTCAGCCTTTCCTCAGCAGGGAGATGTTCCACTCCCTTCATCATCTTTGTGGCTCTGCCCTGGACTCTTTCAAGCAGTTCCCTGTCCTTCTGGAACTGAGGGGCCCAGAACTGGACACAATACTCCAGATGTGACCTCACCAAGGCAGAACAGAGGGGGAGGAGAACCTCTCTTGACCTACTAACCACCCCCTTTCTAATGCACCCCAGGATGCCATTGGCCTTCTTGGCCACAAGGGCACATTGCTGGCTCATGGTCACCCTCCTGCCCAGCAGGACCCCCAGGTCCCTTTCTCCCACTCTGCTCTCCAGCAGGTCAGCCCCAGCCTGTACTGGTACATGGGGTTTCTCTTCCCCCAAGGATGGGAAAGCAAGGAGGCCTGTGGAGGCATGGAAGGGGAGCAGGGATCCATGGGGAGATCCTGCAGGTGACCAAGGGGAGATGAGCATGGTGGAGAAGTCTGTGTGGCAGGGGTAGAGGCAGGTGACATTTCAATCCTGGTTTGTTCACACAGGAAGGATGACATTGGGAGCAGCCCCCACATGGGGAGTGCACTGTGTGGAGTGTTCAGCTCCTGAGGAACCAACCCCCAGCCACCAGCAGCAAGGGGAAAAATGGGGGACATGGGTCTGGCAGGAGTTTGGGGTCCCCTGAATGCAGCCTGCTGCTGGCAGCACCCTGTAAAGGCAGCACAAATAGGCAGTTTTCAACAAAGCTTTATAATTAAGGCCCAATATAGAAAAAAACAAAACAACCCTCAATTCCTCCACAAAATCAGCTAACTCCAAACAGAAGGATTATTCCTCTCCTGCATCCCTGTCTCCCAGAGCAGCTGCTTCATTTAGGTAATTCAGGCCTCTGTTCCCTCTCTGCTGGGTGCTAATGGATGGAGATGCTTTGCAGAAGGTGTGTGTCCCTGCTCCCCTGCAGGCACAGGGCAACTGCCTGGGGAGGGAGGTTTGGGAAGCTCAGAAACCTCCTTGCTCTTCATTTGCTCTTCATTTCTGCGTGTGCTGCTGCAGAGGGAAAAGCCATCAAGCCTGTTGGAGGGAGCAGAGGTCGATGCCACGCAGAGAAACCCAGCAGCTGGAAAACTTGGGGTGCAAGTGTAACCCTGAGAGTGCTTCCAGCTTGGTTTCATCCAAGTCCTGAGATTTCAGTACTAAGCCAATTTTAGCCTGAATTGTCTGACAGCTCCTCTTTGTGCAGTATTGACAGAATGGTACTTTTGGAAAGAGAAGTGATTTATTTTCTTGCCTCCCCAGAGCAAATAGGCTCCATGTGCACTGGTGAGATGCTACTTCTCTTCCTTCTGAGCTAAGGCTGCTTAAAAAGAAAGCCTGGTAGCTGGCTTTCCTTGCTGCCATGGCTTTGATTCTTCTGGAAGGACAGGTATTAGTTACAGGATCTGAGCACACACTATTTTAGGGGGGTTCCTCTTGGAATTACTGCTCAGGTGCCTTCTCCAGCAGCCTGGATGGAACTTAGGCCATGGGCAAGTCCTGACTAAATCCCAAGGCAAGAAAAGACAAAAGTCACTGCATTTTGAATGTGTCTCTCATTAACTGTCCTCCTGAGCTGGTGGGGACTGTGGGATATTAAGTGCTGTCAGTTCCATAAAGCAGAATTTGACCTCCAAGGTCAAATGATGACACAGCCCTTCACATGTGCAGTGGCAGAACCAAAGGGTCTGTTCCCCTTCCGTGGGTTCTCAAAATCTGCTCCCTCAGTATCAGTTCACTGTCCCCTGGACAGAAAAGATTGTTTATGCTGGGGAAAAACCAAACTGACAACCCTGCATTTTCCTGCCTGGCTTCTTTTTCTTCACCAGGCTTAGTTTTTTTTCCCACATCCTGCCATTCATGTCATGCCACAGTGAGGTGCAGTGAGGGAAGAGCTGCTATCAGAGAGTCCTGAAGTCACCTTACAATGGCTGACCACAGAAGCAGAGTGGCTGGGTCACCTCTGCAACCTGCAGCTTGGAGGGTGTGTGTGTGTGTGTGGACACAGCAGCTGCTTGAGACACCCAGTTTCCCCCCACCTTGTCTGCCTGGGACCTGCCTGCTGCAGGGACCTGCTTCCCTAACCAGAGACAAATTGATGGGAATATTCACCAAGCCCTTATGGAATGTTCTGAGATGCTGCTCCTAAAGGCAAGGAGATCCAGAGGTAGAAAAGTCAGTATTTTTTAATGAAAAATGTAATTACAGTTTTGGTCAGGTTGAATCTATGACATCTCTCTCAAGTGCCTGGTATTGATTTTAGTCCCAACCCCAGGGACATGTAGTCTGAGACCTCTGAAATCCCTCTAGCCAGGGTCTAAGCCTGCTGTTCATTCCATAACTTCAACTTAATTCCAGAACTTCAGCTGCAGATTGTGCCTCCAACCAACTTTACCTCCATAGGATTCATATTTTATTGACTCTGGGCAAACACAAGTGAGGGCAACCTGTGCCTGCCACAAGGAAGATGACTTTTGAGACTCAATCTGTAAATAGAAGGGAAAGGGCTATTTAGGTGTATTTTGGAACTGGCAGAAAACTGCAGCAGATTGCATTATTCAGTGGGTAATGTAATGTTAATGCTGCCTTGTAGCTGGGGGGGAGAGAACTTAAGGTTTAATCATTTTGTAATGCACTTAGGTTGCCCGTTTTAGATTTGTCAGCTGTCATAAATGAGCTGCAGTTTTATCCTGGGACTATATATAGAAGGACTATTTATATATTTTTCATCTGCAGCTTATGCAGTTTAGACAAATAAAAGAAAGGAAAGAGCCAGGAGGGAGTGAGGGAGGGATGCACCCTCAGCTCTGCTCCATTCAGAGATTTCCCTGGTGCCTCCACTCCTGACAAAACTGCCTTCTCCTAAGCCTCAGCTTAGCTGGTTGACATTTTGAATGAAACAACAAGAATTTCAGGTCGAGGAGAGGAGAGCAGGGCCAGGCAAGGCTGCAGTTCAAACTGCAGCCACACAGGAATGGCAGTTGGTGACCTCCTGCTTTGTGTCTTGAGCCTTTATCATTCCTCAGCACCAAACCCCAGGAAATCCTCTCCCATGGCATCACTCCTCACCAGTTTGATTGAAAAACTGTAATATCCTTTTGCATTTTAAATTCTGACTAAAAGCCACCCACGTTGTGGCTTTTTGTGGACTTATTTTAGCAGTTCTCAAACAAAGACCAGTTCTCAAACTGTGTCTTCTCACAACCATCCATGGAAATCTTGGGGCACATTGCAGGCTACCCAAGCACTGCTTGATGTTCTTGCCCCCCTCCCCCAAATAAATAAGGCTTGCAAAAAGGATTTGCTGCTCCTATCAGCTCAAAGAAGTAGTTGAATGTGTTTGCTTTATGGGGGCAGGCATTTGAAAAAATCCAAGGGAAACTTGAGAAAGCAGAACATCCTGCTGATCATAAATTTCAAGTATTCCCATTGTCTCCTCTTTTAATCAAATTCTTACTCTGGAAGCAATTTCTGTGGGGGGTTTTGCCTTGATTTTTTGTTCTTGTCATTGCTACATTCTGCAGGGCAAAGGATTTCTTGTCTCCAACAATAATAATCAATGCTCTTTAAGAAGCAAGAATACTCTGTTTTCATCCATAGCATTTACCTACAAAGAGCATGGTCATTTGTACAGAAAAGGCAGCACATCCTTCCTGCAGGACAGTCTGATTTATTGACTGTGCATCTGTTTCATATAAAGTGCCCCAAGTAGAATCAAAACCTCCCTTCTAGCAAAACCAGGGCAGTCTCTTTAGTTTCCAATAAATCATGTTCTACCTGTGGGATGTCTTGTTAACAACTACAGGCTGGATCCAGAGGGGGTTTTCAGTTTTCCTTTTTTATTTTGAACTACCCATCACAAATATTCTGGGTTTCTGGGGCCAGCTGAACAACCTTCTTGCTGAGGCAAAACTCCTTTTCCTTTCAGAGGGAGTTTGGTGTTAGTAAACTCACAACATCAAGTATCTCATTAGCCAGACACATCTTTCAGAGGGAGTTTGGTGTTAGTAAACTCACATCAAGTATCTCATTAGCCAGACACATCCCTCCAATGATCCATCATGGAATGACCAGGCTTCAGAAACCAGCCTGGGAAAACCATAAGCCAAAATCTTCCTTCTTTCTGCTTGCACTTAACACCTTTGCCTTTATCCACCCAATTTTTATATACTTAAATTCAGAATGCATTTCAATGTCACAGGGTAAGGTTTCCATTAAGAAGACTAAATTCTATATCCAGGGAAAATATCTGGTTTCCCACTGCTGGAAACGTCTTGCCAGAGCAGGAGAGGACAGTGGGCTAAGCAGGAGAGTGAAGGAAGTGAAGCTACCAACAGAGTTAGGGAGAAGTGAAGGAGGTTTTAGCAGAAGAGAAGCTCTGTTCCCCCTTGGAGCCCATCCCTCCCTCATGGGGATCCCAGCCCTCCTCCCGAGGACATCCAGGGTGGGGATGCCACTGGGCATTGCACCTGCTGCCCACCTCCCTGGTGGCATCCTCAGCACCAGCATTCCCCAAACCAGCTGAGGATTCAGGAGGCTGCAGGATGGGAAGCACTCCCTGTTCCCAGGGCAGCTCCACTGCAAACGTGTGAGCTGCAGCCAGAGTGGCCCCGAGGGGCCCGTGCCTGTCAGGGGTGCTGGTGCAAGGCTGAGATGATCATCTGAAGGCTTACACTGATGTCACATGGAGTGGAAATTGTCTCTGCATCATCATCTGAAGGCTTACGTTGATGGCACATGGAGTGGCAATTGTCTCTGCATCATTTGTGCAGGAGGATGCTTATAGCAGCCAAGAAGCTTTAGGCTGATGCTGTGACCCTGCCTGTGAAGTACAAAGGTGTCAAGGGAAAGGGGAGTGAACTCCTGCAAAACACCAGCCCAATGAGCCACGGCAGAGCTGGAGCTCATCTCCTACCCTGTGGGCTGCACCCCCTGTGCACCTGCATCCTCCTTCTCCCCCAGCCCTTTACTGGTGAGCTCCAGCCATGCTGGTGGTTCCTCAGCAGAGCCATGAGGGCTTCACATGTGGCTGCAGCACCAGGTCCATCTGAAGTCCATCATCCCCCTGATGTCCCACCAACTGAGTGGCCTTCCCTGAAGAGGACTCTGGGGAGCTGGAAAGAGCAGCTTTGAGGTAATTCTGCCTCTCCTCTTGTGTTTTTTCCTGGACAAGGAGGGTCTTCATTTCTGACAAAGCCTCATGTTCCCACTGTAATATAAATTACAGGGTAAAAATACCACAGATGGGATGAGCTCAGTCCTTGACCTTGTTTCTTTGCTGCAAAAAGCCAGGTGGTGCTTCTGGTGGTTTCTCTATTGCCAGTCAGGAATCAAACAGTTCCTGTCATTACCTTGCCAGTCCTTTGTCCCTGGGCAGGGAGCAAAAGAAAGTCACCTCCCCAACAGTTTGCCAGCTCTTGAGACATGCTGCTATTTCAGTGTCACCTGCAATGTTACTGCCTTTGCCCAGGTGCTGCATCACCAGGCTGCTGGGACCAGACCTCAGGGATGGACTGTGCAGCCTGCACGTGAGGCTGCTCTAAAAAGCACCTCTTCTCTTCAGGGGGCCTGAAGAAGCCCTTGAGGAGCTTGAGGACACCTTGGTTTGCTTGTTCCCAGACCCAGGAACGCCCCAGGCTCCTGCCACAAGCAGCCCAGGACACCTGGCTGACACATGGGATGTTCAAGGTGCCATTTTGGGCTTCTTACTTTGAGGAACTTTTCCAAAGCACTTTGGTCTGTGCTGGCAGTTGTCTCTATGTCACATTCTATGAGGGAGAGTTTCTTCTTCAGCCTTTTCTCAGCTGTTTTTCCTGCCTTTCTGATCCCTTTGCCAGTCTGGCCAGGCCAGAATTTGATCCCTGATAGACACTTTATTATAATCAGATATTTGCCTCAGTGGCAGGGTTGTTCTGAGGTCTAATTCATTTTGCAATCTCTAATTAAATTGATTGGAGATCCTGGGGTGGAAGGTCTTTTCAGAGCAATAATTTACTAAATAGTTGGGTTTTTTTTGCTCTGTCAACCTTTTGTGTGGGACAAATTTAGCATCCAGAAGTGAAGGATGAATCATCCTTTCTCAGGCTTTGGTGATGTTGGTTGAAGCTTTTTCTCACTCACCTTAATCAAAGAAGCAATGAAAAATTGCTGATCACCTGCATGGAGGCCCTTATGTTGGAATATGTGGCCCATCATCTACACAGTCAGCAAGCAAATAACACTTGTTCCAAAAGAATAGAAGTGCTGGACCCAGGAAATGTGGGAGATGTGGATGTCAGCCCTCGTGTCCCTCTTGGAATAGTCATTTTTTCTCTGAACAGCCTGATAATCAATAGGTGGTATGTGACAGGGTCATATCCTGCTCCTGAGCCAGCCACTTCCAACAGGCTGTGGCTGTGACCTGCACCCCTGCACACCTGCAGTGGCCTTCAGGTCACCTGTGTAACCTCATTTCTCTAGAATCAACCCACCTAGCCAAACCTTTCCCCTGGGAGGTTGGATGACATGTCATTCAGACACGGCAGAGAAATGTGCAAAATTATCAAAACTGACCAATTGCCTTGGTATGCTAAAGTCATCTGAAACCTTAATGAACCCTAATAAATGTCTATTTCATGCTTACACACAGAAGTGACCTTTTAAGGGTCCTTTGGGGGACTTTGAAGGGAGCTTTGGGGGACGACCAGGTCCTTACTCACATGGTGCTTCCTCCAGGGCCAAATGCACATTGATTCAAGTTTAGTCTTCTGAGACAGAGGAGTCTTTGTACCTTTGTGCCCTGCTGGGGTTCCAGCCCTTATTCCCAGGAAGCTGAGCCACCCCATGCTGATTTTGAGAGCCAGCTGAACTCCTGCCTCCCCAGGCTTCATGTTGGAGAAATGCTTGGGTTCTGCCTGATGGCTCATTTCAGATAACTCAAAGAAGAAAAGCTGTGGATTGAGGAGGTGTGGGAGATGTGGACTGTGATCCTCCTGTCCCACTTCATGTGGTCATACTGTGTTTCCGATGCCTGGGTAATTAATGAATGTTGTTTGATGGATTGTCTCATGTCAGGCAACTAAGAAAACCTGACCTTCTCCATGGCTTTTGCCTTTAGACCTTAGTAATATGTAATGGATAAAGGGCTGAGAAGATCAAGGAATTTTAACTGGAATCTATTTTTCCCCAAAAAGCAATGCTGGCCTGTTAACAACATCTCATTCACTTTGGAAAGACAGGTTTTGATAAAGCTTTTTGAACACCATAAAATGTTTTCAATGTTCAAAAAGAAACTGCTTTCCAGATATCTCAGTCTGCACCATCTTTTTCATATTCAAAGGTAAAATAATTATAAACCAGAATAATAATAAGGCCAGAGAGGAAATGACACATTTCAAATTAATCTAAACAGATCCAGGATGAACCTTGTTTGAGTTTTCTTTCCCTTTTCAGTTTGCATTTCTTTTGTCTCAAGCTAAACCAGAGAAATATTTCAAAATCTTCCACATGCAAAAACATTTCCTTGCCCAGCTCTAATTGCTTGATTGAGTTATTTGTAGACAGATCACAACTCCCTTCAATTAATCAGTTCCATGAATGTTTGTTTGCCACAATCCCTGACCCACAGCTCATTCCCAGACCCAATCCTGGTGCTGATTTAATTAGCCAGTTCACTCCCATGGGCTGGGACTGTTCCCTCTTTGCCCAGGTCCTCACTTAAGCTTGGGATTTTCCTACAGCTTCTAATTCTCACTTAAAATTCATCCCTTCCAAAACCTTTTGTTGCCTCTGACCTCCCAGTGTTGGGATCTGTGTGTGAAGTTGATGCACTAGGAACATGAACCCAGCTGGAATAAATTCATTTTAAAAAGCTGAGGAGACTTTCACTGATATATTGGGGGGTTTTTTGGCGTTGCTCACCCAGTTCTAATTGCTTTGTAAATTTAATGGAGTTAATGGTGAACACTGGGTTCCTTGAGGCCAAGGGATGTTAAGGCAGGTCAGGGCCCCAGAGCCTTGTTCTTTAGCACAGGAGAGAGATGAGGAGCAGGAAAGAGACTTCATGTAAGTGACTCCTGTGAGGTAGGTTGGCAGCCTGGTGATATTCCCAGAAATTACTGTGTCCCAGAGAGTCTGGGGTGGCCCTGCAGACCCTCTCCACTCCTATAGCTATAAAAGTGGTAAGAAACTACTGTCTATTCTTCTTTTTTGCATCCTTTGTTTTCCACAACAGCTGTCTTCTTAGAGGCTACCAAAAAATCAGGGCTGCCAAGATACTTCAGTTGTGTATCAAAAGCTGTTGTGCTCTGTGATTGATTTGTTTTTTCCACTTAAATCCATGTACTTGTTGTAGTATCAACAGTGGAAATTTAAGGGTTTGATTCTGTATGAGAGTAGCCCTGTCACTCTTTGAAGAGTTAATAAATAAGCCCCAATTTAGGGTAAATCTGTAGCTCTCCTGTTCCTTTGCCAGTAGAAGAAAACTGTAAGTATGTTACATTTTTCTCTTGCTGGGTACTGCAGGGATTTTTACTGCCAGGTAAATCTGCTTTTTACAAGCAAGAATAACATCTAGAGAGATGTTTCTGATCTGCATCAAGTGCTGGATCTGATAATGTTCCCATCAGTTGAAGGTGACAATGCATGTAGGAATGAACTTGGGCTGCTTCTGTGCACATCCCAGAACATTGATTTCACTGGGAACAGCAGCAAAAGATTAAAATTGCTTCAGGGGAGGCCTAACACCCAATCAGGTTGGAACCTGGTCATCTTTAAGGTCCTTTCCAGCCTTCACCATTCTAGAGTTCTATCTGCTTTTGGCCATGGATGAGGCAACAAGGGGCAGAAGGGCAGGGGCTGGTGTCATTCACAGGAAGAAAAAAACCAAGCAAACAACAAAAACCTTGCAAAATCTATTGTCTTGGAAAGCTGCCCCCCAGAGACAAAAGCACCAGGTCCTGGCTGGGCCCAGAGCCTTGGCTGGAGCAGGGGAGGGTTGTTCTGCTGTTGCTCTGCCCGGGGCCACGCAAGGGCTTTGCCTTTGGTTTGTCCCTTGCTCTGCTCACTGGAAATGAAGCCCTAGCAGGCAATGGACAAAATTAACTTTGGAGACTTCTGGCTTTATTTCTAGCTGCTAACCAACAGGGCTGTCACTTGAGAACCTGTGTTATGGGTGTGCTGAGGGTGGGTGGTGGCTGGCTGGGCAGCTGCTGGGCAGGCACAGGGAGGCAGCAGCCTGGCTGTAACTCTGGGTGGCACAGGGAGCAGTAAAAACCTCTCCAGAAGGAAACACAAGCACTTAATGAGCATCAGATGCAGTGTAATACAGGCCAGGGACATGCTCCTAGCCAGATGTGCAGGGAATTATGTGCATAAACAGTATCATTTGGTTTTGCATCTTATTTTTCCTCCTGAACTTCCGAGGGGAAGGGGTTCCTGGCTGGCAGAGGTGGGTAGGGAAGCTGCTGGTGTGTGCTCTGTGGCTGTTCTCCCAGGTGATGGAGCTTCCCTCAGGGACTGGGCACTTATCTCCACTGCAGGTGTGATGGAGAAAACATCATCAAGTCCCAGATTTGGCTGGGAGGAGAAGGGGGACCCTGCATGTGAGCACCTTCTGGGGCAGGAGAGGCGAGCTGGGGTCCCTGGGCTGGGCAGTGCTGGTGGCTCTGGGTGCTGCAGCCTTTGCTGTGCTGTGGGACTGAACCTTGCTGCTGTGTCAGGGACCAGGTGGCAGAGGTGAAGGCTTCCCAAGGTGCTACCTGCTTCAGCCTTGGGTGTTGGAGGAAAGGGCTCAGCTCCACTGAAGCTGTGACTTTGGGCTCAGTGTTGGAGCTGGAGAAGAAGGGTTTCACCTGCTGGTACCTGTGCCTGAGGGTCACAAGTCTCTAGGGCACTAGTGGGGAACTTGCTTCCCACATGAAAAGGGAAGCTGCTTCCAGCCTCACACTACTTGTGTTTGCAGGTCTGACTGCACTTGTGATAAAGGCAGGAAGTCCTGGACTCAAGATCTTCACATTGCCAAGGCAGAAGGAAGGGAGGCTGGGAGGCTGTTTGGCAGGAGGGCAGATGAGCTGAGTGTGAAGCCTTGCTTGGCCTGGGTGTGATGTATTCATCTGGGCAAACAGCCCCATTCTCTCTTTGTTAAATTGGAAATAACTTGCAGAAAGTCTTTAAAACATGTCACCAGCTGCACCTCTGAATGCAAGGTGATATAAATGGGACTTATCTTGATGTAATGGACTTGGGTGTCCTTTCCTGAGGCTGCTTGCAGGCTGCCTGACCTGTTTCCAGGACTGAGATTCCCAGTGTTTGTTAGGGGACAAGTCTGCCTGCATTACAGGAGCAACAATGCTTCACTTGGGGGCCCAGCAGTGAGGAATCTTGTTTTCCCCATGGATCCAAACCTACTCAACCCCCTCATTCCTGCCCACCACGTAGCTGGCTTCACAAAACCCATCCCTGGTGTGCACTGCAGAGGGGAGGGGGATCCCTCTGAAGCAAGTGAGAGCTGTGTGTCTTCTCACTGCCAGCAGCCCTAGCTTGCCAGGAAGGTTTTCTGCTGTGGGGTGCTGGTGTCTGCAGTGATGTGGAGCAGTTAGCATCACTTGGAGAAGTAAATGGTAGGTAGATCTAGGCCAGAGATGCAGCAGCTTCTCACTGGGGAAGAGATGCCCCCCCAGGATTTGG
>NW_009953089.1:3326130-3339633 GCF_000747805.2 Chaetura pelagica | reverse complement strand
GTGATTGCTCCTGTATTTTGTTTAAAAATCCTTTCCCTTGAACACAGCTGAGCAAGGATGCAGTTTTCCAGCATGGTCTGTAATCCAGGGGCACCACAGGGTCCCTGGCCACTCCGTCACCCACTGGGGCCTGGGGGAGCTCAGCATCCAACAGCATCCAGCTCCAGTACAGCCAGATCTGCAAAGTTGCAAGTGCTGTCTAATTGAGAGAGATTTGTGTTAATTACCTACTTACCTGTGAAAACCTTAAGGTTCAGGATTAAGGGCAAGGATAATTTACTCAGGGGATGTTTAATGAACAGAAAAACCTACTCTTTTGTCTTCTGAGTCACTTTTTACATTAAAATTCCCTGGGCTTATCATTAGAAATGTAATGTTTTCTGAACAGCAGTTCAGAAATGAGGGGGAAACATGGTTTGTTTCCCACCCCTCCACTTTCCTAATGTTCTCAGGTTTGTTTTCCAGTGGTTAATAAAATAGCACTTCTGAGCACCCTGTCTCACATAAGGTGTTTAAATCTGTGGGGCACTTCTGATTATTTTTTTCTTAATATATATATCTATTCCCTGGGGCAGTTAGCAAACCAGATCTAGTGCAAGTGTTTGGTTGTTTAGGAGCAGAAGAAAGAGTTAATGAAGGGTGGTGTGGAGACCAGAGGCCCCTGGGGACTGTCACCCTCCTGGCTCATGGGAGCTGGTCTGACAGATGAGGGGGGAGCTGCCCAGGGCAGAGATTGTCTCCTCCAGAGGCCGTGGCACCATGCAAAGCACTTAATAAATGACATGATTTAGAGTCAATCACATAATTATACCTCTCTGCTGAGCTCCTGAGTTCAGCTCCTACTCCAGGCTCTCAGGCTGTGCTTTGCATTGCTCTCTGCAAAGCTGCTTTTTGGAAAGGGTCTTTCACTGCATCTTTTTCCTTTCCTTTACTCCAAATCCAGGGGCAAGAGAACTGCATTTGCTCCTCCTGAGGGCACCCATTTACTCTGCCCATCCCCAATAACACCTGCTGCACTCAAGCCATGCAAGTGAGGAGTTTCCATGCACAGCACTCCCCATTCCAGGGGTGAATGCAATGGTGGGACTTGGTGGGCATGAAGAGGCATCATCCCTTGCCCCACTGCTGCAGGAAAACACCATTGAAGGAAGCTGCACAGGCAGGAAAGAGGTCAAAAACAGCAACCAAGAGGCTGTGTACAGCTTCAGACTGCCTGTTCATTCATCTTGGAGTGAAGCCACTCTAAAATAACCCTGACGTTCATTCCCTATCCATTTGTGTGAGTCTTTTGATTTGTTCCTGTTCCATGGAAAAGGACCATAGTCTGCATGGGCTGAGCAGTTCCCCAGAGAACCAAGCTCAAAGGGAGAAAGGCTTATGGGGCTTAGACTTGGCACTTTGGAGTTCAGATGCCTCCTGGGGGAGGGCAGAAGGTGCTTATCTGAGCTGGGTGACTTGCAAGAGGCTGGATTGCACCTCATCAAATCACAGAATTGCTTGAGTGGGAAGGGACATTAAAGATCATCTGGTTCCAAACCCTCTGTGTGGGCAGGGACACCTCCCACTAGACCTGGTTGTTCCAGGCTCCATCCAACCTGCCCTTGAACACTTCTAGTGATAAAGCTCCCACAACTTCCCTGGGTAACCTGTTCCAGTGTCTTACCAGTACTTTTTTCCTAATATCCAACCTAAATCTGCCCTTTTCCAACTTGAAGCCATTCCCCCTTGCCCTGTTGCTACATGCCCTTGTAAGAAGTCCTTCTCCAGCTTTCCTGTAGCTTCTGCAGTTATTGGAAGGCTTCTCTAAAGAATTCCCTGGAGCCTTCTCTTCTCCAGGCTGAGCATCCTTGGGCTGGCTGTGCATGCTCTCCTGCTTAAGGAAAGTGGGTGTAAGGGAGAGAGGTGCCCAGAGAGGAGGCAGCAGCACAAGCCTGAGGGATACTTGGCCATGGAAGGCAGCTTGCAACCACAAAAGCAGGTTTCTCAAATCTGGAAGCTGGGTTTTTAAGCCCAGAAGCAGATTTGCTGGTAGAAACATTTGGGGAACAGCTGGTATCAGCTATCGCTGCTCCTCCCTGTCCATGGGGATGGATTGCATTGCTGAAAATTTCTCCTTGGCAGCTCTCCCTGTACCCCATGCCTTGGTAATATTCTAGGCTGGGAATGTAAGATGTGGAGCATCAGTCCTGGCTTTTTGCCACTGTGGAGCTGCTTGTGTGGAGGCAACCCCTGGGTACCACTTGGGTGAACCTTCTGGGAGGTTTTTACTGTCTGAGAAGCTGGTTGTGAGGGACAAGGGGATTTGGATCTAACCCATATGATCTGCATGTAGCAGAAATCCAGATACACCCAGAAGGAAAGATGGGGAAATTAGGACAACAGGAGTTGATGGGCTGAGAAGTTAATTAACATGTTGAAACATTTGACCTAAACTCAGGCTCTTTCCCATTTTCTTTTGTCACTATTAGTTTGGTTTGGGTTTTGATTTTTAATATTACTGCTCAGGATAAATTTTGCTCCTGAACTAGGAATAAATTATATCAGCTAAATGTCAGACTGATGTGTTAATTCTCTTGCAATGCAGTGGCAAAACCATGTAACAATTCCCCCCACCACCATGTACCTTCCTCTGATTCACTCTGTGGCTCAGCTCATAGTTTTGCAGCCTTGTAGATTTCAAGAAACCGAATGACAATCCCAGAAGTTGTCTCTTTATTGCATCCATCTGCTGCAGGATGGGGAGCAGCTCCTTGTGATACACTTGGAATAACACATCTGCTGCTCTACATTGCAGTGCAGGGTCCTGGCCCCTTCTCTTGCTTTCTGTGAGAAATCAGGAACAGGATGACAAATAAAGCCCTGGTTGCCTTTGTCAGCTCCAGGCTAGATGAAATACCCACACAATCATAGCACCATCCCATATTTATTTAAAAATATTGAACTATTTATAATGGGGAGGTCATCAACATGCTGCATTCATTAGCAAGGGCTCCAGGGAAGAGGCAGCAGTGAGCAAAAAAAAGAAGCCAAATGGGGTCTACACAAAAGAAGGAGCAAAGAAACATCCTTTTGAAATGTCAGTGCTGAGCAGCAATTAAAACCAGGAAGACTCAAAACACAGGGAATTTCAGTAGTCTGAGTACAACAGCCAGCCCTGGCTGCCAGGGAACCCATGGTGGGATGCCCAGGGATGTAAGGGTAGAGGATCAGGGCTGTGCTGCACAGTGAGGTGTGGATGGATTTCCTTCATGAAAAGGAGGGGGGAAATGCTGCTGGTGCAGAGAGCAGGCAGCAGCAAAGGCAGGCACAGAGCATGCTGAGAAGGGTGGCAGGGTGGGGGTCAGGCCAGGGTTGCATGCTGCAGGATGCTGAGCACCCCTCTGAGCCTGGGGGGCTGCCCAGATGCCTGCAGGTGAGTGCCAAGGCTCTGCCAGGTGGAGGCTGGCAAATGCCACTTGGAGGGAAGGGGCTGCTTTGAGGTGTGAGCCCAGTGTTAGGTCAGGTTGCTCAGAGGTGGCCACTTGATCTTACAAAGTGCTCTTGGGCTCAACAAGGGCAAGTGTAGAGTCCTGCACCTGGGGAGGAAGAACCCCCTGCACCTGATGGAAAACAGTTCTGAGGAGAAGGATCTGGGGGTCCTGGTAGATGGTAAGTGATCCATGAGCCAGCAATGTGCCCTTGTGGCCAAGAGGCCAAATGGAATCCTGGAGTGCATAAGGATGAGTGTGGCTAGGCCAAAAAAGGTCATTCTCCCCCTCTGCTCTGCTCTGGTGAGGCCACAGCTGGAATCCTGTGTCCAGTTCTGGGCTCCCCAGTTCAAGAGAGACAGGGAACTGCTGGAGACTCCAGAACAGGGCAACAAAGATGACTGGGAGATTGGAGCATCTCCCTGTTGAGGAAAGGCTGGGAGAGCTGGGGCTGTTCAGCCTGGAGAAGAGAAGGTTGAGGGGAGACCTTGTTAATGCATCCAAGTATCTGAAGGGTGGGTGCAGGGGGGATGGAGCCAGACTCTGCTCAGAAGTTCCCAGTGACAGGATGAGGGGCAATGGGCACAGGCTGGAACATGGGAAGTTCCATTTAAATATGAGGAAAAACATCATTCCAGTGAGGGTGACAAAGCCCTGGGACAGGCTGCCCAGGCAGGGTGTGGAGTCCCCTTCTCTGGAGACATTCAAGACCCACCTGCATGCAGCCCTGAGTGATGTGCTCCAGGGGATTCTGCTTCAGCAGAGGAGTTGGGCTGGAGGATCTTCAGGGGTCCCTTCCAACTCTGACAAGTCTGTGGTTCTGTGCTCACAGGATGAGTGAGTGTTCAAGGCAAATGACAGAAGGAGGGCTTGGGGCATGATGTGCTCTCTCTTGAAAAGTGTTTATGAGCAAACAGGAATCTGTCCAGTAACTTAATGCTATTGCAGTGGTTTTAGAGCTCTTTGAGTCCCCTTCACTCCATCTCCCATTGAAATCTGCTCAGAAGAGCTGTTACACCTTGTGCAAGTGCCATCCAGTCTCTGCTGACCTGGCGTGCAGGCAAGTGCAACCTGTGGTACCCAGGCTCACATTAGGAAAATGAATTGGCAGAGGTCAGAAGAGATGAGGAGATGAATCTTTCATCTCTGGCTTGCTGTGCCCTTTCAGAAATTGATTTGCATTGGGCAGTTGTGTGGTACTTTTCCTTTTATATTTCATTTTCTCATCCATTTAAAATAGCCGTGGATCACATCCAATACCCAAAGTGCTCAGATGGGCTTTGGGGCTGTCCTTGGCACTTTATACTTCACACTTCCCAGGCTGCCTTCTGAAAATGTGTTTTTAGAGGTTTCTCTCAAATTTTTCCCTTACCTGCACAGAGGCTTTTAATGGTTTTAGTGACATCAGATTTGCAGCCCTTGCAAAGTGGCAAAACAAAACCCAGAGCTGTATTTCCCATCCTTCTCTGCCCCAGGGTCTCCCCCCCTCCCTGCTTTCTGCATTTGCTCTTTCTCCCCCTCCCACCCTGAAACTCCACGAAAAATTTCCAATTTTTTAGGAGTCCCTGCAGACAGAGAGGGAATGATCCATCACTTCAAATTCCCATCCTACTGCTGGGCTCAGGGCATTTTATTTTAATGTAGAATTTTACAGAAATTCCTACAGGGACTTTTCATATCTTTATTCCCTGGTGGCATTGCTGCTGCTGAATCATCTAGGAACTGCAACTGGCTTGGCTGGAGAGAGTTGTGAGTTTGGGAATTATCAACATGCTGGAGCTGGCCCCTGTTCAAGGCAAGGCTTCCACTTCCCTCATACACCTCGAGTCCAATCCCTGCTGAATTGTGGAGGGCAAATAGGTTGGATCTCCAGCTGTTAAGACTGGACATAGGGCAGGAGATGGAAACTGGGAACAAATATGCCAGGGGCTGTGTTAGAGCCAAGATATGAGAAGTGCAAAGACAACTCTGGTGCTTCAGATGTTGTCTCCAAAGAGTCACTGGGGAGGAGCAGCTCCCAAGACCAGCAATGAGTAATTCACTGCAGTTTATCCCCTGGTGGGCTCCTTTCTCCCAGTTTTGGCCCTGCACTGGGCAGTGGGCTGTGTGTGTGATTGCATAATGTCATTCTGTCTCCATGGATCCAGTTCTTCAACTAAAAGCTCATTTCATGCAAGTCAGGAGCTTCAAGACTTCATCCTACAGCAATGAAAAAGAAAGTAGCCTAGCAGCAAAATGGTGTTGAGGGATGTGCAGGAGATATGATGTCCATCCATCGTGGTGCTGTATGGATGGACCTCTTGCACAGGGTTTTGCAAAGTGGCCTTGGGATTGTGGAAAGCCTCTGTGAGCAGGTGCTGAGGCCTGGGAGTTGAGCAGTCCCTGCTGTGGGATGGCAGCAATATTCTGATTTCTCCTCCCTGTGGTGGCTGCCCACGGTGGGTCTGGCAAGCTGCTGCTGGCAGAAACCTGCAGGGGATGCCTTGACCTCAGCTGGGCAGAGCAGGAAGGTGGAGCTGCTTCCTCTGCAAGCCTGCCTGCCAAAGACATGATTCAGATTTTACAGCTAATTGCCTGGCCTGGTCTTGCTGCCAGGAAGGGATAACACTCAATGAGTCGCTTGTCTCTCAGTCGCTGCTGTCCAAGACCCTGTGTGCACCTCAGAAAACCAGTCCTGTGGCTGGGCTGCCTGGTGGCCCAGAGGTCCAGCCTTTCCCACGCCCTCCCCTGCTCCTGTTACCTGCTGGGCTGCTGATCCCTCCGGGCCTTGCAAGCAGCCCCTTACCTGGGGAGGGGGTGGTGACAGTTTCCAGGGTGACCCAGAGCCAAGACAGGATTTGATGTGACTTCCCACGTAGCTTTCTGCTTTTGACAAAAGCCTGGCCCTGCAGGGGCTGCTCTGCCAGGGCATGGTGAGCCGGCTGGAAATTCATGCCATTGGCCCCTGGTAGCAGGAGGAGCTTGACTCGAAGCCAAGCGAAACTGGCTGTGGGCACTGGCTCCAAACCCCATCTGTTTTGCTCTGGGCAGCCCTGAGCTCCCAGCTGGAGGGCACGAGGAGATAAGAAGCCCACGTGGCAGACAAAAACCCATCAGCCCATCAAGTCCCTGAAGAGCAGCTGAGAAAAGAGGCTTGTAAGGACCACCCCGGGGAGGCTGGGCTGTGCTGCCACTGTCCTGCCAGCCTGCTCCCTTTGGGGTCTGCTCCTCTGCCACCCCTCTGGAGCTGGTTTGTTCCCAGTGTGCCCCCAAGCTGGCTCCCAGCAGGGCTGCCTTTCACCCTGTGCCCCCCCGGAGAGCAGAGCCAGGCTGGAGCAGGAGGAACCTGGAGTTTGACGGCTCCAGGATCCGGCCCCGCACCCTCGTGTGATGCTGCTAGGAAAATACGGGGCAAACAATGCAGTGGGAATAACTTAGCCCACATCCAGCTACAGAAGAGCTGTTCCCAGGAGGTTTTGCTCAGTCCTCGACTCATTTAGCAGGCTGGGCTGGCAGATGAGGCAGCGAGACGTGCTAATTCGGGCCCGTGGTTGCTGCGGAGGAATGACGAGACAGTCTGGGAGGCAGTGCCAGCTAATATTCTGACTCCAGGCAGGGAGTCAGGAATCCTAATCCCAACTGCCACTGACCTGCTCCCAGGCCCCCGAATCCCTCTTTGGAGCTGCTTGGAGGAAAGGAGCATCTCTCATGGTGTTTGGCCGAGTTAGCCCTGGGAGCTGTTTATCCCAGCCAAGGCTTCTGGCTGTTGGGATATATAAATAGTAATGATGATCATCATCATCTTTCCATAGGGGGTATGGCACTGAGGGCCAGTGCCTCTTTATCCAAGATACTGCTTTTGTTGGACCAAGCTAGTGCCTGCACATGATGCTGCTTTAGCACAAAGCTGCTCTTGCAGGAGCAGCAAGCACTGAGGGGATCAGGGCCATTTCTGGAAGGGGCAGCATCAGACACCACCACGGCTTCTTCTGCTTCAGGGCTTCAAAAAGCAAGGCAGGGTTTGTGTAACTTCCAACTCACCGAGTGGTATCTTGTGGCGTGTTAATTGGCTCTGCTTCTGAGAACACTGATGTGTGTGCTCAGCCTTACACATGTGGCTTGTCTGATGCCTGTAAATTACTCCTGTGAGCAGAGTGAAGCCAGTCCCCAGCTGCTGCAGCACCAGGGCCGTGCTGTGTGTGCTGCCTCCTCTGTCGTGGCTTTTGCCAGAACTATAATTATGACCCAGAGAGGGACCTCCCAGCTACTCCTCACTGTTGTGGGAAGAGCACAGTGATACTGCTCTGGGGGGACTCCTTCCAAACCCTCAGCTTGTCCCATCATTGTCTTGCTACTACTGACCTATTTCTTTATTTTAATCTTACTGAGGGTACAAATTCTTTGTGAGGATGAAATCAATTCTGGATCATAGAAATCTTTTCCCCATTTAGAGTTCATACCGTGTGGGAAGAGATTTCTGCTGTTTGTTCTGTATACAGAATTGCTATTAATATTCTGGGCTTCAACTCTTCACTTTTGAGAAAAAACCCAAAGCTGTGTAGTGGAGCTGGTGGACACAACACTGCACTGATTCAACCCCACGTGCCAGTTAGTTTTGGGAAGCTGAGCCTTTGTGGCCTGTTTTATTTCCAAATCAAATAATGAGATTGACAACTTTAATTAACTCCACACAAGCTGGAGGAACCAGCCCATGCTGTGGGGAGAGGTGAGCTTTTCCAAGCTTTTTTTTTAAATTCCTGCTTTTCTTCCCCTATATATTGAAGCCATCAGGCTTGAATACACATCCATCACAAGGGACTATCAACTTACTTACCACGCAGCATCTTTGAAAGGTTCAGACTTTGCCTCTTGTTTATGGCACCATAAAGACATAGAGCAGAAGCCTTCCCTGATTTACTTCTCTCCTGCCAGTTTTTAGAGTTTTTAGGGGGGGATAAATAGCAAGTTTTGTGTGTTGAAGATACGTAGATAAAATAGGAGATAGAGAGAATGGAATGAGGAGGTGGTGCCGTGTAGGAAGCAGAGGAAGGACAGGGAATGGCATCTCCATTATACTCAGCAGAGCTGGTGGAGTTGGATGTGGCTTTCTGTGGATCTGCAGAGGGAAGGAGGAGGGTAACAAAGGAGGTGAGAGTGAGACTCCTGGGGTCTGAAGTGAGTTTGGGGTGAGTGTTGGTGCCTTGGGTTGTTGACTCGAGCTCTCGGCGTAAATGTGAGCAGAAAGGGAGAGGGTTATCAGCTGAGACAGATGGATTGGGATAGCTTATCTTAGCAGGGCAGAGCTATTGTCTGCTGAAAAGTCTCTGGTAACTCACGCAGAGCCATTAAAATAGCAAAAGAGAAATTCCTAGTGAAGAATGTGACTTAATATAGACCAGACTAGGGGCAGGAACTTGCTCCTCTGTGATAGTCTAAAAAGACAAGCAGAGTCAAGACTACTTTACTTCCCCCCCCCCCCAGTTTTTTTTCTCCTTTTTGAAAATAGCAGTTGAAAATGCTCCCGTGTGTGCCAGACCTCCACTCCCATAAAATCTGCCCAGACTGGATAGAAGTTGAAACACGGGGCAGGCTCAGCTTCCCTCACAAAGCCAATGGGATCCTTGCTCTGACCAGCAGGCTCTGTGCTCCTCCCTCTGCTCTGGACTTCTCGGGAGCTTTCCAAGCCTGGGAGCACCCTGACTCCCTCCTTGCCAACAAAACCTCACCCACAGTAATCACATCCTGAACAGCAACAGCTTCTGCAGGGAGGATCTGCTTGAAAGAGACTAATAAACTCAAGAGCACAAACGCTAATGAAAGTTAATGAGATTTACTATTTTTAATTGTGTTGGATTTATTTTCTTTTTAGAATCTCATCTTTTAAAATGACTGTTGGTTTGACACTATTTGTGAGACACCCTGAGGCTGGCATCCTGGGGAGGGTTGTACCTGCTGCCAGGTGGTCATTCCTTGCCTTTCTGCCTCCACCCAATAAGCTCAACAACATCCCAATATGCTCAGCCTGTTGTGCATTATTTAAGCATTAGGATATGACGGAGCATGTTTTTATGGAGTCATTAATTTATGCTGTGGGTGACTTTAACCACCCAAGAAGTGTATTAATAGCCCTATAAAATACACCCTGGAGTGTCTTAATATGGTTATGAGATTGATCTTCAGCTTTATATTCCATTGGGCTTGGTGTTATTGAAGTAAACTGTAGGTGATACAGGAGATCCCAGACTTTTTCTTCTTGGGATCCTGTGATGGCAGATTCACTCTAGTGAGTGAGCTGTGGGATGGGATCCAGTCACCCTGCTGGAGATGTCCCACACAAGGTGCTGCCTTTGGGGATGGAGCTTGCTGGTCCAGCTCTGCAAATGACCTTAGGCAATACACATTCATCTTGGCTGGTCTGTGGCTCTAACCAGAACTGCTTGTGTCCTGACACTTGGGAGGTTTTTCTACAAACCCAGGGTTTAGCTGGTATCTGGAGTTAGGTAATCAGTTGTGCACTTGCCAGACCCAGGACTCAAAGCAGCAGCAGCCCAGCTCCTCCTCCTTGCTGCAGGAGAGCAGTGCCAGCTTTTTCAGAAACCCTGGATGCCATAGAGAAAAGTCTTCTCCAAAAAAAGTTAGGTGGGATTGCTACGAAGAAGAATTCCTGCTTGGGAAGTAGAGCAAGACATGACTTTCATACTGACAGATGCTGGTTTCGTGAGTGTATCGACTGGAAACCTCAATGTCTGAAAGGCTGGACCTTGTTTCAAGTCTCCTTTCTCCTCAGGTCCACACACTCAGAGTTTCAAAGCCTCAAGGCTTGTGGTATCAAAGTGCTGAGGGTTTCTGGTTTAACTGGAAATTCAGAATAAATTATGTTATATTAAATAATTTGTACTTTCGTTTTTCTAGTCTTAATCTGTGTAACTTGTTATTTATTTATTTATGTAACACTCTGGTGGGAGCATATGGCTCTAGGCTCTCATAAATCCACACCACTCCCAGTGACTAGACCTGGCTTTTCATCCCCAAACAAGTAAAACTGTGGTTTTTCTCTAGTTTTAGTACAAAATCCGAGAGAATGATTTAATGCTTGGGGGAGCTCTGACCCATTTTAAAATCCAGGCCATAGCATGAAATTTCAGAGATGCTTATGAGACCAAGCCCATGGGTCGATATCCTACTGGAAAGAACCATTTTAGCAGTTGTGGTGTGTGTGGTTGTGCAGTGGGGCCCAAAGCACCTTCTGAAGGAGGGAGAAAGCAGCAGCTTCCTCATCCCAACAGATCCCATCCTGTGAGTGCTGGGGCTGGAGCAGCTGGGGAGGCAGGATGGCTTCTGCCAGCCTTGAGTGGGCAAGGGATGCACCCAAGCTTCTCCCTCCCTCACGTTTATGTTCAGCTGTTCCCCAGGTGCCCCAGGAAGCTTTGTTAATTAATATTCATAAAGCACTTAGAGACTGCTCTAAAAGGAAAGGTGTTATTAAAACCGCAGTTGTTAGAGACGAAAATGGTCTGTTAATCATTAACTCAGTTCCCTGCAAAGGCAGGAACCTTGGGGAGAGGCCACACGGTGCAGTTGAAATGCAGAGAGAGGGTTTTGTACAGTGCAATGACCTGGTTATCTACGGGGCTGGTGTCAGGGGCTCTTGTGGGCAGGAGCAGCCCTGCCAGGGGCTCAGTGGTGTTCATGGCTGACCAAGGGCTTCCCTTAATATAGAGGTGGCTGAAGAACCTGTTGTCCTGACATCACCTTGTTGCAGCAGAAAGGTTCTGGGCAGTCACAGGGTCAGGAGTGATGACAACTAAAAATCTTGGCTGTATCTGAGTTGTTACAAGAGATGCCAGCTGCTGGGGTCTAGGACTACCTAGACTAATGGCTTGAGCAACTGCTTCTTAACTGGATGCAAGTAGGAGATAAAACAGTAGGAAGTTGGTCACGGAGGAAAAGTGAAGGGAAAGTCTTAAAATCAAGAAAAAGTTCTGGCTGAGGTTTGCAGCTTTTGTGAACCACCAGCAAGAACAACTTTGGGAGCTCCGTGGCCCAGACAGGAGCGTGGTGTTAGGATTCCAACTGGAAGAGCTCACAGTTGCATCAGGGTAAGCAAACCAGAAAGGGCTCTTGGAAATCTGTCCTCTCATAAATCTTCCTGGCAAAACTGTGGTGGTTTTTTTTTTTCTAGACGGTGTTTTTCAAAAAGTTTTTGATTTTCCATAAGGCATGAGGAGTTCTGTAAGATCTATTCAGGGCAGCCACGGCTCATGTGATGCTCACATGGATCCCAGATGAAGTTTGGCTCAGCAGGGCTGTCACATCACACATCCTGTAAGATGATGGTGATGAAAATACGTCACACCCAGCTCTCAGCTGCGAACACCAGTCTCCTTGCACTGTGAGCTCACACGTGTGACACAATGCCCAGCTGGCAGGCAGATGAGACACAAACCCTTCCCTGCCAGCCACGCTGCTGCTTTCTTAAGGTCAGTGGTCCTCCTGAGCATTTATTCTCTGTAGGGTTTAGCCTGATCACCGAGTCAGTTTTTAGCAAAGTGCAGAAAAAAAATGTGCCACGATGCTGGGAGTGATGAAGTGGGTTGTAGAGGCAGTGGAAGGAGAAGTAAGGCTGTTCCTGCTGCCCAAACACAGGGAACCAGCACAGCTCTAGGTGTGAAAATCAAGGATTGAAGTCCCAAATGGGAAGAAGCCTCCTAGAGAGATGGAAGAAAACTACCCAGCGGGTAGTTTAAATTTCAGGAGCCCCACTTGTGCCTTTGCCCCCCGCACCCAGGGAGGCAGGCTCTGCCCTGATCCCTGCAAGGGGCTCAGGCACTTACCCCACCTTCCTGAGCCCTGGCAAAACTGCTTCCCAGCGGACAGAGGTGCCTGAGGCAGGGGGGAAGGAGCTGACTCACTGCTGTGCTATGTGCCACTGGACACACCATCCCTGCTCCCTCGCCTGGAGGTGGCTGTGCCGCTCGGGAAGAGCAGGGCACTTCACCTCCCGGCCGGGCGGGACCTGTGGGCTGGGACAGGACAGGAGGGGGGGACAGGCGTCCCTGCTGCTAGGGACCAAGGCGAGGGCAGGGAAGGTACCCGCCTCACCCCTTCTTCAGAGGTCCGTGAGCTCAGCCTGGCCGCTCGGGGACGTGAGTGGGGCTGAGCTGCATCCCCGGCTCCCGCACGTCGGGCTGTGGGATGAGACGTGAGATGAGAGGGATGAGAGAGCTGCGAGCCGGGAGAGCAGGGCGGGCAGCAGCAGCAGGAGCAGCAGGAGCAGCAGGAGCAGGAGCAGCAGGAGCAGGAGCAGCAGGAGCAGGAGCAGCAGGAGCAGGAGCAGCAGGAGCAGGAGCAGCAGCAGCAGCGCCTTGGGGCGGCGAGACCGGGCTCTTTTGTTCCCCTGCGTCACTTCTCGGTGCCGATGAGCAGCAAAACAGGGCACGCACGCATCTGACAGCCCCCATTCCTTGCTGGAAGGGGCTCGGTCATGCATAAGGCTGCTCAAAATGAGGCCTGGCTTTCATGTTTGGAAGCGTGCAGCCCGAGCTGGAAGGACAGCTGCTCTGTGCCCGCCGCCTGCTTCTCCCCTTCCGAGTTCCGCGCCAGTTCCCAGTAACTTTGCGGAGTTGCGGCCAAGGGCAAAACAACTGGATGCGCTTCCCTTTCCCCGGGCAGGGCTGGCGGCGGGGCTGCCCGGCTCCCCGGCAGCTCCGGGGGGAGCATCCAACGTGAGAACGTGACGGGCAGTTCCGTGTATCCCCAACCCAAAGGCTCCGGCCCCGAGCACCGAGCTCTGACCCAGCCCTGAGCTGGGGATGCGGTTTTCATGCCGGGCCGGTCCCACTTTTCCCTCGGGATTTGTACTTGGTGTTCCCGCCCTGTCCCAGCTCCCTGGGAAGCGCAGGTGAGCGGCGGCTCAGCTTGGAAAGATCCTCCCGGGGGAGGGGGAATAAAACAAACCCCAACAAGCCCAAAAGATTCCTCACCCCTGTCCCCAGGGAGCACCAGCATCTCCCCGCGCTGCCGGGTGCGGGGCGGGGGGATGATGATGATGATGATG
>NW_009953089.1:3320676-3324870 GCF_000747805.2 Chaetura pelagica | reverse complement strand
GGGTGCGGGGCGGAAGGGAGAGGCGGGTATTAGCCCTGCGGGGCAGCCCGGGAGCCCGCAAGGAGCCCCGGGCTGAGTGTGCTTTGCACAAACAGCGCTCACCTTCCCCGGGGGCACTTAGGTAGCAGGGGCACCTTCTCGTCCCGGCTCAGTCTGGGCTCCCCAGGCGGTTTCCTGGGCTGCGTTCAGCACAGCGAGCAGTTGCGTGAGGCTTTCTTTCCCAAAGGCACCGCGGAGCCCTGTGTGGTGTCACCCCGCGGGTGTCAGGGGGAGGGGAGCCCCGTGTGTGTGCGGGGTTAACCCCTGCACCGGCCAGAACAGAGGCGGAGCTGGGGGAAGGTGGGAGAGGTTCCCCCTTCCAGCAGCTGAGCATCCTTTGGGGCGGCCGCGCTGCTGGGGGGGGGTGAGACTTGTTTGCAAAGTGCGAGGCTGTGATTGCCGGCCCCCTGCCCTGCGAGGGGGAAGCCGTGACCCTCTCACCAGGGCAATGCCCCTCTCTGACTGCAAGTCGGCTCAGGTTTGCCTTTTTTTTTCCCCCCTTGCTCGCCCTCCTCCCTGCCCCCAGCCCTGCAGGTTGCTCTCCCGTTTTGCTGGGGAAGAGGAAAAATCTTCCCACGAGACGTTTTAAAAACCCAACAACAAACCCACTTCGCATCCGCGTACGCGCAACAGTCACTCAACAGGTTGTCCTAACAGGTCTGGTCATGGGCTTGTAATTTCCAGGGCAGGACTGGAATTTACTGCCAGGAAGCGACTGGTGTTGCCGCAGCCGCTGTGGGGTTGCTGGGCTGGGCAGGGTGAGCAGGGCAGCAACTGGGCACCCGCAGGTGTGAGAGGGTGGGGGAGCACCCGGGCTGAGCTCCAAGCAGAGGAAGGAAGGGGAGTTTTCTTCCTATCACCCAAGAGATTCCTCCGGGGAAAGTTTAACTGTCATCCCAGAGACCTGAGCATCCCAGCTGTGAGGGTTTTGCTGCGGCTGCTGGTGGGGGAGGTTTGTTTTTATTCTTGGTTCCACCCAGCTGGTCGCTGGGGACAAAATTGCTGGCCAGGACAGTCACCTGAAGCCTTGTCCCTGGGCTCAGCAGCAGAGCCAGGGGCTGCAGGCACCTGTGTCACAGCACCCTGCAAGCCCCGGGAGCAGGTTGCAGCGCTGGGCTGTGGAGCAGAGCTGGGCTGTGCTCTGCAATCCCCCCCTGCTCCCCTTCCCACAGGGGGGTCAGCCCCAAACTGCCCCGGGGCTGGTCCCTGCCTCTTTGTCACTCACTTCCCCAGGTCAGCAGAGGTATCCCAGCAAACAGCATCAAACTCCCAACATAACCAAGTTCTCTTGAAACAAATAACGTGTCTTCCCTGCTGCGTTTTTCTCAGCTTTACTGGGAAGTGGGGAGGGAAACTGAGCCAGCTGGTTTCCCTGCCCAGGTGGGAGGGGGAGAAAAGTATGAGGAAATTAGGCAGGGCTTTTCTTTTGCTTTTTTTCCCTTTTTATTCATGCTGATTGTTTTAGCAGAAGTGTTAAAATACAGCACAACAGTGATGCTGCAATGTGATCAGTGTCGGTGCATGAAGGGAGATTCATGAAATAAAACAACAACCAAGCAACTGCTGAGGAAAGTTTTTTGTTATTTTGGAAGCACTGGTTCATCTCAATACAAACACCTAATGGGAACATACCAGGAATGACAGAATATAGTGGGGAATTTGTCTCAGCTCCAGGATATGGCCAAAAGAAAGGACAAAGCCAGGCTTTAGCTAACTGGTGGGGTTTACCTGGAAGCTGGGGAAAAACAGGTTCAAAGCTCTTCTAGGAGTGAGGGCAGGTGCTTGAACTTTGGACCATCCTCATTCAGAGTTGAGAACCAATCCCCTGCTTCTTGTGGGACTGGAGTTTTCCTTTTGTTTTTCCTCTCATCTTTTTCTTTTTCAAGATGTGGTATTAGACAGGAATGTGGAGAAGGAATCTCTGTATTTAACAAATAATGACGTATTTTTGAGGTTTGGAAAGCAGCTCCCTGTGCCTGTCAGTGATAGCCCTGGCATGTGTGTGCTGTTCTGTGCAGAGTGGGGAACTCCCTCGTGGATCAGGATCATCAGCATAGAAAAGGAGAGGGTTTTAATTAAAGTGCATTACTTCTGTGTTGATTAAAAACCTCATTATGGGGATGGCAACTGTCGTTCAACAGGAGATGTGTGTCACTAGGGCAGACAGCGAAGGAGGGTGAAGAGAAGATTGTAAAGGCATTTTAAACTACAGTTCCCAGTTCTTTGTGCCCAGCTGACTGGTGCTGAAGTGCTAAGGCCACGTCAGGCTGGAAAAGTATACATTTTATTGCCTTGTCTATTCTGTATGACATTTACAAGGCTGGAAAAACAGGAAATTTACTATAAATAAGTCAGTCATCCGCAGGCATGAAGGGGGAAAATAACTGTTGTGAGCTTGCACTTCGGGGAAGACAAGGGATTAGGATGTGGAGCAGGCTGTGCAGGGGCTTTATCATTAAACCAGGATTTATAGACTTACAGGTTTACGTGCAGGATTTTTTCTTGCTTTTGTGAGTCCTAAGTTTGAAGGGGTTCCCACTAAGTACAAAAAGGGGGGAACTGTATGAAATCGCTCCGTTGGAATAACAGTGTTTGATGCTGCTCATGTGGGATTCCCTTTGCTTACCCCGTAAGAAAGCTGAAGAACTTTAACAAAACTTTCCCTTTCTTTTCTCCGTGTGCACCTGTTTTTGATATTTGAGGGGAAAAAAAAATGCACCACGATAGTTGCCTGGATTTTTGGGGAGAGAGAGAAGGGATCTGTTGCCATGTGTATTAGTAACTTTAGAACTGTCAAGCGTGTGAAAAACCCTCAGTTAACAGGTAGTGCTTTATGACTGACTGTTTCCATCTGAGATCTTTGCCTAAATTCTGGTGAAATTGGCAATTGGCTCCCAAGGAGGGAATAAATGCATTTTTATTATTACTTGGCCCGAGAATATAGAATGAGTAGATTGAATTATAGGAGCAATGGTCACATATTCCTGTGTAAAGCTGGCATTGCCTGAGCACAATGATTTCTTGGCTGTATTGTGAATATTGTAGTTTCCTTTAATACATCTAATGTTTTTCAAAATAGCTCACTTGCATAAATCAATAGTGAAATCAGACACAGTGTTTCTTATGTATCTTGAGGAGCAGAGTCCAGCACAACAGAACCAATTTATCATGCTGTTCTTCACATAGAAAGAATTAAGGCTATATCTATTTAAAAAAAAAAAGACCATATTTTGTTTAAGGCAAAGTATCTGGGTTTTTCTTCTCCCCCAGTGAGAGATGGGCACACTCGGAGAGATTTCAGATTGTGGCCTTTTATTTTTCTTGCTCCTTGGTTAGATAACTTGTGGCAAATCATACCAAACCAGATGCTCACTGCGGGAGACTGTCAAAGTTCCTGTGTGTGTGCACCTGCTTTTAACTTGCTTTTTACTCTGAGTGCAAGGCTTTGCTTCCCTATGAAGTCTCGGGATCCCAAACTCTGCAAGACCAATTGCTCTGAAACCAGAAGGTGCTGAGATCAGTGATTTCCATAGTACTTTGCAACTAGGAGGTTCCCACAGTGGGGAGGAGTCCTGAGATGGGTTGGTTTGGTTTTTTTCAGCCCTACACAGAACAAACAGGAGCAGGCGTGATCCCAAACAGAAACGGTCACTGTTTACCCAGCACTATCAGCTGTGTTTGTTTCTTTTCAAACATTAACTTGACCCTGAGATAAATTCTGGGATACGGTGCAGTGACTCAAGGCTTCAATGTCAGGCTGGCATTTGCTGTGCAAATTGATCATGAAACGTGGACTAGTCCAAATGAAACCAGCATCCTTCAGAAGGTTTGCATGAGCTGGGACTTGAACCTTTTCCTTTTATTTTCCTGAGAGAATTGCTGTCTTGGAGTTTATTTATTTATTTTGTATAACATAAAAGGATAAGAAATAAAGACATCTGTAACTTTTTGTGTGTGTTCAGTAGTTTAGCCAAGTGTCACTTTGTGGGTGGGTGACACTGAACATCCCACGCTGAGTGGGTTGTGCCAGTGCCTGGCATTGCAGGGCTGGAAAGCAGCAAGCACTGATGTTCCCTGACATGTAGCAGAGCTTGTGCTCAGTTTAATGTGCAGGCAGCTGCCTCTGTTTGGCCAGTGAAGGGAAAAACTGTTTAG
>NW_009953089.1:3298144-3320309 GCF_000747805.2 Chaetura pelagica | reverse complement strand
TTACTGTTTGTAGGGGCTGACTTCTGCAGTGTCATGCATGAGCTCCAAAAAGCCTTTTCCTTAAGTCTTTGCATAGCTGAGTGCCTGGCACTTGCACACTACATTGCTGTAAGTCTCTTTTTCCGTATGACCCAAATTCTTTTAGAACCTAAGTGGACTTGAAGTGAGATTAGGAGTGAAAGATTTGTCATCTGAAAACTTGGGAGACATTGATGGATTTTAGGTTTATAAGGGCCTGTTCTCAATGCTGGCCCATCACCAGGACTGATCACTGAAACATAACATAAAAAATGGCAGAATATCTTTATTTTTGTCTCACTTCTAATGTGTTTTGCTACAAATCAGTAATCTTATTGCTTTAGAGTAGTACTGCATTCAGTGGTTGTGAAACGTGTGTGTCTGGGTATTAAGATACTACTGTAAGGAAGACCTTATCTTTACTATGCCTGAATTTACAGCATAGTACTTGTCAGGATTTAGAAGTTGATCCTGCATGTGGCAAACCAGTCACCCATCCTCTCCAGGACCATGAAGCAGCACCCCAGAGATGGATGTTAGAGCCTAAGTGCCACATTTTTGCTGTTATAAATTTTTTTCAGGAATTAATATGATCCTTTTAATGGCATGAAATGGGAATATGTTTTCCACAATAAGGTTAAACTTTCCACCCATCGAGATTGGACTCTAGGCTCCCTTTTTTATGGCCAGTTAGGTCACAGAGCAATTAAATCACAATTACAGTCTAATTATGAGCAGTCATTCAGCCTCCTTGCAAAATAAGATGTTAACACCATCCTGCGTGTTGTTTCAGTTTATTTTCAAGACTTAAATTCACAAATCCTGCATGAGTGACTATTGACCTGCTGTAGTGAGATTTAAGCTTTGTCTTCCATGTATTTTATTAGAAATTGAAGAACTTTTTTGAACAGGTTTGAAAGCCAAACCATCATTAGGTCATTGCATTCCCACATTGGGGGCTGTCATTTTTGCTTTGGTTCAGGCTTCTCTGGCTCCTGGATCTCTTCTGACAGGTTCTGTATCATTTTAGCTGATGTCTGAGAAATACCCCTGCTCCTCTGACAGTGAAACAGTTGCCCAAGGGCAGCTACGTTGAGGTGTAAACATCTTCTGAGTAGCACATTTGTGGCTCTGCAGAATTGATGATTTGGGCCAATGTCTCCCTCATTCATTAGGTTTCAGCATCACTTAATTTGAAGGTAACTTGGAATCTGAGTTGCTGCTGCTGCTGCCCCAAGGGTGTTTTCTGTTGTATTAGCAAGGTTTGAGCTGTGGGTGAGGGCAGGATCCTTGGGACCTCTATTGAGGATTTTAAAAAATAATTGACCAACTTTGCTATTTACTTTCCCTTTCAAGACACAAGGTATGCTTGTTAGTTATTTCAGGTGTTTGGGGTATTTTTTTATGCTTCCTCTGACTTAGACTGGAACTCGTAAATCAAGGTGTAAGGGGTTTGATCTTTGTGGGCTGCAAGTGACTTACATTTCTTGGTGAAAAGCATGGAGAACTGGTTCTGTATGAGCAAGTGCCTCTGATTTATAGAGGGAATATAAAGAATTGAGGCAAAACATGAGATGAAGGCTGAGATCTTTATGGTGAGCAATCCATGGTACTCAAAGGTCTGGACCTTGGATATCTCCATCCCATCTGGGCTCCTTCCAGCTGTGCATCCCAGCTCCTGGAGCAGTGAAATCTGGGATCCTCCTGATCTGTTTCTGCAGTTTTTCTCTAGCTCTGCTGTGTCGGGGTGGGGGGTTGGAAATATTTTTGCCTTTTAGAAACTGAATATGAAATGACCTTTTTGCACCAAGGGCACAGGGATGGGTCATCCCCCCTGTGATCTGGGAAGATCTGATCCGCTCCCATTACCCTGTCACCGGAGGCTCTGCTGGCAGGACAGAAACAGCAGCTTTTTGGGGCTGAGTGACAGCATTGCTGAGCGTGCAAGACCAGCTCTTGCAGAAACATAATTGTCACCACTATCATTATTTTCTCTGCCTCCCTTCACACTTGATGTTTTGTTTCCTCACGTTCCGGTCTCGAGCAACTCGCTTGGGTTTAGCTGCTGTGGTGGGTTGGACACGGGGAGGCTCCGAGTCCCAGGGAGATCCACATGTGAAGTGCATTGGGTGTTTTGAGTTTGGGGTTCTCTGCAAGGATCTGATGTTGGGAAACGAAACCTACGTCTGGGCTATTGGCCAAGGTTTGTTTTGTAGTGATGTGACTGAGAGCTGTGGCTGCCTGTTCCCAGAGCAGCCTGGCAGCTCTGACACTGGGCTGGGATCTTGGCAGATTGGGATTTTCTTTTTTTTTCTTCTTTATTTTTCTTCTCTTTTTCCTTTTAGACCAAATAGGTGGGCCAGCGTCCTTCTTGGCCCTGCAGGAGCAGCATGGTTCAGGGTAGCTGGGATACTTTTGTTGAGACCCACCCTTCAGTTTCCAAAGGTCACACACTCCATCCATCCTCCCTCCCGTGACATTTTAAATGGTTTCCAGAGCTATTCTGCTGCTAGGGACTGGAATGATGGCACCACTCTCTCTGCTAGTCCCCAGCCCTGCCTTTGGCATCACTTCTGCTGAGACATTTAATGTTATTAATATTACTTAAACCTACCTACATTTTTATTTTTATTCTTTTTTTAACTGCCCCTAGTAGACCTTGGAGAAACAAATCAGTTTTTTCTCCAGGTCCTGACGTTTTGGCTTAAGTTTTTGACTAAGTACAGTTCCTGTTTTCCTATTTCAAGGGGCTGGTATCTTAACTTAAAAGAAAAAATAACATAAAAATATTTACTGCGTTTCATTGACCGTCCCCGCCTAGACTAAACAATAGCACTTACTACACGGTGTGAAAATAGTTCCAAGTGCCCTGTCTTCTTAATGGAACAGGAAAAAAAACAACAAACAAAGCCTTTGGGATGACTTGCAAAGTGGAACAGATGCCCTTACAATTGCAAGGCATTTGAATAAGGAATCAGTTTTGCACGGTTTGCTAATCCTTGACTAAAGAGTTCATTGTCTTGGATTATACATCTGTAATTTTGGAGCCCTGAAGTCAGTGCCTCAGTACAATTAGGTTGGGAAGAGACCGACTTTTCTTTCTTCATATCCTTAATCACAGTGCCTTTTTTTTTTTAAGGGGAAAACCTCAGCGTTGGGGTTTTCATTTCGTTATTAACAAAAAGCCTTTGAAAAAGAAGCTGCCTAAAATCCAGCCACTCCCTCCACACAAAGCTGTGCAGATACTGTGTTCTTTGGGGAAACAAAAACTTTGATGTTCGACTTTCCTTATTCCAGTGGTGCAGATCCTGCCCTGAGTGGGTGTTAGTCCAAACTGATGACAGACACAGATGTCTCAGATTTTTTTTGGGTGCATGAGAGAGGGGAAAGTTACCTCCCAAACAGGCTGAACTGGGTAGGTGAGGACCTGGGCTGCAGTGTGAGTGTGAAATAACCTTTCTTAAAAGTAGGGAAGAAACATGCCTGTCCTCCTCCTTCTTTCCCAAATGTGCCTGTGGAATTCCCACTTAGCAATTTAGAAGTTGAGGGTACAGGAGGGTGCTCCCGAGGCTTGGACCTGCAGAGGAGCAATTCAGCAGAGCCCTGTGGGAAGCCAGGGATGGCTGGACGAGAGGGAGATGAGCAGCAGGAGATATGTGAAATATACAAAAAGCATCAGGTTGAGGAAGAGCTTTCCTGTTCACTGCTGGATTTATGGCTGATGCTGAGCTCCAAAAGCAGGACAGCCAGCAGGATGGCAGTCCTTCCAGCTGATGACAGAGTGGTCTAGACCAATATCTTGTTCTGAGGACCCTAAACGCCTACATCTCTGGATAATATAGGATGCAATTCTGCTGTTGAATATCCTGTTAGCATGTGGTGACTAAAATAACTTGTTGTCCTCCAGACTGTTCCTGGAGGGCAGCCTGCACGTCCTGGGGGTGGCTGAGGGATGCGTGGCACTGCACAGCCCTGGGGTGGCTGATCCCCAGTGAGCCTGGGGAGGAGAAGGCTGTGGTTTGGCTGGATTTGGGCACATTGTCATCTCCAAGCTAAGTCTCCTTTCTTCAGTGCTGGCACTGGTGCTTGGGGAAGGCGCCTGATGAAGCTTTGGCAGCCACTGGTCCAGCCCAGGCTTTGTTCTCTCCCTGTCCTAAGGGTGAAAGAGGGATTAGTCTGATGCAAAACAAAGAATCGTGTCCTTCTCTTTTCCCTGGTATGCATTTTTCCTTAAACAATGAAGTGACTAATATAGAATCTCTTCTTAATGTGCCCCAAGTGTGGTTGAGAGGAGCAGAGCAGGCTGGCTGCTGAGCAGGGCCAGGGGCTCTGCAGGGTTCTGCGAAGGGCGCTCCGAGCATCACGCACTCGGGCTGCTCGGGAACAGAAGTGGTGAGTGGTTTGCTTGTTGGGAGGGGATGGGGTTCTCTTGTAGCTGGGTTGTCTTCTGCCCGTACCCCAGTGAGGTCTGTGTATTTGTTTTATGTGCAAATATCAAACTGGCTTAGCAACGGGATGTAGTGTTTTGTCAACTTTGGGACAGGCTGGGTGCCCTGTGGAGTCCTCCCTGTTACCTGCCATTTGTTGTTATCAGTCAGACTCTTTCCAGATGGAGATCTGAGCTGACAAATGCTTTTCTACATTTACCACAGCTGTGCCGCCCCATTTTATCTTTTTTATTTTATTTTATTTAATGAAGAGGTATGGACAGGCTGAGATATTGGACCTCATTTCAAATGGTGGTGGTTTTTTTCTGAGCTTAACCATAGTCTGTATAAAACCTTCCATGTGGCACGACATGTGGAGTGAGATAATTAACCCCCCAAGAACTGTTTGCCTTTCTGTGAGAGGCACATAACTGCTCTGGGCAAAGTCCAGACTAGGCATTGAGGGCACCAGGGCTGTCTGGTCCAAGGGTTGGCTGCTTGGAGAGGTCACCTGTGGGGGAAAGTTTTACAGCTACACACAACCCACACCCAGCCTGAGAGGAGGAGCTTGTGAAAATACTGTGTATCACCTATCAAAATAGTTGGAATTCTTGGGTGAGGCTCCTGGAACATGTAACTGGTGTGCATATGTGTGTGTACATATATATATATGTGTATGTTTCATTCTTGTACTTCAGCATTCATATGGTCAAATGCAACTTTAGAAGAGCTCCGTAATATTTTTTGTGTGTATCTTTTTTTTTTCTTTTTCTTTCCCCCCCCCTTTTTAGTGGAAACTAATCCCGTGACTCTGTCAGCTCAGTGCCATGGATTTCACCATAACTGGCAAAATTTGTTGTTGCCCCAGCTCTTTGAAAGCTGGAAAGGAGGAGTATGAAACCACCACCGCTCTGGCTGAGAACGGTTCCCATGCCCATTACCTCATCACGAGGTGCATGGGCAGCCTCTGATCCTGGAAAAACATTTAAATTCACCTCTCTGGGGTTCCTGTGGAACATTCAAATTCCTGTCTGTGGGGTTCCTGTGGTGAAACCGTTTCAGTGATACTTGTCTTGTAAATCATCTGCAGCAACATGTTGGTTTTGAGAGAAGAATTGTTCATGAGGCTTCTCTTGCTTTCCAAGCCAGTCATGAGATGTGGCTGTTGAAGAAGATCCAGATTCTCTTTTTCTGACAAATGCTGGGGGGCAGATGCCATCTAGACCTCTGTCTGGTCCCTCTGAGTCATTTCAAGGGTGCAGGAGGGAAAATAAGAGCACACCTCTAGAAATGTTGTTCGGAAAGGTGCCCAGTTTCACTGTGCACGCAGGTCCCTGGCACCCGAAAGGTGCTCAAGTGGCATTTAGCTCCTTCATTCCAGGGGCAGGTGGCAGTTACTCTTTAACAGAAGGTCATTGCTTCAGGAGGGTGGGAGAAGTGGTGAGTGCTTGGGTATGTGATGGCAATCTCTCAAGCCTGATGACATCTGGGGCCCTCTTGTGCCAGACAGTGCATGAACCTGAGAGTTGTCCCTGCCTGGATGCTCTGCAGGAGAGGGAGGGTGAGAACTAAAAAGACCCCAGGTGGTGTTTGGAGGGGGGAAACCAAGCACAAAGGCTGTGTGACTTGGTTGGAATGCTTGTGGCAAGGCTGTGGACCCACAAATCTGAGCTCCCCATTGCTGGGCTGTGGGGCTCTGCTGCTTCCCAGATCTGCAGGGAAATGTGTGAAAAGGATTAAGTGCTCCTTTCTGCATTGCCAGGCTGTCCTGCTCAGGGGGAGCTTTGCCAGGCCAGTGTTTCCATTGAAAATACAACCTTCTCCCTGTAGGTTTATTCTGTGTGCCTGTAACAAGTGTCAAAGGTGGCAATGTTTTTTCTGCAGAAGATATGACTTAGGGACTAGCCAAGGTGGCTTTTCCATTTATTTTTTGTGTTCTCTTGTCAATTTTCCAACTGTAACAACTGATGCTGGAAATACAAATGTATCAGTTTTTCCAGGAGCTAAATAGAGTATTTTTTAAAAAAATAGTTCTGGTTTGGGCTTGGTCACATCACAGGCTGGTAAGCAGTTAGTGTGTGGACTTGGAGCTGCTGAAGCTGTGACACATGAGAAAAGCCCCAGTAAAAATGAGAGTGCTTAAATTTAAGCATGTGCTAATGTAACACATGGCAGAGGGCTTTGTCTGTCTGTCTGTCTGTAGGTAGGAGATGCTGTAACTGGTGCTGGGGCTTGCCTAAACCAGTGTGGGAACTGCTGTTTGCCTAAAAGCCGGGCAAGCTGTCACAGTCCCAAAGAGCTGACTAACGTTAAAAGGTTGCAGTGGATCAACCAAAATCTATTTCACATGGATTCAGCATGGCTGGGGTGGGACTCAGCCTGGTCATCTGTGCCCTGCGTGGGGGTTGCCCAGCTCTGTGCTGCTGTGAGTCCTGAGACCCAGCACGTGGATACAGCATCTTGCTGTGACACTGCTGCCTGCTCTCCCCCCGAGGATGCTGGGGAAACAGGGAAACCCTGCCTCCCAAATTGGCTTGTCACTATTAACTTTTCTTTTCAGTGTTATTCTTCTCCTTCAGCACAGAGGCTGCCCGGATGGGATCTTGCCCCTGGCTGGGAATACAAGTATTTTTCCACGGCACAATTGGGTTGGCAGGGAAGGTTACATCAGCTGCCTGGCTTCAGGAGGTGCTGGATGCAGAAATTCATTGGTTTCTTTCTGACAAGGGAGTGTTTCTGCTGCCTGCAGCACCTCCTGCCCTCCAGGTCTGGGGGAACGTGCTCACCAGGAAGATGAAAAACTTTTCCTGAAAGATCCAGGCACTTTTTTAACCATCGCCCAGACTTTTAATTAAAACTGGCGCTGCTCTTTTCCTGTATTGATTGCAGATGGAGGCAGACTTGGCAAACAATAGCAAAGCAGCTGATTTTTACTGCTGTTCTGCTCCTGTTGCTCCATTTTAGTAAACCTCGAGCATCCTCCCAGCAACCTGTGGGCTGTGTCAGGCAGAGTCTGCTCCTGCCTGCAGCTCCCGATGGAGCAAAGCTTTCCTGTTAGCATCACCAACAGATAAACTTCATCAAGGCCTTTGAAGGACAGACCTCTCATGTATTTGGCCACAGAAGCAGCAGTGCTGAATGCTGATGGCTGGCTGAACCACTGGCAGAAACAGTGGGGGATATTTATTGCATATTCAATTTTCCTCCAAGTCCCTGATGTTGAAGAGGCCTTGGCATTATTAAGCCTTGTGGCAGATCTTGGTTTTGCCATAAAAACAGTTTAAGAGATGCTTTCAGAGTCAGCTCTTTCAGGTGAGATTTCATATCTCTGCCTTCAAATATCCAGGGAGATTTTTAAGTTGTAACATTTACAGAAATATGTCTGAAGTCTCCTCCTCTTGGTGGTAAATAAGAAGTATTTACACTTCTTAGCACCTACTCACCAAGCTGCCTGAAACCAAGGTAAAAAAATAAAGAGAATGGTATTTACATGGTTTCCCTCTTCTCTCAGCTCTGCATTTCCTCTCCACTGATCAAATCAAGTGGCAGTGACATTTCCAAATCTTCCTGAATGGCAAAATTAGAAATATTAATTTTTTTAAAGAAGTCTGCAGGAGGGGGTGTGAACATCCCAGGCAGCCACTCTGGGAGGAAGTTGTTTAACTTGTCGAAATCTCTCTTTTGCTGCAGAACCTCTATTGAAAATGACAAATTGCTTAAAGCAGTTTCCATGTGAGGCTTTAAAAAATTCAGTTGCTTTCCATCCAGAACACGTGGAAGGCATCTGTGCACTTGCCTGACTGTTTCTCTGTCCTAAGGCTCACACTGGATGGTTTTTGGACCTCGTGTAATTTTCACACTCGGCTGCTTGGGTTCATTTTCTTCAGCTTTCTGTTCAATGATTATTCTCCCCCCACAGCACCCCCACTGCCTTAGCTTAGATGTGAAGAGTCCAATACCTTCGTGGTTCACACTGTTGGGAGCACGGGGAGAGCAGGGGAGGAACACTTTGAGGACTCTGCTTGTTGGAAATGATGTTCAGAGCTTTGCAGAATCCATAATTTAAGCTGGTCCACATAATTTGACTGGTTCACAGCCAAATCACTGTAACCTCTTTTAAAACAGTCAAACACTGAGTGGTGTTAACACTTCACCAATTGGCAAAACACCTTTTTACTTCAACGTTTTCAGCTCCTTCTGTGTAGCTGCCACTTCAGCAGAGGGAAGTTTGCTGGCAGGTAGAGCCATAGAGTTGGTAAAAGTAAAAATTGTTCAGCTGAAAAGGCTTTTTATTTTTTAAAACAAGAGATTTCATCTATCATTGTGCTTGAGTGACCCTGCCCTGAGCATCATGCTTTGGGGTGTGCATTCTGTGAGGGTGTGTTGCCAAGCCTCACACTCCTCAAAGAGGGAACGGGAGGGAAGTGTCTCCTTAGACATGCTCAAGAAATGGCAGGCTCAGAAAAGAAGTTGGAAATGACATTTCTGTAGCCTTAACAGGCTGAGATCAGGCTTTCTGTGCTCTTCCTATCACCTGGAGTGGGTTGCAGCAGCTTATTAGTTTGCAGAGCTGCTTTTTGGTGGCCTTGCTGGAGCAGGAGATGGGTCCTTGCCCAGGGCCATCAGCAGAAGGTTGTGTGTGTGTGTGTGTGTGTGTGTGCTGGTGTCCTGCAGGCTGGCTTTGGGCTGCCCCTGGCTCTGTGACACCGAGGCCACAAACCATTCCCTTTCTGACTGGAAGGTGCTTTGCCCCAAATGGCATCAGAAGAAGAGAAGCTGGTGTTGCCCCTTTGCTCTGCCTGAGACAGCCCTGCTGCTCCAGAGGGCCGATGGCCGGGTCAGACAGCAGTCGGGAGGGGATTTGAGGACAATCCAGATGCTTTTTCTCTAACTTGAAGCCATGTCATAGCCTGGCACTTCTATTTTTACCCGCTTTTCTTCTAGTATTTATTTTTTTCTTTTATCTGCTGTGATCCCTTCATTTTTGGCAGGTTTGGGCTGGTGTGATACTTCGACTTTTTTTTCCCCAGCTATTCCTTTGTAGACGTTTAACATTTTGTAACGTTGTTGGTTTTTTTCTTTAAAGTGGTAGTTAAAAGAAGTAACAGTTACAATTTTCTGGGTTCTGGCTTTGTTTTTCTTCTCATGAGTGGTTACAGAAATGAAGTGGGTGCCAGCATGATGCTGTTTGCAGGATGTGTGGATTCAGGTGAGCTCTCTTCTCAATTGCTTTCCTGGTGCAAAGGCTGGTTAATATAATCTGTTTTAAAAGATAGCTTAGAAACTGGCACCTGCTGCTACAAATAACCTGTCCCTGGGAGAGAGTCCTGATCTCTTGTAGGCAGGAGGCAGGTTATGCCTGGAAGCACAGAGACTTTATGTACCTCGTTTGTAGAGTTTGTTGCCTTTTGTGGAATATCAGATGCTGCCTTTGGCTGTTCTTGTTATGTGAAGAACTGTCTGATCTGTTTCTGAACCTGCAGAGCTCCCTGATACCAGGCATAAAGTATTTTTTTAATAGATATTAAACCTGCCTTGCTGGCTGTTGCATCTCTGGCTGATAAAATCAGTGCACCCCCAAATACCCTGCAGATACTTATCACAAAAGCAGCTTCTTTCTGTAAGAAAGTGAAGGTTTTAGTCTCTTTCCTCTTGCAACACACATGGGTTGCTTTCTGCTTGTCCAACAGCCAGTATCATCACAAACAGGACTGGGTTTCTGTCATGTTCCCACAGTTTCATGCTTGTGGTTGATAATTAACCTGTTTCTTTAATGATGTTTACTCTGAAGAGCCTTTTTTCTTTCCTGCTCTCCATTCATCCAGATGAAATGCAGTCTCTTCCCAGGAAAACACTGGAGTTAGTTAATATTCCACTGGAGTTGTGCTAATAAAACCCATTGTTACTTGTGTGGAGGGAATCCACTGCAGTGCATTTGGTTTGGGAAAGGAAAGGTCAAGGGAAAGCACCAAAATGGAGGAGTAAAATGCCTTTAAAACACAAGTTGAGCAAATGGGTGCAGGTACCTGATCAGCAGCATTTGGAATAATTGGTATAGCAGCAAGACTGGGTTTTTTTTGGGGGGGGAGGGGTCTGAAATTTAGGGGGCAGAGCACTGGCAAGGGCAGGTGTGAGGGCAGGGGAGGCAGGGTCCTGCCACAGCTGGTGCCTGGGATGGAGGGGGCAGGATATATGTGAGCAGGGAAGGTGTTGGGCCCACCCTTGCAGGGCTCAGCCTGTCCCTAGGCAGGGGTTTGGCAAAGCACACAGCGTGGGGGTGAGGGAGGGCTCCTGCAGTTTTAACTGGAATAAAAAACTGTTTCCAAACTTAAGCACCGAATAACAGCAGAACCTGTTTTCCTGGGGAGAGATGGGTGTTTGTGGAGCCTCTGGGGCTCAGCTCCTGCATTGCTCCCCTCTCAAGGGTGCCTTGTTTTGATGTGTTTTCCTTCCCCACAAGATCCTTTCAGCCTGCAAGAAGCAATGCTTATCATCCCTGCTGGCAGGAGGCTGCACAGGACTGGGAGTTACTGCCTTGCCATTGCCAGTGCCATGAAAGCAAGCTTAAATCTGTGTATTACACACATTTCCATTTGGTGGGATTTGTCCTGACATGTCCAAAGCTTCTGATTCTGGGTTCATTATATGAGCAACTTCTTTTATACGGAGCCCTGAGGACAAGACCCAATTTAAAATGAAGCTGTGCAGGTAAAGGCAGAGAGGCATGGGCTGTGTGCCTGTGGTCTGCAATTAAACTAGCTGAGGAGTTTAAATTCTGCTCTGCATTTCATCTCAGAGACTGCACTCCTCATGGCAACGTGAGTTCCTGGCTTTGGCCAAGCCCAGGAGCTGCCTGGAGCAGGCAGAAATCCCTGGTGCCTGGGATTTCACCATATTGTCTTGCTTTCCTCGTGTGTGCTACTTCTGTTAAGGCCAGTCTGGCTTTTGGAATTAAAAGATGACTGCACATACCACTTCAAGTTCTTGTCCCTGTGGTTTTGGGTTGTATTTTTATTTTTGCTCAGTCTAGTGTGTATCTCTTCATTCAGGGGCAAGATGGTTTTAAGTAGAGTGAAGCTCTAGAACTTCTGTTAGCTCTGCCAAGTGCTAGCAATGCACCCCTGCTAACTCTGTGAAACACCTTGGCTGGAAAGTTGACTACATCAGCTTTGTGACATTCAAAGCTTTTTGCATCAGATGAAAGAAAAGCTTGGCTATGAAATCCTGTTCCTTACTAATCTGCTTTGTCTTCAAGTGTTCTGAAGTTACAGGCAAACCATGACAGCACGTGCTGTGTGCTTTGTGAAACTGTAGAGAAGTTGGACATGTGTTTGAGTAACTGTTAAATAAATGAAGCAAGAATATGTGCCATAGCTGCTTGATAGAGACCTGTGTCATTTGGGATTGATTTTTCAAAGAACTTCATTTCTAATTCTAGATAATGAGATTTTTAAGTGCATACTGAGGCTGTTGAAATCAGCAGCTTTAAAGGCCTGGATTTTAAGTGATATCCAAGATAGACAGGTTTCTTATGGAGGATTTTTTTTAGGTAAGCACGTAGTGGAAATGAATAATTCATAGGGCCAGGGACAGATCCCTGTACAACCAGAAACTTTTGGGGAAGAAACTTAGTGTGTTGACAGTTCTGGGACTAACACTTTATTTCTCTTAGATACTTTTGCTGTCCTTTGTGTGGATACTGAGTTATTCTGTGACACACCACATGGCAGACAAGGGCAAAAGTTTAGCAATCTGCAGCACAGAAGGGCTGATTTCATTGCCAGCTGCTGAATCTGGCTGTGCAGCTCTTGTACCAGCCAATTAAACCCACACTCATTACAGCCTTTGTGGTTTGGAAGTGAAGTGTTCCTGCCTTTAACTCCTAGTTTTACAGGATGTTGGTTTAGGCTGGAGGTTTGCAAAGCTTAAGATCTTGGATTTTCTTTTGGAGTCTGCTCAGAGGGGAAGGGGAGGTGAACGAGAAGAGCTGCATGGGGAGGTGTGTCCCATGAAATGGGAAGGTGGGTGTTTCTCCTGCACAGCAGCATGAACCTGCTGGCACCTCCTAAATTTTTGATGAAATAGCCCAGTATCTGATGTTGCTGCAAATAGGAAGGGCCTCTGCTGCAGTGTTGGCCTATACATATATATACACACGTATATACATGCACAGCAGCATGAACCTGCTGGCACCTCCTTGATGAAATAACCCAGTATCTGATGTTGCTGCAAATAGGAAAGGCCTCTGCTGCAGTGTTGGTCTATACATATATATACACACGTATATACGCACGTATATACGTATATACACACACATACACATAGACCAACTAGAAAAATTGTCTAGTGCAGTAGGAAGTGCTGAACATCCTTTCATGAGCATATTCCTTCGGCTCCTCAGGCAGAGGTTTCTGCCTGTCTCCCTCGTGGGGAATTTCTGCCATGTTTGCAGACTGTTTTAGGAAAGCTCTGGGCAGAGAGGAGGTCCCGGAGAGGGAGGAGGCAGAGATGGAAGAAGAATGTGACCCGTTGAGCTGTTAGTGGTGACTGTGCTATTTTAAAAGGCCAACTTATTTGTTAGCTCTTCAAAACCAAATCCTTGTGCCTGCTTTTTATAGAGCTCTGAAGTCAGTTGTGGTGGGTGCTGTTCTGTGGCTGCATCCCCCACGGGTGCCACCGAGGGGAGAGCTGATCTCTCCTTCCCAAGATGCCTCTCAGGAGGACCTTTGGAGAGATGCTTGGTGGAGGGACAAACCTTCCAGCTCTTCTGTGACAGCTTCTTTATCCACGGGGAAATACAATGTAATGGATCAAGTAAGATGCTGGACTCGTTGCAGGTCACTGTGGGAGCTGGTGTCCTTCATCCCATGACCCAAGGGATTTTGCCCCCAGTGCTTTCATATTTGCTCTGCAAATGCAGTATTTGCTCAGGAAATGCAGCACGGGCAGGGAAGCAGCAAGGATCCCATCTCTCAAGAGTGGGTCAGTGATGTTTAGTTTTCTTTACACCATTCGAGCCCTGTTGATTTTAACTTGGAAACTTCAGTGAGAACCACACACGCTGCTGCGAAAATTCCTACTTAGTAACAAGTAAACAAGTGATGGAGCAGTCTGACTGACTCAGGAAATTCCCTCCAGACCTCGCAGGGAGGAGGAGCTTTGCATTTTTCTTGGCCTGTGTTTATTTTTAGTCTCGCCTCTAACATTGCTGATAGTACCATTCCAGCCCTGCAGACTGAAGTCCCAGCGTGGGGCAGAGTTGAAAGCAGGATGCTGCCAAGCACTGAAACCCTCTAGGATTTTGCAGCTATGTCAAGCTGCAGACAATTCATTGAGTCCATTATTTGCCTGCCTGGGTAAGGCTCAGTGCCACAGCTCTGTGAAAGGCTTTGATTTCCTTGCACATCTCATCTTGTCAGAGTCGATGTCTTCAGTGATGGGTCTGTCCTTGTCACTTGAAAGTGCTCATATTTTTGAGTGTAATAACTGTTTTCTTAGGCCTCTTCCTCCCCGACTGTGTTTTGCACTTCCTCCCAGGGCATGTTGTATTTTAGAGCGGAAAGTGAAGAGTTTGCAGTCCTGTGGATCTCCCATCACCAGTAGCTCTTGTCTGGAGCTGCAGGATCAGTAACACTGGCTGAGTTTTGGGGGTGGTGGTGAGGCAGCACCACCTGCAAGGCTGGGTGGTTCACCCAAGAGCTCTTGGCTTTTCCAGGAGGCCTTTGTTTGCCAGGCCTGGCTCTGTTAGTCTGAGTCAACTGAAGGGTGTTTGATCCTTATGTTGTGGGGTTTTCTGAGCTGCCTTTTGCTGACAGTACTAGAAGTCCCCAGAGATGGCAGAGGACATAATTCAGGACTTCCCAGCACTCAAAAGCTCTCAGAGGCAGCAGCTTCTGGTAACAGCCAATGTGCAGCCTGGGTCGCCTTGTAGCTGTTTCAGAGGAAACGGTTTGACCAGAAATAGCTGAACTTAAAGACTTCTGTCTCTGCAAGATCAGAATCTGCACCTGGTCTGCAATGGGAGACGTGTTGGAGCAGTTACAAATGCTCAGGGGTAGTGGAAGTGGGGAAGTGTACCCCTTTGGTGCAGGACAAGGCTCAGGAGCAGCAGGCAGTGTGTGCCAGGCAGGGTCCAGCCACCATGGGGTGGGGTAGCACCAGACTCAGAAATAGTTACTGAGAAGCCTAATTCTATATTTTAACCCCTTCCTAAGACTAGTTCTCCTTAGCTGTGAGTAAGAGAGCTATTACAACCTGGGAGAAAGTCACTGTGCCCTGAGGAGCATGTCCAGGAGACAGCCCATACTTACTTGATGGACTTGTTCTGCTCCAAAGAAGGTGATGCAGAGGGCAAAAACACTCGTGGGCACTCAGCAGTGTCATGCTAACCTAGGTCTTGGTAATTGGTAATGATCCTTGTGAGTCTTCTCCTCTTCTGAGTTGATTTGACTTCTGCTGCTGTGACTTGAGGATGAATGGGAAGGGTTTGCAGGAGATTCCCAACCAGCCTATACTGTTTTCATTAGGGGAACAGACTGGTTAGCAGAGGTGGGAGATGGTGGGAACGAGGGGCCTGGCTGTGCACAGATACAGTTCTGCTGCTGCCCTGTGTTAGACCCACATGTCCCAGTGCTGTTGGGCTGTGGAGGAGACTGGTCTAACACCAGGAGCTTGAAGAACGTGTTTGAAGACAAGACCAACTGCTTCACTGTGTGTGGTTTGTTGTTTGTGTTTTTTCAGACTTCTGCCAAATTTGGGTGCTTAGAGAGCAATACTTCTTGGCAAGCATCTGCAGGCTCTGATCAACCTCCTTATAATTGAACACCCTTCAACAAACCCAGCTTTTTTTCCAGATGAACTGGCCCTTGGGTTTGCTTTATTTTTAAACAAAGCAAGACCCCTGGGGGCTTGTGCCTCCTGGAGTCCCTCTGCAGCTATGCAGGAAGGTTCTCTGTTAAAATGCAGCTGAAGAATGACTTAAAAATACAACAGTGTGAGCAGGGGTGGTTACAGAAACTGCCCAGATCTGTTCCTCTACTTGGGAATCTTGGATTAAAGTGTGTTGTTACAAGAAAATCCAAAGGACAAGTTGTAGTCAGTCTCTGTTATTCATGCAGTGAATACCTCTTAAGGCTCTGCAGAAATATGTCCTTTTCTAGACTTACAATGAGTAGACAAACACTATGTGTTTATACCAAATGCTGGAGGATTTATGTGTAACTACTATGTGGTTTGAAGTAACAATATACACAATGTATTGGAAATGATTCCATTTTTGTATTTGGCCCATGTTCAGTGTAAGATTAAAGGCAAGAATTTATGGGCCCAAAAGAAAAAAAAAGAAAGAAAATCTTTCCAATGCTGAAAGGAAAAAAAGATGATCTATAATGAGCCTTTACAGTATATAGTATTTTTAAGGGCAATTAAAAATTTTCCTTAATGCATTTTCCACGTAAAAATGTGTCTTTTGCACTTCAAACAGGATCCTGTTGGTTGCACTTCCCAGCAAACAGCTGGGGGACCCTCGTGCCTTAACCACACAGCAGCTGCTAATTAAAAATATATAATTCTATCCTGATTAGCTTATAATGATTATAATCCCCTTAAATTTGATTATTACCACAGCATGCTAACCTCAGCCACCCCCTGTTTCATTGTGGGGGCCTGGGAGTAACAAAACTAGTCATTAAGAGCTGATAGCTGGTTCCCAAAGGATTGCTTCCCAAACAGAGCAGTGTGGGGGAATAAAGATGCCCCGTGCCCATATTTCTTTGGAGGTGCCTGATTTGAGTTGGTTTTCTCTTTTCTGCTCATCTGGCATCGTTGCAACAGGGGCAGGTACTGTGGCTGTGCAGGGAAGAGGGGAATCTGGGGAGCTGCAGGAGCAAAGGTTGCAAATCCTGGTCAGAAACCCAGAGCTCCATGCAGGAGACAAGCTGTGAGCTTCAGGCTTGGTGGCAGTGACATTTCCTCAGTGGTACTTTGGTTGTGATAGGTTTAATTTTCTGGCTTTGCTTTCATCTTGTGCCCATTTGCTTATCCTCTGCCAGTTTTTCTCAAGATATTTTGTAGCTCTTGATAGCAGGGAATGGCCTCTTTCTGTCTTCTGCAGCACCTGGGGTCTTGGGGAATGACACTGTGGGACACAGAGAAAATGAGTAACTGCTGGAGAGCAGTTTGGAAACCCCCAGGTTCAGGCTGCAGCAAGGGGGGGAAGGAATTGCCCAGAGACATGAGAAGAAGCCATGGCAAACATTTTGTCAGGGAGATGGTCTGAAAGTAGGGCTGCTTAGTGTCAGGGTTCATCTCTGACTTGGGAATATGGTCTTGATGGAAGAGCTGAAAGGGCAGTTTTAGTATACACTGGAGATAATAGAACCTGCCATCAAAAATAAAAAGAGCTTAAAAAAAGTGACTGCATCAGTGTATTCATTAGTTGGGTGTTTGGAAAAAGAAGGGCTGGTGCTTGTCCCAGAACACTGTGCAGATTGTGGCTGCTGGGGCTGGAGAAGAGCAGCTGTGCCAGAGCAGGAATCTGGCTTCTCCACAGCTTTGGTGACAGCTCCAGGGGTTCTCCTGCCTCTGGTCAGTGAGGTCTAAAATCTGGTGGGGTCTGGAGGTACTGGCTGCCCTTCAGCTCCTGGGTAAGGTCTCTGCAGCCTGGCTGCATGTCCTACCAGAGCCCAAACTGAGATGTGCTGTATGGTGTGGAGTGAGGGTGTGCCCCAAGATCTATGGGTTGTTGGGGCAGCCAGAAGGGCCTTTTTTTAAGCTATTATGAATTATTCTGAATCTCAGCTAAGGGAGTTTAGAAGCCTTCCTGTATAGCTGCTGTATTTCAGGGAAAGGCTGGAGTGCCTCCTCTGAGATATATAGGGAAAGAGGTTTATGTTCCATAACACTTTTCTTTTTATTCCCCTTTGCTTTTTTTTTTGGTATGTTTTTGTGTTTTGTTTTGTTGTCATTTATTGGAATTGACCCCATCTTTTCCATGCCATTTAAAAAGATCATGTCATTTAGGTAAGATTTCGAGGCACGGATGTTCCCATCCAGTTCCCTTCCACCACATACAGACATTTGCATACAAATAAAAGGAAATGCTTTCTGTGTGTGTGTAGCCAGTTATAACTATTCATTAGGTTAAGTCAGCTAATATAATGCTTGTTAATTTTAAAGCTCTCTTGTGGTTGGAAGGAAGCAGAGCTATCGATTCGGGTCTGAGAGATGCAGTTCCTTGCAGCTCTGAGGGGTGATCTCTGATCTGAGAGAGACGAGTTCACAGTCAACTTGTTCTCAGGCACAAAAGAAAATTTCAGTGACTTGCAACTTTCCCTTTAGACTCCACCTGGGATGTGAGATGGCTGTGGAAAAAGGACAGAGTGATGGAGATTGATGATTCTCCTCAGCGAAGAGGCGACTCACATTGCCATGACATCTTGTGTCTCAGAAGAAGTTAATCACAGCTTGTTCTGTGTTGCTGGGCTACATTGCTTGGAGAAAAAACAGAAACTGCTATGAGCAGGATGAATAGCTGAAACCACAAGTCCCACTGAGATTACAGCCAGCTCCTCCTAAAGGAAACGGATTCAACCACCAACATAGTTTTTCATTAGTTGATTTTTTTTTTTTTTCTCCTTGAGTGAACAAAATACCCCTATTGTGGCATCACTGTTTAGCTTTGGGAGATGTAGGCAGAGCTGCAACTACAGGACTGTTTCAAAAAAAAGAATTCAAGCTGATGAGGAGGGGAGGGCAAAGAGAGGTTTGGCTTTTTATTACATTTTGTAGCATGCTGCAGAGTAATGCAGCAGGTTTTAATTTTCTCCTTTTCTGTGCTTTTTGGCTCTGCAAGGCAGGGAAGGGAAGGAGGAAAGTCTGTCTTGCATTTCAGCACAAATCTAAATCTGACGGACAAACGTTTTGGCTATCTGATTGAAACCTTTTGTTGCTGAGACTGAATGGCTCTACCAGGCTGGCAGGGCTGCAGTGATTTGTGTCTTGGATTCATAGTTTTGAACTGTTAAAATGCATTTTACTTGTGGGTAACAGGAAAGTTAATCTTTCCATTATAGCAATATGATAATGGCTAAAAATCAAGCTGAGATGCAGACAGGGGAAATGCAGTATGGAAAAGCCATGGATGCAGAGTTTATACCCACAAATTTAATTTAATTTAAGCATTTTTTGGATTTCTGATACCTTGACCTTTCAGAACCCCAGAGATGTCCGCAGTTCTTAAACATGTGAGAAAAGATGGTGGTTTTGATAAACTTGAACTGAACAGATGATGGCTGAGTTTAGCATGTTAATGCTTGTCAGCTAGAATTGCTTCTGCATCTCAGCTGAAGGCCCAGAAGTGGGTTTGGTCCATTCTTTCCCTGTGCTTGTATTGACAAAGTACATTGCGTGTCAACAAGAGCCGTTGCTGTTTCATGCAGATGGGCTCCTCCAAAGGTTTGCTTAGTGGTTTAGGAAGTGCAGATAGTTAAGATTTAAAAAAAAAAAAAGGGTTGTTGGTGCATAGGAAAGGCAAAAGTTTCCAAAAAAGCATTGGAATTACCTACCTGCTGGAAGCATAGCTATTTAAGGTGCAGCAAACTGGGCGGCCACAACTGGTTTTAATCCCACGCATCTCGGTTGTGCTCATGGCCCGTCTGGGATAAATGTAGCAACCATATCTTAGGCAATTTTTTAATACAGTATGAGCCAGTCGGTGGTTCTTTGTAGACTTTTGTCATGGGAATTGTCTGGCTGGTTACAGCATGACCACAGAATGTCAGACAGTGTGAGGATCTTCCTGCCCCATCCGCTTTGTTTCCATTTCTTCTCACCGAGATGGTTCCTTGAAGTGGTGGCTGTGGTTTGCTAGGAAGTGTGTGAGCAAACCCTTGGACTTGCTGGGGAAGTTCTTACTAATACCAGATCTTTGCCAGCAAGTTTTCTGAGTAGAGTTTTTGCATGTTTCCAAGTGCCTTTGGAAATGAATAACAAATGAGGGACTGGAGTGAATGTCTTGGTCGTTTTACAAAAGCTGCTGAGCACCTGGCGGATGTTTCCATGGACATTGCTTGGTGGATGTTTCGATGGCTGCCAACTCTTGGGCTTGAAAACCACACCATGAGCCTGCTGAGCACCAGGGCTACCCGTAGCTCCTCACCTGCCCATATTTAAAGCCTCTTTTTAGGCAAGTTCTCATCAGATTTGGAAAGCGTGTAGTAGACACCCTTGAACATAATGGTTGTCTTTGCATTCCTCTGGATTTAAATACTTTCATTTATTTGGTCTCTAATGTTTTATTAACCACCTCAACCAATTTAGATTGCAGCTACAGATTTGGCAGCAAAACCAGAGAAACCAGTATCTTCTGCTAAACTGAACATTTGTTGATAGGAAGGTACTCCCAAGTGCTCCTCTGTGCTGTTACAGAGAGCTGGGTTGGTGAGGAATGTAGCACTGGGCCCTGGCAAGGTAATGAAAAAGGTGAAACTCCAAAAAAGGTGGAAACCATCCAGAGAAGACGTACACTTCAAAGGGAGCAGGGTCTAATTAAAATAATCCATCATGAGGAAATGAGCCTGTTGGAGTTTTATTCAGCAAGAAGGAATATAAGGCTCGAGAAACCAATCCAAGTAAACTTTGTCTAAATTGCAGAGGAAATTAATACAGACAGTTGATTAAAAATGTGAAAGAACTTTCAGTTGAAAACCTCATAAAAAGGACAAATAAAATACCATTCCCATAAGCCAAGACCGACCTGTGAAAGCCAAATAAAAAAGGAAAATAGATAGCAATATTACTTGTTTAAAAACAAGACCCAAAACTCTGATCCCTGCATTTGGAGCAATAGAGTGAGGGTGTTTATATAAATAGAGCTCCCTGAAACTGTGCAAAAATGTTAATGGGCCTTCTAAGGCTGCTTGGAGTCCTCAGCCTTTGGGGCTTGGAGAAACAATTCTGATTTATTTGTTTTAACTGCTATCATTGTATTAGCATGCATGGTGTTGGGAGGAGTTATTCACCCTGGCAAAACAGGGAGTGTTGTTTTAATAATCTGCTTTTAAATAGGGGGATTTGCAACGTGTATTTTTATGGTTTTTGAGGCAGAAGGTTGAAACCTGCTGTGCTTTCAGGTGTGAAATGATCCCTCTGTATCTGAAAGGAGATCTTTCCTAAATGATGGGCACATCAGCCACAGACTGGGGAGCAGCATTTGTCAATGGCCTCCCTGTCCCCGGGGCAGGGGATCCAGAATCAACATGGAAAACGCCTGGAATTTGCAGTTGAGCAGTAGACAAACCTGTGTGACCGGGTGGTCTGGGCGTGAGACTCCCCAAAACCCCAGCTCACAGAGTTCCTGCCATCACATCACCCAGCCTGAGGAAGCATCAGGACAGGGCTGTTGGTGTTGATAAGGAAGTGTCAGCATGTGCCCTATGCAAATGGGTGTGTGTTACTTATTTTTATGCACACACGTCTATATGAAATCTCTGTCCTGTGCCTTGGCAGCCAACTTTGTTTTCCTGTTCTGTGTGAGCCAGGATTTGTCACACTGGAGGTAACAGTGATACAGGTCCCCAGGTCAGGATAAGGTGGTTCAATGTTCACAGCGGCTCCGAATGTAAGAAACCACATCTCAGGCTGCAGGTGTTTCATGGGGGCAAGTGGGGGAATGAGGATCCGGCATTTTTTGGGGGTGGTTTTTTTTTTGGTCCCTTTTTTTTCATTGCACTCATTAAAACTAAGTGTGCTTGTCAATCTGCAGTGCTGCAGGAGGAGGATGAGGGGTCTCCTCCAGAAGCCAGGGTTGTCCTTTCATGTGTCAGGAGCAACTGAAGTGGTCTGGAGGGCTGCCCCAGGAGGGTACCCATCACCTGGGGAAAACTAGGAAAGGAAATGCAAGTTGGGCCCCTCCTGAGCTTCATTCCTGACAAATCTGGGAGGGAAGAGGGGTTATCTGATTGTAAATGGCATGGGGGCTTTAGTTTGGAGAAGGAGATAATGATGGGGTGTAAATACTTTTACCCTCTGTAGTCTTGTGTGTGTGCAGGGCACAGGTGGACCTTAAGCAAATAGCTTGTGGAGCTGAGGACAGTCTGGAGTTCCAGCTCTTGGGTGATCAGAGAAGGTGCTAAGATCCTCTCTGTACATGTGGGATTTTTACTTCAGAAACAGGTAGTGCTGGTTTTCTGAAGTCATGACACCCCCAGCACTTTACCAAAGGTCTTGCAGTGCCTGTACCAAAAAGCCTTGAAAAGAAAAGTAGTCAACAAGCCTATTCCTAAGTACATATATGATGGTCTTCCATGAGAGGTCCAGCAGTCTCCAAGGCTGTTTGGACAGGTGTCCATCAGGACGTGTGGTCCTGCAGGAGGGCAGGTTGAGACCATCACTGCCTCCCCAGCTCAGGCACAGGGACTTCCACAGCAAAGTTTTTGTTAAGCTTAATATTTTACTCAACTTCAGGTAAATTGGAAGCTTTGCCTTGGAACTTGCTCACTAGGGCTGTATTTTTTTGGTTGTTTTTGGTTGTTTCCCCCCCCCCCCCTTTTCTTTGGCATTATTCATCTTCACCTACTGCATTTTCCTTGTTGCCAAACTGGATTCTCACGGGGTGATATTCATCCATCTCATCCCTGAGGAGGGTATTGGGTTAGGTTTTGGGTACCTGCCAGCATTGGAGGTAGCTGGGTTAGTCTCAAGCAACCCATTGCAATTTGCAT
>NW_009953089.1:3282916-3298117 GCF_000747805.2 Chaetura pelagica | reverse complement strand
TTATTTTGTGAAGTGAAATAATTGTTTTCCAACTGAGTGACCTGACATGACTTTATAATTAATTTTGTAATTGGGGGAGCACGTCCTTTCTAATGACACCAGGCACTTGTCTGCCAGGCCACAATGTTGGATTTACTGCCAGATTGCTGCCTTTGACTAAAATCAACAGTTCCACTGTTTGAGCACTGGATGATCCATGACACTGTGTCACCCGCACTGGAGAGCACGATTTCATTGACTTACAGGGTTTGGTCTGGAGTTGTGGGCTTGCCTTGTAAGCACCACTTCTCTGCAACACCATTTGGAGTAGCTGGCAAGCTCTGTGTGACTTTTTTTTTCTGTGAAATAGATGTATTTAATATTTGAAGGTGTGGCTTTGCCTCCTTCCCTGGGGACAATCATGGTCTTGTGTTGCAAAGCCGTGTCCTTTCTGCTGCAGGGCACTGGGGTGTGCAGGAAGGGCTGGGGATGTTGTCAAGTGTGTGGTTGTGTGGGATTGTATCTAGCTGTTGCATCTCCAGCTGTGCCAAGCTGAGGGGCATCTCATGCCAGGAGCTGCTGAGGGGTCACCAGTAGCTCCTTGGGCTGCTGCTGACAAAGCTCACAAAGGAGCTGAGCAGAGCACGAGCATCCTTGGGATGGGTGAGGAAACAGAAGAGGCAGGAGAATAAATACTGATCTTTTTGGATAAAAATTGTTTATAGGGGGAATAAGTTAATTTTCTCAGGTGTTTTCTGCTTTGAGAGCTTCCACTCAAAACGGGCCTTGCCCAACAGGGAAACCACTTCATATTTAGCAAAAGGGAGAGGCAGAAGCAGCTTAGAGGCTTAGAAAAGGTGAGAAATTAAACATTTGCCCAAGACATGTTATTGCCAAAAATGTATTGACTGTTTCAAGGTAAGGGAGGGTGCAGTTAACCCTGGGAAAAAATAGCTGGTATTTCAGCTTTCAAGGTGTGAAGAAATTTTGATTTTGCCCAGTGCTAATTTGTAAATTATAACCAGCTGAGTGTGACTGTTGCAATTCAGGAATGGAATATCCACCACTTGATGGATGCTGTGCACTTCATTTCAACCACATAACCTGCCTTGGGCTTGTTTTTAACATTCCCCTTTAAGTTCAATATTTTTCCTGGAGGTTTCTTTAACTTTGGGTGGCCTGTGTGGATTGTAACAGCACAGTAGGGATGAGGAATATGAGAGTCAGTGTTATTCCTGAATTTCCCTGTCTTTGAAGACTGAGGCCAGATACTTTGTTCTTCTGGCTGCGGTCAAAGCCTATGGTTTGATTTTTTTTTTCTTCTTGAGTATTTGTCTGTATTTGATGTCTGTGCTCTCCCATAAGTGGTTTGCTGGCCTTTTAGGGTTTTTCTTGGGAAAATGAGTTAGAAGCATCTGTTTGATTCAAAGCCTCACTGGGAAGAAAAGGGTCAAGGAGAGCTGTGCTGATAAGTGACATGGAACTTCACCTTGGTCACATGGTTGGGGTAGCACTGCAAGTCTGGGGGGTAACTGCTCCAGCAAAGCTTCCTCTTCCAGTGGTCTGGCAGTGACTTAACAATACAGGGTATTTTACTGTCAAGTACATGTAAAAATAGAAGCAACTTTTGTGCAAATGTCCCCCAGTTAGTGCCTGTCACTCCAAAACTTGCTTTTCCAGAGAATGCTTGACCCAGGAAAGAACCCTGTTGGTAAACAGACTGAAACCTCCTCTTGAGGCAGGACTCTGCTGTAGCTCAGCCTGAAAAGAGCAGTTTTTCTGTAGGACTAATGCAAAAGTGTAAAAAAGATAAGAAAAAAAAGAAATTGGTGGGCAGCAAGATGGTGCAGAGGAGGATAGGATGTCTGTGTGAGTCTGGGGGTCCTGGGCAGGGAGGTGAGAGCCTTGTTCTTACACCTTTTCCAGCAGGGCTGCTGTTCCCTTTAACTTTCATTGACCTTTACCTCACCCTTCTCTTAAAAAGACACAGAAATGCAAGACCCTCACACCAGCATCTGCTTGAAAACTGTGTCTGTGTCATGCGTGTCAGATCTTACTCTAGGTTTAGAATGTTAGTATAAACTATCACAACCTTGGATGGGCTGGTTGCTCCTGCCAGATGATCTCAGCTGTGCTGCACGGAGGCTTGGCTGGTGCTGGGGCAGCTTGTTTTGAATTAAAAAAAGAAGAGAAAAAAGAAAAAATAGCTGGGGGAGTAGGGTGGTTGTTGCATTTTGTGTGACAGCTTTTAAATGGGAAATTTCCTTTTCCCCATCCCCCCAAGCCCCCCCTTTTTTTTTCCTCTCCTTAATGTTGTGTGGTTATGGTCGTGCTGGTCTGGTGACTTCAGCTAAGGCTGCTGAGGACATTGCAAGATTAGGAGTGGGGAAGTTGAATTTTATTGGTGTGACAGTTCTAGGAGAGAATTGCCTGTTTGACTGGAGCACCCACCCTCCTGGAAACCTCTTTGATTGCCCAGACTTAAGAACTTGTCTGTGGGAAGAAGCTTCTCACAGAAATTGGGTTTACTCAGAATTTTGTTGCAGTTACATGGCCTTTGGTTATTATTTTTTGTTTAAGAGTGAAACTGAATAAAAAGTTATTGCTATATCTCATTGGTGCTTCCTCTGCAACAGTTCATTTATCATGTATAAATGCAGTGTTATGTATTCCAGGTAATTTATCTAATTACTGTGCCATTAAGTGTGTCTAGTTAGAATCAACAAAATTAGTAAATGTGAAATTAGAGTGTCTGTGGTGGTGGTTGTCTGGTTATGTTAGATCCTGAATGGGATTCCTGGGTGAGATCCTTCCCTTATTTCGTGCACGAACCTTCAACATCAGCATGAGTTGCATTAAAGCTAAATGATTAAACAGGAGAAAGATTTGATTGGAATGACATAGAAGTGAAATATGATTTCTTTAGTGATGTTAGAATAGTTAATATTTTCATTTCCTGGCCTCTGGGAATTTCTGTATGCACTCCAAAGGAAACAGGGAATATTTTCCCCCTTGTTAATTTGCAGAGCTCGTTGCCAGGGGGTGTTACTGAGGGCCAAACTTCAGCAACATCTGAGACAATGCCAGTAATTAAAAATGCACCAACTGCTGGAGCAGCTGAGATGACGGCAAAAAGCCACCCAAAACAAAGCCCAGCCCTTTGAAATGAAGGATATTGGATGGGATGTAGCTCCATGCTTCAGGATATGAGTCAATATGAAGTGTGGAGCTGGGAAAGAGGTTTCTCTGGATGGAGCACACTAGGAGGCATTGCTGTCACTGTTCCACCCACTTGTCTTGTGCTTCTGGTCCAGCCAGGATGGACCTGAGCTCTGCCAGCAGTGATGTTAGCGTGGAGCAACAGAGGATGGAGGGGTTAGAAATGAGAAGGGATTCCTCCTTCCTTTCTCCACTCATCCTGGAGCTATTTGCAGCTCCTTCTTGGCTTCTGTTTAAATCCTAAGACTCAGTGTTGGGTCATTTGTTGTCCATCTGTGTTTGCTTGTCCCTTATCCACGTTTTCCACCTAAGCAGCAAGACATAGTTGGGGGTTGCAGGAGTGTTGCTGGGGGATCTCCATCCCAGCTGCAGACGATGGGAAAGCCTGCTGAATTGTTGGAAGAAAAAGAATATGAAAATATTTCAGTCTTCCTGGGTTTTATGTGGCCATCAGTCATCATCCCTCTGTGCTTCTGTGAGAAATCACAGCACTGGGAATAAGTTTGAGCCTGTTGAGCCAAGGACCATCAGGCAGCCCAATGTCAGGGATGTCTTGAATTCTCCCACACTTCCCTCTCAGCAGTTGTCCAAGACCTGATGGCTCTTACTTCATATTAAAAACCTCTCAAATGAGGCATGTGCCAGTCTGCAAGCTTGAATTTGGGCTGAATGGGGAGGAGGTGCTGCCTTTCTGCAGGTCTGGTGCCTGCAGGGACAGAAGGTGTGTTCATGCACTGCCAATTTGCTCCAGCTTGTTTGGAAAGCATTGTCAAGCCAGGTTTTCCTGAGGTTTAAACATCCATTTTGACTGTGTTTTATTTGGATTTTTTAAATCATTACATTCTAAAAGCTTGCTGGAAGAAAGTGGATTCTGGCCGGCACCAAAGAAACCCAAAAAACAAACCCCAAAGCTTTGGTCTTTTTTCCATCATCCAGTATCTTCCCCAGGTACTGTTTTCTTCAGCCTTGGTTTTAGGAAAAAAAGAGTTAAAACTGGTTTCTTCAGCCTGCAGGCCTTGCTTTGCTCCATAGTGGTTTTTATCAGTTCCAGTCAGAGAGCACAGTGCCCTTTTCCTTAGGAGAAATGTGAAGCTGTGGAGGGAGGGGGTGGGGAGAAAAGCAGTTTTATTCCTCTCAGGAGTCATCACCTACAGAGCTGATACATAGTAATAGATGAGGTGCTCCCCAGTCCTGTGTTGTGACAGAAATTCATCCTGTGCAGAATCAGTGAAGTTGGGAGGGGGGGGAAAAAAAGGAAGAAGAAAAAAAAAAAATATGGATTGATTTGTTTTGGGAAGAAGGGGAAGGGCAAAATGTAATAAATGGGTCTGCTAAGTGTTCAGTGATTTAATGGGGTCTTGTCAGCCTCTTCTAAGAGCCCTAATAAAATAATTCAGAAATCCTGGGGATAAACCAGCTGCTCCTCATAAAGCTCTTGTCCAGCCAAATCAGAGTCAAGTTGGTTTTTTTAGGTGTTTGCCTGATGATACGTTTAGGTTTTTTTATTTGTGTTTAGATAAGGGTTTGAATGAAACAGGATTCATCTCAGGAAATGAGGGTGACACAAACATCAGTTTGGGTACAATAATTTGCCTTTCTAATGTGGGTGCTTTGCATCTGTGGAGAATAATTGATCAGGCTTCAACATCTGAGCAATTGCCTCTGTTCTTATTTAGCTATGCTGGTTTCTGTTGATAAAATCTCCCTTTTCCCACCACTTCAGCCCGTGGAGGCAGATTTGGGGGAAGAAATTACTTCAGAGCTTTGAAAAAAAACAACAAACAAAAGTGCAAACTTTAACAAATTTCATCTTGGCCAAAAGCATTTAATACCAAGAATATTGTAAATGCTTTTGGTTGGAATGACTCCCTCCGGGCTTCTAATCTGGGAGCAATCCAGGCGTTTGCTCCTGACCTTACCCCTTCCTGGAGATCTGAGTGTGTTGCTCATGAGAGAGTGGGATGGGGAAGGAGGAGCTGGCAGGACTGTTGTTTTCCAGAGGAAATGAAGTAATGTCACTTTGGGTAGGAATTATTATGGGCTCTGCAGTGTCTTCAGAAATGGTGACGCTCCTCAGAAAGGAAAAGCAGCTGATGGGAAGCCTGAAAGGCTCCTTGGAGAGTTGCTTGTTTTCTACTTTATCAGCAGTGCAGGCTGGCTGTAGTGTTATGTGTGAGCTGGTAATAGGTAATTTTGTTATTGGATCCCTCTTTTTGCCAGTGGATGGCAAAGACATCCCTCAGGGTTCATTTACCAAGGTTACACGTGCAGCAGCAAGATGCAGGGCTGTGAGATCCCCAGTGAAGGGGGAAGGCAGCCCTTAGTGTCCATCCAAGTCATGGTGTGGTGTGATCCCACCTTACCTGGGAGCCTTCAGCCTGTCTCCACTGGAAATCTTGCATAATCTGTCTTTTTATGTTGTTGTTTAAGAGAATCCCAGTCCGGGTGGTGATGGACCCAGTGAGTGCTGCTCTGTCCTATGGCACCTGCATGGACCCATAGGAGGGGTTCTCACCTGCAGAGCCCTGGTGCTTTGGTGCTGTTCAGATCAGTGTTTGAACAGCCTGGGCAGCAGTTTCCCAACAGCCCTGAAGCCAAAGAGCAGCCTCCTCCAAACAGCAGCTTGGGGAGCCTGCAGGAGCTTTTGATGTCTGCAGCAGGACCTCCTGTGCTCCTGGGGACCGTGCTGGAGGCTGGGGACAGCTCCTGTTCTGCTGGAGATAGCCACGTGCCAGCATCCCCCCAGCTGGTTGAAGTCATCAGTTGCTTTTCCCCCTGTTTTCTTTCCCCCCTTTGTATGCAAAGCTTCAGTGTTTGTGGAACCAGGTGGTCTTGTGTACTTGTTTTTTGGAACTAATAGAAACTGAGAAGATCCCTCCCCCGAGCCCACAGCAGCCAGACAGTGCAGGGCAGCTCCTAGAAAGAGCTGAGTGTGTGGTGGTGCATCTGGGACATTGGTCTTTGAGTCTGTTTGTCCTCAATTTACTCCAGATCAACTGGGCATCATTAACATTTCCAATGAGCACTTGGCCTTTTGATGCAACCTTCATCACACCCTGTGACCTGTGCAGGGGGGGGAACCTTCTGCAACACATCACCTGGGAAGGCTCAAGAGAGGTTAACAGAAATGTTTATCCATTTATTTATTTTTTGCTCAATTTTTTACTTCTTCCTGCCTTTCCTGTCCCTACCCAGCCACTGGGCTGTGGGGGGAGAAAAATGCACACCAAGTTTCCTTGCAATATTGGTTTGGATGTTCTGGAAAACAGGAATTGTGAGTCACTGGTCCCAAATGAACATGTGTGTGTGAGGCTGAAGTGACATGGAAGAGGTGGGTCACCTCTGGAGACAGGAAGAATGTGGTATCACACTCCTGGCTCTCAAGGCTACAGTTCAGCTTCTGTTTATAACATTCTCATTGGAGGAGCTTGTAAACATCTCTGTGTGCATCAGCCTCACACTGGAGTGGAAGCTTCCAGCCTGGGAACAGGTTTTAAAAACAAACAGCCCTCTTCTGGTGCTCTTAGGCTTTCAAACTCAGCGTGTAAAAAATTCTTTACGTGTCCTTGGAGCCTGCAGAGATCAGCAGTTTCTGGAGGAATTTGGTCTTCTGGGTTTCTTTTGCAAAATGTAAATACAAGCCCCAGGTTGGAGATGGATTTCTGGACTTTGAGTCTTGAGGGTCTAGACCTGTCATGTTTGGTGGCCTTAGGAGCAACGGGTTTGTCTTCATCACCTGAGAGATTTTTGCTAGTTGAAGGACACTGGTTTTTCTTTTTTTTTACTCCTCCCTTCTTGCTTTCCCCATATGCCCACCTGGGTTAGACCCTGCCCTGCTCACAGCAAAGGAGGCTGGTGCAGGTTTCCCATGATCTCCAGCCAACATCACCTGCACTGATGTTACTGCTGAGCATGGGAGCGTCCATGAGAACACCCAGGGACACCTCAGGCTGCTGGGGCTGGTGGAGCTGGTGCTGCCCTTAGGGTGAGTGCTCACTTAACCCTGTGACACACAAAAGCATCTCTGGTTGTGGGTAAATGTCCTTCTACATCCATCGATTAAGCCGGAAGAGGTTACTCCATCCAGCTGTAATTGTCCCCCATGATGAGGAGGTCTGGGAGGGTCCTGTACCAATTGTTGCCCAGGCAGCAGGTACCTTGGCTGAGCAGAGGTCCCTTTGGCTAACACAGTCCCCTCTCTTGCTAAATTTGCTCAGTTATCACATGCTGTTTTCAGGCACTGCTGCCTTTGGCTTTCTTTTTATTTCTGACAGAACAAGAACAGGAAAATATTTTACACCTTTTCAGTCCAGCATGAAATAATTCCTTTTTTCTGTAGTGCTTGACCTTTGTCACTCATAACCAGGGTTGACCTGAAGGGTGTTGATGAGTCCTTGTTGGTTGATATCTTTTAAGGAGCCAAAAGAAGCCCCAGAACCTACCTAGGTTAAAAACAAGGATCCCAAGTCAATATGAAATTCCTCCCTCACTGAAATGTGGTTTGGAAAAATATTTCACCACTACAGCTCCTTTCAAGAGGTTGACCTTGGATTGTTAATCTTAAAAATATGCAGTGCAGATGAGGTTTTTCTCTTCTTCTAGAGAGGGAAGAAATACCACGTTTCTCAAATCACCTCCCTAGAATGAGGAAAAACAACCCTCAAACCCAGAGTGGTTGATAAAAGGTGTACAGATTAATCCACGAGTGACAAGAATTTCATGCCATCAAATTTGCTTTATTTTGCTAATTTGCCTTTTTTTTTTTTTTTTTTCTCCCCCTTGCCCTCTCATTATCCTTGTTGCAATTTGCTGCCCATCACTGTGTGCATGTTAGTAAGTGCTTTAGTTCTGTGTGAAGTGGTCAAGTTGAAATGCCTTGGAAGTTGAAACACTCCTTTAATGTACCTCCTACCCAAGTTTCAGCCTGGCTGCTCAGCCTGGGTGGCCCAAAACCTTCTGCTGAGCATTTGAGACAATTCATTTTCTGGTATCTCAGGAGCAGCTAATGAGGCTGCTGATTTAGTACCTGCTGCAGCAGAGCTGGGGGTGCTGGGTGGTTGTAGGTGATGGAGACTGTAACTCTCCCAGGAGGGATGGAGCAGCTGGGATCTGGGGCAGGTTGGATCAGTGTCAGAGGAGCAGCTCTTTGCCCAGCCCTGCCTCCTGGCAGTGGGGATGCCAGGAGTGGAGATGGTGACTCCCTTGGGCCATGAAAGGGACTGGAAAATGCCACTTTGCATGCTGGAGCTGGTGTTTGAGGGTTCAGCTGGATTACAGCAGGAGTTGCTTGGACTGCTTTGAAGTGAAGTGGTGGTGGAGCTGGGTGTGCCCCTGGCTGGCCACATGAAGCTGGGCATCTCCAGCTGAGATCTCCATCTCCCCATTGCCACACAGTTCCTGGGGGATGGTTTCAACCATCCAACAAAAACTGGGCAGCCCTTGGTCAGGTGAAGGTGCCCTCCCCAGCTTGGCAGCTGCACACTTGGCCATCACTGCATGGTCTTGTCAGGACAAACCTGCTCTTGTTGCCCCCAGTTCCCACTTGTTTTGCTAATCTGCTCTTCCTAAATACATTTCCCTATAATTGCATTTTTGCTTCCCAACCCTGCATAACCCTCAGCTCTGTTAAAGCAGGAAGGCAGCACTGGAGGGATGAAATGTTCCTGGATGCAGATGTGGTGGTGAATGGGACACATGGAGAATCTCAATATGTTAAATACTGAGAGTTAATGAAGTTGCTAATTTGCCTTTTTTTTTTTTTTTTTTTCCCCTTGCCCTCTCATTATCCTTGTTGCAATTTGCTGCCCATCACTGTGTGCATGTTAGTAAGTGCTTTAGTTCTGTGTGAAGTGGTCAAGTTGAAATGCCTTGGAAGTTGAAACACTCCTTTAATGTACCTCCTACCCAAGTTTCAGCCTGGCTGCTCAGCCTGGGTGGCCCAAAACCTTCTGCTGAGCATTTGAGACAATTCATTTTCTGGTATCTCAGGAGCAGCTAATGAGGCTGCTGATTTAGTACCTGCTGCAGCAGAGCTGGGGGTGCTGGGTGGTTGTAGATGATGGAGACTGTAACTCTCCCAGGAGGGATGGAGCAGCTGGGATCTGGGGCAGGTTGGATCAGTGTCAGAGGAGCAGCTCTTTGCCCAGCCCTGCCTCCTGGCAGTGGGGATGCCAGGAGTGGAGATGGTGACTCCCTTGGGCCATGAAAGGGACTGGAAAATGCCACTTTGCATGCTGGAGCTGGTGTTTGAGGGTTCAGCTGGATTACAGCAGGAGTTGCTTGGACTGCTTTGAAGTGAAGTGGTGGTGGAGCTGGGTGTGCCCCTGGCTGGCCACATGAAGCTGGGCATCTCCAGCTGAGATCTCCATCTCCCCATTGCCACACAGTTCCTGGGGGATGGTTTCAACCATCCAACAAAAACTGGGCAGCCCTTGGTCAGGTGAAGGTGCCCTCCCCAGCTTGGCAGCTGCACACTTGGCCATCACTGCATGGTCTTGTCAGGACAAACCTGCTCTTGTTGCCCCCAGTTCCCACTTGTTTTGCTAATCTGCTCTTCCTAAATACATTTCCCTATAATTGCATTTTTGCTTCCCAACCCTGCATAACCCTCAGCTCTGTTAAAGCAGGAAGGCAGCACTGGAGGGATGAAATGTTCCTGGATGCAGATGTGGTGGTGAATGGGACACATGGAGAATCTCAATATGTTAAATACTGAGAGTTAATGAAGAAAAAGAGCTGAGACCAGAAATAAGGGTATTGGGAGGAGGAAGGTGATCAGTAGAGGAAGTAAAAGCTTTTGAAGCCAGGGCATGAGATAAAGAGGAAGAATCACTTGCCTGGCCATGGCTGCCCATGTGGCAGAAGATGCAGAATTCCTGATCATCCTCCTGGGAAGTGACTTGTGGGGCTGGAGGGCACCAGGGAGAGGCATGTGGGGCTTGGAGGGCACTGGAGAGAGGCATGGAGGGCAGGAGGGGGCAGTGGTCCTAGAACAGGGCCCTGACTCTGCTCAGGGCTGTGAGCAGGGGCTGTGGGCCTCCAGCAGCAGCCACCAGCCAGGTGTTGAAATGCTCTTCCTGGCATTGAGGAGGAGAGGTTTGAGCAGTGTTTGTTCTCCTGTGCTGGCCACTGAGCCCTCAGGGCATGAGTTGTGCTGATTTTTAATTAAAAAACATGTTTTTGTAAATACTTTTTTTGGGGGGGGAGGTTGGTATAATTGAAAATATGCTCTTTGTTAAGGTTCTGGCTGATAGTGGACATGGGAGGTGACTCATTTCTAGAGCATTTCATCTTTCATTGGCCACAGATAAGGAAGGAAGCCAGGCTTGTCATGCATTTACTGCTGGGCTGGCAGTTCCCAGATTTTTCCCTATGAAAGTGCAGGTAATTTCCAGTTAGGCTTTACAAAAGGGTGAAGGTATTTCTGTATCTTTACCCAGGAGTTTTATTTGCCAGTTTTCCTTAGTTTTGAGAACTATTTTCCAGGACTAAGTTGGTGTGGAAGAAAGCTTTGGGTTTTCAAAACAGGGAAAAGTATAACTCATGTGGCACCAAAATGGTGATGTGGGACCAGGTTTGATTGAAAATTAGAGCTTTGCAGCCCACAGACTGGGGACTTGCACTCACAGTGTCTGGCATGAACTGTTGCATTGGTTGATGTTCTTCTCACTCTGTCTTCAAAGAAACTGGGGAACTGGGAGGTGGAGAGGACTTGGATGGTCTTTCTTGAAGTGTTTCTTTGAAGATCATGTCATGGCAGGTGATAAAGCTCCAACAGCATCTGCTGCTTCTGGTTTTTGACTGTATTTATTATTTGGTTGTTGACAAGGGCCTAAATGAAGTGGCTGAAACTTGCTGACACCAAGCATGGTTTGCTCTTCTCAGCTTTGTGCAAGGGTGTGGTGGGAATTAGGGTACCTGACACCAAGCCCTTGGCTATGAGAAGGATGATCTGTAACATGGGAGAGTTAATGTCTCATGAAAGGGGAAGCCTCAAGGGAGGAGATGGGGAATTTGGAACACACAAGTGGGAGCATTTCAGCCCTTGCAAGAGTAAGTGGCCAATAAACATGATACAGAGGAGAGGTTAAAACAATGCAGGTGCCATTGGAAAAGCTGTGTGCACTGGGGAGACTTTTTCTTCCCATCTATCTTGTGCCATGTCCCAGTTTGATGTAGATTCATTTCTGTGTGCACCTGCAGCACTGCTATGGTTAATAAGGTCTGAGCAGACAAAGGCATCTGCTGGAATGGAAACACTGGAAAATTAGATCTTTTCTTTAATGCTGATTTATTGGGAACAATGGTTTTAAGTTTTTAATGTGTGAATGCAGTTCTGAATTATATATATCTGAGGTGTTGCACAACAATTGTTTCTACCCTGTTATTTCCTGGTTTTAATGCTTGAGGCCTTGTTAAAATGGGTTTTATGGAAATGCTTGTTCACACGTCGATGTAAAATGGGCATGCACAGAATTGGCCATTTCAAAATGAAGCCAGCAAATTGCAATTTCATGCAGTGTAACAGAAATCTGTTTTGGTGGGGTTTTTGTGATTATCATTTTTTTTTTCTTTCTTCTTCTCCACTTGGAGCCCCACACAGCCCCTGCCTCTGTTCTCCTGGCTCTCTTGTGACTGTGTGTGTCACCAGGTTGCACAAAAACAGTTGAGGGCTGTGGTTGTTCATCTCTGAAAGCTTCAATGACCTTATCAGGAAAGAATTATAGATATCTTGTACCCCTCTTGTATTGGGAGATGCTTCCTTGGGCTGTGAATAATTAGGTTGGCCCACCTAAGCTAATTACAAGCTGTCTCACCATTCAAAATACCCTCTGGGTAACACTGTTAGGACTCTCTTATCAGGTTAATGGGTTCTCTGTACTCTGAATATTAGGTTGACCTTTACCATCCTGACCAAAAATACACTGTACAGGACTTCTTGCCAAGCCAGTTTGGGACTTGTTTGCTTTTAAGAGCACTGTCTTTCCTCTTCTCTGAATGGTGATCTCAGAGAGAAAGGGCAAGGCCTGTCTTGATCTGGCACTTTGGATTCTATCCATCAGCCCTACAGCACAACTGGAAAAACTTCTTAGAGAGTCTTTTGAATTGCAAGGTGGAAGCAAGTCCTTAATGTCTCCAGTCGTGTTTAGAGCCACTGCAAAATCTGATTGATTGTGCTTCTGTGGTTACCTTTCAGATCTGCTCAGTGTTGGCTGGCAAACTTAACCCACCCTCTTATCTTCAAGAAAACAAATGTACCAGTTATTGCCTACTAGAAAATGCAAGTTAAGCTGTATAGTTTTTTCTTCTCAGTGGGCTTGCTGAGATTTTATTTTGACAGATTGAGCTGTGTTTCACTTGGCTTTCATTTTTCACCCTGTCAAAAAGAATTTTTAGTGCTTTTTTTTTTTTTTCCCCTGCCTCTTGCTGTCTGCATGGATCAGTGCACTGAAGGAGTGGCTCCATCTCCCCTGCTTTGCTTGCAGCTTCCTGTGCAGCAGAGGCCTGATCCAAACCTTCCAGATGGGAAGCTCAGGTCAAATCTTGGCCATCTTGGTGGGCACCATCTTTTGCTTTGGGCAGGACATGCAGGAGAGGTGATAGGGCTGGATGAGGCTCTAAGGGAGGGAAACATCTTAAGCAGTCTGGAAGTTTTCTTTCTTTTTCTGTTGAGCTGTGTTTCTTCTGACCTGCCCCGAGGAGAGAAGCCTTTGGCTGGCTCATCTGCATTGCTCCCTGTGCAAAATGTCACCTTGGAGTTGCAGGGGAGGTGGGACAGTTGCTGTTCTCAGCTGCAGCAGCTGGTTTGTTGCAGTTGGTGTGTGTAAGAGTTTAGGGGTTTGACTTCCATTCCTGCCCTCGGCTGAATCACCCCCCTTCACACACCCATGTTGCAGTTACTGTATGAGTCCAGGAAGCCTTTGTGCTGCTGTTCTGGTGTGTTGCCTGTTTTGGAAGAAAGCAGCTGATTAACTCAGTCAATTAGAAAATGAGAGGGTTTCCATCAAGCTCACTTGAATATTGGCACACACAGCCTGACCTGGCTCTGCAGGGCTTAGTGATAAGTGGAAATCTGAGCTTCACTGCTCTGAGCAAAGGGAAGCAGAGATTTAAGTGTGCTCCTGTTGTACAGCAGTTCCTGAAGAGCCCCAGTGATGGAGCCTCAGGGAAGCTGGTGTATGTGCATTGCAGAAGGTGAAGCCCCTGTCCCAGGGGAGCCTCTGCTCCCAGCAGAAGTTCAGGAACAGGGGCTGCTGCTTCAGAACAAGGTGTGCCATATCCTCCTGCACTGAGGACTGCCCAGGTGTCACGTAGGCATCTTGGTTGGTTCTTGGAATCCAGCAATCCACGTTGGTGTGGGGTGTGTGCCTGGTGCTTTCCCTAGCCCCAAAGGCTGCAGGTCCCTGCAGCAGCAGGGGTGTCTGGTCCCTGGTGGCTTGTGTGGGGATGTAGTGGAGCAATGTGCCTGTGTCTGTCCCTGCTCTGGGTGTTATAGTCTCTGGGGGACCAGCTACTGCTTCTCACAAGGAACTGAAGTGATAACAATCACATATCGAATCCCTAAATCCCCAAGTACCTTTTTATTCCCCTTCTAGCTTGGATTATTTTTTTTTTTAGTGCAGTTTTCCCTCTTTAATGGGCTGCATGAGCCACTCTTGGCTGCTCAGCACTGCATTTCTTGAAACCCTGGTGAAGTTCAGTCGCAGTGCAGTGACCAGCAGGGCTGGCTGTGTTGTGGAGCTTTCCAAACCTCTCCCTCAGCCTCTAGACATGTGCTTAGGACAAGCAGAGATGGATTTGCATAACTGGTCAAGTGGAGGTTAGTGTGAAATAAAATATCTGCACGTGCTCCCCTTTGCCTCCTCTGATGCTGGGTCAAGGCTGGCTTATTTTTTCTGGGTCCTCCCATTGTCAGAACCTCTTGGGGCTCTGGGCTCTGGTCCACTTGCTGTCAGTAGTAGTTTACTTTGCTTCTCAGTGCATTTTCCAAGTTTCCAAACCTCCCCCAAGGCTATCGTATGACAGCACCCTTCTTCACGTGATGGGTCTGGTAGTGAGGGGAAAAAAACCCCACTCTCCTTTCTTGTAGTCCAAACATACAGCCTTTTCAATTATGTATGAGTGAAGTATTAAAAGGGTTTTAATCCTTAGAAGTCAGCTCGGGTGTCTTTTTTTCCCCTCCCTGCTCTCTGCCCTCCCTGCTGCTTTATCATCCTTGTAAGGTGAATTCCTGGGTGAAACAGAGGGAGAATGACAGGCCCGACCAGGGCTGTACCAAGACAGGGCTTCTGCTTCAGGTGGTTCTCCAGGCACAGCCTCTGCCAGGTGGGCTCTCTTCTGGGGAAGCACCAGTTGAGCTGATGGTGGAGAGATTTGCTATCAGAATTCCTTTCCTTGAACCTGGAGAGAGATGGTAGATGAAAGGAGGGTGGTGGTAACTGTGGAAAATAGCTTTACCCTTCCACTCCTCCCCTGTGAATGTGAAATACTTCCTTTGGCCTGGAGTTTAGCTAAAGGTTACATTTCAAGTGTTTGTTGAGCTGAAAGTGGTTACACTGGTAGCTTGAAAGAAATAAAAGCAGTGAGTGGAGACTGCAAGATAGGAAACAAAGTGGCAGAGGGGTTGTAACTTATTTATTGCAGCCTTGAGAGCAGGAAGTATTGCAGAGGATGAAATTCCTATACTGTTTATATAAGGCTGTAAGAAATTGATTACAGCTCAGATAGGTTTTGTTGCACGCTGCTGGGAGGGATCTCAGAAGTAATGCAATGAAGTTCTGAACATAGTTTTACTGCCCCTCTGTTTGAATGCCTCATTTGCCACAGTGAAAACCTTTCATTTGTTCTTCTTGCCATCTCAAGTGGTGTTCATTTCCAATTTCTGTGCAGTGCTGCCTGCAGGATTCAGGTGTTTCAGGCTGCAGTCCTTCAGGGATGAATAATTTATTCTCAGTCCTTTAAAACTAAAAAAGAGCTCCGAATTTTGCTAGGTCTGTTTTCCCT
>NW_009953089.1:3223619-3282879 GCF_000747805.2 Chaetura pelagica | reverse complement strand
TTCCCTACAGAGGTGTTGTCTTATAGTTGTTAAAAGCTTTGGGAAAAAACATTCCTAGTGCTCTTCCCCATTTGTCCCAGCCAATGCTGTTATCCCACTGACTCTGGAATGCTTTGCACCCCTGCATGTGGTGTCCAGCAGCAGCCTGGGGAAGGGGCAGCTTTCCTGCAGCCCTCTGCCCTCCCTGGTGGGACCAAGCTGGGCTTGTATTGCTGTCCTGGAGGATGCTGGGCCCTGGGCAGCCTCGGAGCAAGTACAGGTAACAGGTCTTGTAAAGACTTCTTTGGGTTTTGGCATTTAAGACATTTTACAGCCAGAAATAGTTCTCTCCTCTCGCTGCCCTCCCACCTGCCCAAGGCACTATGCGATAAATCTGAGCATCCATAAGCCTCTGCTTGGTAAATGAAGTTGCTTTCACCTGTTTACTCTCTGATCCTGCGATTTACGGTGCTTTAAATTGTTTTCCAGTGGGATCTTCTCTACAGCAGTGGCATCTTATGGCCCTTCAGGACCTCTGTGCAGCAGCAGAGTGAAAGCCATAACGATAAAACACAGGGGTTGCTTGTGTCCAGAAAGACTAAAGACTAAAAACAACAAGAAAAGAGACACAGGGTTGCTGTCTTCATGTCTGCCACCTCACAAGGTCCCTGGTCCTGCTCTGCAGGGCTCCTAGAGGGGGTAGAGCAGTGCAGGAGGGGTTGCATGTGGTGATGCTGAGCCATTTGGGGCAGAGACTGCCCAGCAGGTTCCCTGGGATGGAGATCCTGCCTGCAAACACGACAGATATGATGCCTTGTCTTTGTTTCTGTGGGTAGCTTAGAGACCACTGGAGATGCTCATTTAGCCTTTGCCTGCTAGAGATCTGTTTGCAGAAGGGGCAAGAAGGTTGAAGAGGTTATGAAGCCCATCTGCTGTTTGCTAATGCTGTTTAAAATGAGGAGAATGTATGTGGAGGGTGCTGACAGGCTGTTTCAGCACAGGGAAGGCAGGTTTGGTCCAAATTGTTTGTCAGCAGTTGAGTTCTGGAGGTGCTGCAGCTGTTTTTGGGCACACACCTGACTGTGTTCCACTGTTACTTCAAGGAGAAGTCCAGTAAGCTGGACACAAGATCGCTGAGCTGTGTGAAAGCATCTCTGAAATTATTAACCTGCTGATTTTAAGCCATTGCATTAGAGTGTCACTTGCATTGATGAAAGCAGGACTTGCCACTTGCTTTCTGGCTTGTGTCTGTGACAGGAGAAATGGAGAGGAGGATTTTAATTGCCATTGCAAGGTTCCCTGGTGATAAAGCATGGAAGGAGTTAGGATCTGATCTTCTCCAAGCAATCATCCTACCAGATCTCAGAGGAGATGGTGGCTGTTTCCACTGAGAAGACAAATCAACATAAGGACATCACAAAGAGTGGTGACTGGGGACAGTGGGCAGAGCAACCTGGTGCTCAGACAGAAGGACTCCATTCCATTGGTTTTGTCATTAAGAGAATGGGGTTGAATGAGCACGTGTGTGCTGTTGATTTCAGCATTTTGTGGTGTAGTTCCATGTGAGAAGGAAGTAGTGCCTTAAGTTGCAGGGTTTTGAATACGAGGATATTTTATTTGAAACTTCTGGCACAGTGAAGGGGTTGCTGCTGTGGGAAGGGCTGAGATTTTCACAAGTCAGTGTCTGTAAAGTTGGGTTTCTGAGTTTATTTAGGTACCAGGCAAAGTGTCTTGACAATGGTTATTATTTTACTCTTAAGTACCGAGTATCTTTGATCCTTCACTGGCTGTAGAGGGAACTGCAAGATGTTCAGCACATCTGATACTTCCTATGTACAGGTCCAACCATGGATTTGAGTGCCTGGTGCCCACAGCAAACATCTTGATTCATGTACTCTGAGCTTAGGGCATCACAATTAGAATCAGATGCTGCTTTTTAAAAATATTTATTCTCTTTTTCAGTCTTAAGCCTGTGGAATACAGCTGAATTGGTTGCTTTATCTCATAAAACAAAAAGGCCTTTGTTCCTCTATCAGCCTGATGTTTTCCTTAGCTCTGTGTTGTGGCTTAGCTATACCCAACCTTCTTGCTGGATCTTTCTGATCCTTCTTGGAGCACGTGCAGATATAAGGGTGTTGAGTTCAGCCTTCACTAGCAGTGACAGTGTTGTCCTTTCCAGGCCACAAGAAGCTGCAGCCTAAGCAGTGGGTAAATCTGATAAATCAGTCTTTTTTGGGTTGTGTTGTTTTGTTTTGCTGTAGTACGTGTCATTTCCCATTTGAAACCGCTTTGCTTTTGTGGTTGGAAAAACCCTCTTGCTTGGCCCTGGTAAAGGAAGCAGACTTTAAAAGGGGGGGGGGAAATAAAGAAGAAGCACTTAATCTGCAGTATTTCATTTAATAAGCAGTATTTTGGTGTTCCTTTTGTTACGTGCTACCTTTTGAACTCTGTAAAGCAGCCTGCAGATGTAATTCACAGCAGCGTCACGTTGTTGAGCTGCACAAGTAAACACGTTAAATGGGAGGAAGCACCTGCGTGTGGCTATTGTCTCCTGGGCCATTAGCAAAACTCTGGGCTGGCTCCATGCAAGCTTCCAGTCAGTGGAAACCCACGGGCAGCAGAAGGCAAACCTTCAGGCTGGAGGAGGGAGGTTGTGTGGAGGGACAGCGGGCCATGGAGGGCAGGGTGGGCGTGCGGGTGGGCGCCCGTGCACTGGTGCGCTGCCCGGCGCTCCTGCAGCTCCTCAGCCTGGGCCCTGGAAGAGCAGCTTGTCAGGACCACAGAAGTCAGCAAGGTAGGTTCTTGCTCAACCTGAAGCTCCTGGTCAGGTTGGAGAGGTCTGAGGGCCACGATGCTCTCAAGGTCCGTAGTGCTCTGAACTTACTCTTGCTCATGGGTTGGTGTCACCAGATGTTTGACTGAGTTGCTTTCCCGTTGAGTTTCCATGTTTCTTACAGCAAACCAGCACTGTTCCTTGGTGAGGAACTGGCTAAGGTGTCATGGTTATAGATTAAACCTGTAAGTAGTTTACAAGACAAGCTTAAAAGCTGAAAAGCTGGCTTGTGTGGAAGAGCCTTAAAGGCTGAAAGCTCTGTAATTTACCCAAGATGGGTCAGGAGGTGACTTGTCATCTAAAAGTATCTGCAAACAGAAGATCTTTGCTGGTAAAAAACTTCTTTTGATCTAGGGAACAAAAGGGTAAAAAGTTCAGTGACTTGAAGCTGAATTTGTGTAAGTTCAACTTAGAAAATACCAGGTTATGGTTTGTTTTTTCCCCCCTCCAGTGCTGTTTTAATACTGTGGTCTCTGCCTAATGAGAAGTTGTGGGCACCATAGAAATTGCTGGATAAAGTGCTTAGTGTTGTGTAGGAGACCTTGTTAGAGTAGTGTCACTTTGGGATTTTTAGGTTTTCAATCTCTGTATATGAGAGATGGTGGTGTTACAGTACCTGGAGAGTTAGAACTACATTGCAATTTCTTAAGTGTTGATTTCTTGGAGTTGGAGATACTTTTGGTGAGATGCTAATAATTGATTAATTTTTTTATTTATCCTTCTAACATCAGTTTTCACTGAGGAGAAATTGTCTTTGTGCCCTCTAGTGGAAAAAAAGTATTTATTTGAAGGCTTCCAAATTGAGGGAATTTCTTGCAAAGGAAAGTGGAAAAGTCAAAGAGGAGCAGAGCAAGGCTGGAGAGATGAGGGGCCACAAGAGGTGGACGTGCTCTGTGCTTCCTCTGCCTCAGTCCTCACAAACCTGTACTAATAATTACATCCACAGATGTGTGGCTTTTGCAAATAGAGGGGGTAAGGGTATGTGAATAGAGATAGATAGTGAATAGAGATAGATAACCCACTGCTCGTGTCAGCTGAGCTTGGGGAAATTACTCTAGATGACTTGAGGAAAACCTGGTCTCAGCAAGGTGTGAAGCTGGTGATTGCTGTTGGTGTTCCCCAGGGGTGTGGGGAGGCAGAACAAAGCCCACTCCAAACCTCCATTGGGAGGTGAAGGGAAGCCCTAGAGAATGCAGTATTAGAGAATCCATCCCCAATTCCTAAAAAAAGTTCCAGGGCAATTTGAGGACAGCAGAGGGGAGAAGGCAGGTGGGGTCTGAAGGAAAATCTGACTTATTAAGAAAAAACCAACAAAAGGCAAATCTGCCCAGCTTCCTGCTTGAATGGGATAACAAGTTAGTTCACAAGAGGGGCTGCTGATGTGACCGAGGCTTAGGAACAGAATTTCAGATCATCATGGTGAACAGCAAAACCCACCAGGCACCCCCATGATGAGGTTTAGGGAAGAGGAAGGTGGTGGCAGCAGTGACTCTGGTGACAGCAGAAGCCAAATGACCAAGTGGAAGAACAGCAGAGGCGGTGCAGGGTGCTACGTGGTGATGGGGGCTGTTGTGGATCCCCAGCTCCAACACACCAACAGTGTCCCAAGGTTGGAGGAAAGGAGGCAAATCCCTCTCTGAGTCACTGTTGCAGAAGCCTGGTGCCTGAGACCAGGCTGGTCATTGCTTCCCCCTGCGCTGAGGGACATGAGGGCAGTGCTTGCACCTCTGGAGATGGGCTGCACAGGCCCAGCAAGTGAGGCTGGAGAGGGAAAGCTGGAGGAAATGTATTTGGAAGTCCAAGCAATATGTTTGCTGATGCACAGAAGATTTCTGTGGAAAGGATTATGATCAGCTTTGAGTACCTGCTGAGGGAAAGTACCTTGCCTTGCCTGAAAAAGAATATTGAAGGCACGGACTGGGGGAGAGTTTCTCACTAGGAGGGTGATGAAGCAATAGCAATAGGAATTGTCAATCTGCTTTGCTGGAGGATTTGCAGAGTGGCCCAAGTGATGCTTCTTGTGGAGGGTGTGATTTCTGCCCCCCACTCAGTTGCCTTCTGTCCATCCACCCACCACACAAGGCCTATTTTTACTCATTAACCCACCAAATCAAACGTTTTATTTCTCTTGCTAGAGGTGCTTTCTGGGGCCGGGGGTCAAAACCAGTAGCAGTGTTGTAGGCTATTGCATGGCCTTGGGATATAAATTCTGCTCTCAGTGCAGTCATGAAAACTTCAAGCACAGATGTAGATCACAAGAAATTGCTGCTGCCCCATACAGTTTTCCTTCCCTCCCTCTAATTCTTTCTGGAGCTGCTCATTGGGGATGTTATGTGAGCAATAGATGTGAAGGTGATGGAGTCATCACACCCCCCTCCCATCACTCTCATCCTCCCTTTCGCTCTGCTGGACTGTCATTCTTGTTTATTTGGGTTTGAATTATAATTGCAAGAACTGTTACCGTGCTGTTTATTTGCTGGGTGTCATGAGTCACTGTTTGTATTTGCTGCTGTTTGCATTGTCTCTCCTCTCCCTCTGCCTTCTGCTCGCAGCCACAGCTCTCTGAGTATCTCAGAGCCTCTTCTGTTTGGAGTCTGATGCAGGGCAAATGGAGCTGAGAGTGAAGATAGAGGATTAGACTTCCCCCAACACCTCTTTTTTTCCTAGCATTTTGTAAGGGTCCTTGTTTGAATGAAAAGATTCCTTGGAGATTCCTTCCCTGAGATCTTTATGCTTAAATGGTGTCTCTGGTATTTCTGCCAGGCAGTGAGATCGATGCTGCTTTATCTGTCTTGCAAATTGTAGGGAAGGAGAGGAAATAATGTTAACAGGATCTCTTCTGAAGTAACTGAGATGCCACAACTCCATCACCTGCTCTCATATCAGCAGGTATTAATCCCTTCATGTGCACTTGTCACTGGGGTGGAGGGTCAGGTGTCCTGCATGACACTGTAAAGCAGGAAGGATGTTGAGAGACTTTGTTCTCACCACCTCAGCACAGGAGCAAGTTTTCTTTTCCATGCCACAATTGTCTGGGATGTAAAATGGAGGTAAAGCTGCAACATCCAGGCTTGACTCCCCCTGACACAGCTCCAGCCATCACCCCTCGATGCTGAAGCACTTCCACCATCTCTTGCTAGGGTTAATTTTGGTCCAGGGTGATGTTTTGTGCTGCATCAAAGCTTTGCACGTCAAGGTGACTAAAGCAACCAGTCCTGATACCTTTCAATATTGTCCCTTGAGACAGTTAAAGCCCAAGAAGTGTGCAGGAGCTCCATGTTTCAGGCTGAAGAAGCTGATCCAGTGTAGCACGTTTCTGCCAAATGGCACATGGCTAAGGAGAGGACTGTGACCTTGGTGGCTGGCACAGCTGGCTTGCCCCAGGGCTGCCCAAGAGAGACTGACTTGTGCCTCAGTTTCCCTACCAATGAAAAGGGGTTGGTGACTTGCAGAGCACTCTAAGCTCTGGGTTCTCAGATGCAAAATCCAGCTGACTCTTCATGGGTTTCTCCTGGTTCTGGAGGCTGAATGAAGAGCAAAACTCTTCTTCCCGAACTGTTTTAGGAGGCTAAATGGTCTCAAAGGGTTTGCTTTGAAGCTTACAGACCTGGTGTCTGCTGCTCACACCACCAGCACAGTTTATGTCCACAACAAAGACAAAAATGTGCAGATGCTCTGGGTTGGAGTATCTGACCACAGAATCACAGGGTGGCCCCAGTTGCAAGAAGGAGCTGCTGGTCTATCAGGGTTTGGGGCTGACCAAACCAGCCTCTGGGAGGGCCTGTGGCTGCTCTGGGTGGATGGGGAAGGGCCTCTCCCAGTTTTCATGGCCCTGGGTGATCTCTTGTGCCTCCCTTTCTTGCTCCTGGTAGAACCATCATTGCTAGCCAAGAAAATTTTACAGCTTCTTGTCTTCGAAATCCGAAAGGTAACATCTTGCAAGTCACTCTGCATATTTGTTTATAAAGGAGAAACAGGCAATTTATTTCTGTCAGCTTAATAGAGATGTGGCTTCCAGAGGTCTGTGTGAGAGAATTAACAACAGGGCCTGAGTCTGTCTCAGGTCATCCACCACTTCAACAACTGTGTAATTGTGAATCCACTGTAAAATAGCTCCAAGCTTCTTGTGCTTCTATTAGCAGCCTTGATAGAGAACAAGCAGTTTTTCAGGTATAAAATGTCCATTTTTTTACTCTTTAAGTGTTCTCAGGTGGCCGATGGAATGTAAATTTTTTAGCCTATTTGTAATTTAAAAACCTGTTAATTATCTCCAATTTATAAATCCCTAGTTTGGTACTTGAGTGCCTGTAGGAAAATGTTCATCTTTTCATGGATAATAATCAGTGTCAGCGGAAACAGGGAATAGATGGTGTGTTTTAGATGGTGTCAGTTCCAGCAACCAGGATGTATAATTTAAGTCACTTATATGTAATAATCCTTTAAACACCGAATTTCAGCCTCTGCTGCTTGACTCACAGGAAGCTGACAGCTTTTTAATGCTGCTGTGGTAACACTTGAAATGTCTTTCAGCTGCTCTGTGCCGTGACGTGGCTCTTTGCTGCACGTGCTGGTGCTGCATCTGCAGCCCATGGTGCAAGGGGTTGGGCTCTGCCTCTCCTCCCCCAGCCCCAGTTTTGGAAGTCTCAGTTGTTTTTTACCTTCTGTAACATCTGCTGTAAATGCCAGAGTGAATGTAACAGCTGCTGAGGGTGGGATGATGGATCTGGGGTCCACGTATAACAGCTCAACGTATTCTAGCAGGTGGGAAAGCAAAGCAGATGAGCTGCGTGTGTCGTGCTCTGGATCCACACAGTGGGGATGCTTCCTGCTGGAGTGAGGTGGTGCCCAGTTCAGACTGGGGTCCAGTGCAAGGAAAAGATGCCATGTGAGGAGCAGCAGTGCTCCTGGGGGCTTGCGGGGACCCACTGGCTGCAACGAAGTGTTTGTGGCTGTCAGAACTCAGCTGGGTCTGCTGGGCACTCACAGCAGGCTCTGCCTGTTCACTGCAGTGGCAGTGATTTAAATGGCATTTTAGAGTGGGCATGAATATGTGTGCATATTTCTATGTCCATGCACGTATAAATACATGGAGACACATATAAAGAAGACTAAGAATCTTTAAAAAGCCTGCTCCCTTGCCCCCATGGCTGGTCTGACTATGGATGAAATAAGTTAATGCAATTCTTGCCCGCAGCAACTGGTTGATGGTGTTAGTGGGGGGAGTGGAATTTCAACCACAAAAATGACAACTGGGCTGCTGGGGAGTGAACCCCAGCAGAAGGGGTTGGCAGCAAAGGGAACCAACCCATGCACTCTCCTTGTAGTGTCGTTGCCTTTGTTTGATGTTACACATTGAGGTGACTTTCTAACAGTGTTTGCCTACACGGGAAATAGGTGGTTTTTGTTGTGCCTAGCAGTCAAATTATGGAGTCTTAAATTAGAAGCTGCCACTTCTATTTAGGATAAAACTTGCTCTTCTGTATATGCATGAGAACATTAACGTTTCAAGCCTGCTGAGCTCTACTGAGTGTGCACTGGATTTGCAAAGGAACCTATTAGTGCTCACGGAGGTGAACAGCAAGGAGGGGCAGTGGGGAGCAATGTCTTAATGAGACAGGGTGAAGAGTTGAGGTGAGGACACGGAGTGCTTGGAGACACCTTCTGCTGTGGAATGAATCTGGCTGTCCCTGGAGAAGCAGCAGACTCCTACATGAGTTCTGTGATAGGATGAGGGATAATGGTTTCAAACTGGATGAGGGTAGATTTAGATTAGATATTAGGAAGAAATTCTTGCCTGTGAGAGTGGTGAGACCCTGGCCCAGGCTGCCCAGAGAAGCTGTGGCTGCCCCATCCCTGGAAGTGTTCAAGGGCAGGTTGGATGGGGGCTCTGAGCAACCTTGTCTAAAGGGAGGTGGCCCTGCCCATGCAGGGGGTTGGAACTGAATGGTCTTGAAGGTCTGGTGGTTCCTCTTTAAGGTTCTATGATTCTATGAGAAGTAGTGGGCAGCTTGACTGTCCTGTCACTGTGAGGATGAGGAGGAAGTTTTCCGGACTGCTGCTCCCAGACTCATCTGTAGTTCTGGAAGTGGCATAAATGTGGATCAGGAGATGATGGAGGAGCTGTGGTTCTTTCCCACTCACAGCCACCAAGGGAATTGGATGCAGAGAGAGGAGCTCCTGTTGGCCTCATTTCCCCAGGATTCAGGGGTCTTAGGTCAAGCAGGACAGGAGGGTGGTGAGTTCAGCCTGGGCTGTGGGAAGGATTTAGCTGCCCAACAAGTGGGTGGGATAACAGCAAATGAGCTGTTGGGCTGTCCCCAGTGCACAACTGGCCCCTCTGACATCCACAGAGACCTCCTACACATGCACCAGCTGGTGGCACGAGCAGGCTTTCAGTGGGAGTTTTGTCTCAGAAACTGGGAGATCAGGCCTGGAAGCCCGTTGAAAATACTAGGATTTTGGAGGATAAGATCTTACAGTGGAACATGGCCCCTTTCATCCTGCTCTCCAGATTGTGTTTAATATCTGATTATTTCAAAGTCAGAGCTCTCTGTAGTGACAGGAAGAGCTAAAGGAATAATTGGGAATTTATTCCATGCATGTCACCTTGTTTCAGGTTGTTGAAGTAATGGCAGAGAGCTCATAATTTCCTTGGAGTTTATCCACTGCTCAGTTACTCACAGCATCATTTTTTTTTGGGAAAAAAAAATAATCCCCAACAACTTAGATGTTCATGTAAATTGTGAGATGAGCTCCAAAAAAATAATCATGTAGCTTATTTTAGTGCCCTCTCCACTCCAAGATTTAAAGCAATGGTAACCATTGAAGGGTCTTTTAGCTCTAAGATTTTCCCCAGTTTTGTAATGTAAAGGTTCATTTTAATTTGTTCCTTGGGCAAAAATGATGATTGAAAAGCCCTTTACTTAGTAAAAGTGCATATTTCTGCTTTTTCGCCTGACTCCAGGAGTTGAGATGATTATTTTTTTTTTTTTAGAAAACCATCATATATGTTTGAAAATCATCAGTCTTGGCAGCACTGAAGTTGTTGAGGAGAAGATCAATGCAGTGTTTGCTCAGAGCTGAGCATATCAGGACCGGGTTGGTTGCAGCAGCCTGTGTGTGTGGCTTTTTTTTTAATTTAAGAGCTCCTAGTTCAAGTGCTTATGATTATATTTTGAAGTTTATTTTCTCTCCCCCTCGATAAAACTTGATGCACTGCAGTGACTGGCTTTGAAAAGGCCGAATCCTGAGTAACTGCAAGTAGCTTCTTTGGGGGAGACGTGCCTGCGGGTGCTGTAAACGCCGGTGCCGTGCAGGGGCTGCTGGGGTGGGGGGTCCCTTATTTTCCTGGCTCGGGTGACATGTGCCCAGCTCTGGGTGACCCCACTATCATCACAGCACAGGGTGTCCTGTTGGGTGGCTCAGAGCTGTGCCATGGGTTTGTTTGTTGGTTTTTTTTTTTTTTTAGAAAGTTACAAGCTGTGGAAAGCAAGGGCTTATAAAGAAGGCACCTCAACCACGCCGGAGTATGAGCTTGTGGCAAGGACAGTCTGGCTCTATTCTTTGGGCTTTTTTTTCCACTCCTAATAGTCAGGCCTGGCAAGAGGTGTACTCCAAAGGGTGGTGCTCACTTTGTCAAGCACAGGGGTCTTTGAGTCCATGCACAGGGGGTGGGTTGGCCTTTTCATCCAGTATGCACCAGTAGGAGACCAAAGTTATTCTGGTGGGGGCTGTCATGTCCCCTTAGGCTACTTTCCTTTGCAAGGAAAGGCCCAATTTCAATTTAATGTCTTTGAATTTCATGGGTTTTGAGTGCTGGGTGTTGACCTGTGCCTGCTCTGTGGGGAAGCCTGTCTGGTCCTGCCTGGTGCCACCAGGTCTTCCATCCCCATTGCAGTGCCCTGCAGTGACAATGTCCCCAGCCCCTGGGAGATTCTGCTCAAGGGTGACCCTCACCTCCACTGCTCCCTCCAGACCAACCTGCTGCTGCCCAAATTGCTCTTTGGGCAGTTCAACCTGTGCTAAATTTCAAAATGAAAGGAACCAGCCTGATATCGCAGCTGTTGAGAGGACCAGGAGAGACCCAAAGAAAGGAAAAGGCAGGATCACAGGTGTTACCTGTGCTCTTCTGCCAGGTGCTCCGAGGTCAGGGTCTTCATTGCCTGCCTTCAGCGTGACTTGGCTGATTCTGCACCTCAATTAAAAGGGCACATTTTCAGACTGGGGAGACCTGGGGAAATGGCTTTGTTTACAGGGCTGACTGGCCAAAAGTGGCTGCTTCTGCAGGTCAGCATGGCAGCCCTGGGCTGACCATCTGGCCAGGCTGGCACTAGTGTCTTGCATAAATGGTGCATTTATAAGAAGTCGGACGATTGAGGATTTTCACCTGAGGTGTGACATGAGGGTGTCCTGGGGATCCTGCTGTGAAATGGGCAGAGTGAACCCTCCGAGCAGGCGAGTGGCCACGTCCCACCAAGGGTGGGGGTTTGTGCCGGACTGGGGGTGACATCAGGAAGCTCCGTGGAAATTGGATCAGATTCTGGTGCAACATTTCTGGCAACCTTGGACTCTAGGGAAGCAGCAGGCCCTGAAGCAAACGTGTGCTTGCAGCTGCAGGAAAGCAGCCTGCTGTTTTCATCCTGCTGTTCTCATCCTGCTGCCTGTTTCCCTTTCTGATCTGTAATATTTTACGTCTCGGCTCCAGCAGCTTTGACTGCATTGCTGGCAGTGTTTGCATACTGGAGGAGACTTTTTGACAGTCTCTTGGGAGCTGTTCTTTATTTGCCTAAGTTCTGGGTTTACAGTGATGCAAGCAATGTGATAGCATTTAGCAGGTATAATAGAGGTCAAGGCCCTGTTGTCTTAGGTATTGTAAAAATGCCTTGTAAATAGCTGAATATTATCCAAATGTGCTACAGGCAAGGCAAGCAAAAGAAGGAATAAACCAGGTCTGCACAGCTGCTCCTCATAGATGGGAAATTGAGGCACAATCAAACACACAGGTGTGTTTTGCCAGCACCTGAAATTGGCCCCAGATCTCCTGTGTTTTCCTGAAAAGGATTTTTGTTTTGTATGGGTTGATTTAGAGTCAGTTGCTACAACAAGCAAGGGCTGCGTGCAATTTGCTTGGTGCCTTATCCCCTTTGGGGTCGAAATGCTTTGAAACAGATCCAGGATAAAGCTCATCCACTGCTGGGACATCTCTAATCTGCTTTCAGGGAGGTTTGTTTTTTTTTTTTCCCCCCTCTGAAACCTGGCCAGGGAGGAACCAGGAGCATGCTCAGTGTCCCCAGCCCAGGTATGAAGCTGAGGAGTGTTTGCAATCACCACCTCAGCCAGCAGCTTGTGCCTGGCTGGGGATCCCAAAACAAGAGGGAGAGGAGGAGGCAGGTAAGGAGTGCTGAGCATGGGCTTGAGTGGTGTAACTGAATCCCAGGGCAGGTTGTTTCTTCTCTTGAAGACACAAGGTAGGGGCTTGAGGAAGAGCACTTGAGCCTGGCAGGAGTTTCTCAGGGTGCACTGCACTCGCTGTGCTGCCTCTTTGTTTGCTCCCTCTCCCCAGCCCATTCTCTGGAGCCATCTTGAGAGCTCGGCTTGAGTTGGTTTCTTTCTAATTAAGTTCCTGCTCTGCTGGCTCTCAGGGAAGGGTTCCCATCAGTCAGTCCAGCTTGCAGTGCATGTCTGTGTGCTTGGGGCCAGTGTCGGGTTTGGCTCCAGCTTCTATTTTTGGAACTGAGGTTTGCAAACTGCAAGTCTTACCAAGAAAATGTGTTGGGTCATCTTTTCTCTTTCAAGAAAAATGAAGTATCCTCTTTGATTTCTTGCCTTTTGGAAAATAATAAAATTCTTCCCCTGGCAATTGTTAGGTGGCTGCCAGAAAGGGTGGTGCCCTCACCCTCTCCCCGTGTAGCTAAGGAGCTGTGTGTGTTCTTTGCTGCAGTGAAATCCTAAATATTTATGTTCCAGTTCTGTTTCCTTGCCATGATCTTTACTTATAGATACTTGTGGTTATAGTTCCTAAATTATTTGAGCTCTAATGAATAGAGTAGTTTATTTCACATCAACAAGCCAAACAGTAACTTGATCTTTTAGGATACAAATTCCTTCTGTTTCTTAAGCTATTGTTTGCTTTTCCTATCAAAGTTGTTTACAAGCCATTGTTTTCAAGCAATATATTGTTCACAAGTGTATTTGGAAAGAGTAACAATAAAACATTATCCTGCTCCTTATTTCCCTGTGCAAAGGCAAAGTGAACCCTCCAAGCACAGTTGCTTTCCGTGCTGTAATGGTTCTATGATCTTTACCATTGTGTTCCTTAAATAAAAAGCACAAGATGATCTTGCCCCACAGAAACCTAACAATTGTTTTTATAAACAGTGTGTGCTCTGGTATCTGTTGTGAGTAACGAGATTCTTGTTTATAATTCTGTCTTCTTAATGAGAATTCAAGTTGTCAGATACTTCCGTGGGTTTTGGAACTAATTGTACTGTGATTTAAAAAAACCACAAACCACTTTATGTCATTGGGAGTCATTAACTTCTGATACAATGGAGGATACAACTGATACAACTTCTGATGTAAAAGGAGGAAGTCTGCATATGAAAGGCTCTCGGGGCACCCACCAGTCCCAGTAAGGATCACTCTGGACTGGTTGTCAGTGAATTCCCAAATTCCAAGCCTCTGGTTGCTTGTGGCTTGGTGCAGAGGTAGATCCCAGCCTGTTTGTGGGCACTGAGTAGGGCTTAGGAAATTGGGAGGACCTGTCGTTCCCAGAGCTAAGCATAGGCTGGAATACCTTACTTATCTCAGCTGTGACTTGTTCTCCCTCTTTGCCTGCACCTGCATGTGCTGGAGCTCTGAGGGGCCAGGGAGGGGGTGCCTGGGGAGAGTTTGTTCTTTGCTTTGAAGGGCTGGTGATAAATGTTAAAGAGGCCCCCCTCCCCGCCCCAATTAACTTGTTAGGCAATGCAAACCATTCCCTGGAGACTGATGGGAAAGTGGAATGTCAGCATTTCCAGCTCTGGCTGAAGCTGCAGGACTGGGGCTCCTGAATACCTAGGAAATAGTTCCAAGGGGAGCGTGTCGGGGCAGTGTCCTCCCTAATGCTGGGGGAGTGGGGCCAGGGCTGCTGAAAGCACCCAGCTCTGGGGAGAGGAGAGGATGCCTAGCAGATGCTGTGAGGTGAGCAAGAGAGCCAGAGCTGTAAATACTTCTGTAACAGTGGCAGAGGCTGAAAGCTTCACCTGTAGGTGCTTGAGCTGGTGTGGTGAGGGGTGGGCGATGGATGCTGAGCTGCTGTTCCTGCTGCTGCTCCCCTGCCTGTTCCTTGGGCAGGAATGAAGTAGGAAAGTCGGTTTTCTCTATCAGACAAAAAGGGCTGATGTCTTTTCATCTCTAAACCTTCCTGTCAGGTGTGCTGCTGAGCTTCAAAGGAATTACCCTATCCTAGAAACATGGAGTGCTGTTGCTTGCTGCCTGTGCCCTACACACTTCTCAGCAGCATCTTTGTGGTAACCTGTGGGTGAGCAAAGCACCTGAGCTGGGACTGGTTTCCCTGTGCCCCAGCTGTGCTCAGGGTGCTTGGCTGTTTCTCTGGGGCAGTGTCCTTGTGGTTCTGCTGAGTTTCTCTTTAGGCTTGACTGACAGTGGGAGAACTAGCACAGGTCAGGGGAATCTTGAGGTTGTCTCATTCATTCATCCTAGTTATGTCCTCTGTAATGCAGACCTTCTCCTTCTCTCCTTTCTTTCTCCCTTTCTGTCTTGAAGTAAGGCCATGGGAGACCAAAGCCTCGACCTGCTTTGTGCAGGATCTCCCAGCAGCAAAGCTCAAGGGATGCATCCCTGCTGTATAATGCTCAGTAATCTCTCTGGTTTCTGCAAGTGATCCAAAACCTCCCGCTATGTTAGCACAGCACAGGTTTCAAGCCTGGGATGTGGGCTGTGTGGCTTCTCTTACAGCTCTGTGCTATCTTCCAGGGAGAGCCTTTGCTTTCTTTTGCTGTTTGCTGTCTCCTGTGGCACCATCCATCTCCAAAACTCTCTCTCTGTGAATGAGATTAATGGAAAAACAACGCCTGGCAATAAGTGGCCTTCCAAAATTGCTCAGTTTTAGTTTTCTGATCTTGCTGCCTTTTGTCTCTGGGCTTTTCTGGCTGATTCATGTCAAGGGAGCAAAGAATCTGTGAGACTGATAAATCTGTACAGCCCCTGCATAGTCTAGGAGAAGGTCTAATTTGATCTGACATTTACTAATCTGCCAAGACTTTCAGTGGTTTGTTTTCATATCAAGTTGAGCTTCATATGCCACAGAGAAATGAGTAAACATATTGCACTGGGAACAACAGCAAGTGTGAAGCCAAGTTTTTGGTATTCACACACTTGAAAATTCCTTTCTGCTTGCTTTTCATGGGGATTTATTCCTTTTACTAATTGTTAGGCTGCTCATTTCATTCACCTGGTGAAATGCTGGCAGAGGATTTGCTGTGAATTATGTGTTGCTTTCTTTGTTTGGTTTAGTCTTGCATTGCATTCATATTTTCTCAAGGTTTGTTGCCTTAGTGCTTCAGTGGTAAAAGTGATTCCAAAGATCAGATGGTTTTTCTACCTCACCATGTGTGCCTGGTCCAACGGCAGCTTATTTAGTGCTTGGGTATTCTTGAGTTTATGTCCTTAAATGGTTCTCACTGCACAGTGGGAAAATCCTTGATTGTTTATGTATTTCTGACACTTTGTGAGTAAGTTTATGAAACAGGGAAATTCTCCAATGTATGGTTTTGGTGTTTAGGTTTGTTTGTTTGTTTTCTTTTCTGCTCCCCCCCTCTCCCCTTCTGTTTCTTTTTGTATTTTGAGCCACCCTGATTAAGTAACACTAGAAAGAGCTGGTTTTAGATCTGGAATCTATATTCAGTGAAATCAAGCTAGGAGTTTAAACCCCTGGAGTAGAAATACTCATTTTTGCAGTTCTAATCATTATATCTGAAACCCAGAGGGTGTTGATCCCTTTCTTGTAAATACTGTTCCTTTACAGAAACCCATAGGGATGATATCAATGCAGCAGAGGAAGGCTGGTGCACAAGACAAATTAGTTGTCCTTTAAAAAGCACAAAAAAGCTATACAAGTCCTGCACAACCTCACCTTATTACTTTTGATTTTAAGCCTGAGCAGTGCATTGCCTACCACAAAACAAAACATGGTAATGATCTGACTAGGAAGATGCCATACGTGGGGTACCACACAAAGCTGCTCACTTGAGATATCCCATCCATTTAAACTGGGCTTTGTATCACTCTGAGAAGTCTGTTTTGAAGCTGAGACATTGGATTAAGGTTCCCAAAACTAAGTTCCAGGCTCATAGGCAAGTGCAGCCCAGCTGGAGGGTCCCTCAGTGCTCAGGACTCCCCCCTGTGGGGTCTCTGTTCTCACCACACCAGTGGCTTCACTTCTTGCCAGGAAAACCCAAATCAGTACTCCCTGTGTGACCTTATGTGAAGTAAGCTTTTGTTGAGCAATTTCTGTATCTGTTTCTTTCCTTGCAAGCCCTCCACCTCATTCCTGGAGGGAGGACAGAAGGCAGCACAGCAGGGATTCTGTTCCCTTGTGGGAATTAAATGGTGGTGCCTGGGAGGGCATTTTAACCCCCTCCATGGGAGGCAGAACCTGCCTTATGTCACTCTGCTCTCATGACTCCAGTGACATCTCTGCAGAGGAAAGAGCTCCAGCCAGTGTAGCCACCCCCAAAGGCTGGCAGCACAGTCATCTCTATCCTTGCTTTATTTCCTCAGCTTGGATTTCATTAACCTTTTACCCCACTTTCCAGGGATAAATTCTGACAGGCACAATTGCAAGCTCAGGGTTTCTGGTTCCTCTTGCACCTCGTGCACCATCAATGCTAGACCTTTCCAAGGAATACAAGGCCCTCCTGGAGCAGCTGTGGTGCTGAGCTCCATCCTCAGCCTCCCTAGGGCTGGGGCACGATGCCTGCTTTGCAGCAATGCAGAGTGTTTTACAGCCTTGTAGCCTAACAGAGATCAGGGAGGAGTTGGCTCTTGCTGGAATTAGTAAAACATTAATTGGCTGCCAGTAAACCTGGAGTTGAGCACAGCTGGTCGTGTGCTTTGGTTTGGTTTAAAAGCTATTTAGGATGAAATCTGTTGACAGCTTAAAGCTGTGTAGCAAACTTTGGGTTTGTTTTTTTCCCATATTCACACCCTGAGTAAGTTGGCAGAAGGTTTGGGATGTTCCCCAGCTATATTACTCAGTTTTTGGTATCAGCACATTAAGTGCACACTTGGCATTTTACAATGGCAATGACTTTATATTAAGCAATTCCTTTGATAATAATCAGAGGGTTGAGAAGAACACTCCTGGTGTATGAATTCTTTCTGAGAGTTTTAAAAATACCAGGATTTGAAGACAAAGGTTTTTAGAGAGGCCAGCTTGCTTCTCAGAGGCACTTTTAATAATAACTAACAGGACACTTGTGTCTTTAAAACTGTAGGGAAGCTCTGAGCCTCCTCTGAACTTTAAATCCTTTTGCACCATTAGGTTTTTGTTATGTATAAATCATTCCTTAAAAAAAAAAAAAGAAAACATTTTCTTTCTTCCTGAGTTGAGATTATTGTCCATTTTGTCAAATGCTTTGAAGCTGGGTAGGAAAGAGGGCTCTGAGTAGAACTCTCTGCTTTCATTAGTCCTTGTTGATGTCCACAGTGATGGGGAGAAGGTTGCATGTCTGTTCTGGGGGACATGGCCTGTGGTTGCCACACACATGTAGTGTGTAATGAGGAGTGTGGCATCAGCAGGGAGTGCTGAGGGCTGGGGTGCTGTGCAGTCAGGTGGAGCAGACTCTGCAAGACACCAACTGTCTCACAAAGCCAGCTTGAGGAAACATATTGAAATATACATTAATTTACAGGAGCTTGGACTGCAAATGGGAGGAGATAGTGAAAGAAGGGGGATTCTTTGTTTAATTTCAGCTACTGCTGCTGTTTAGACTTATCAGCTCTGAAACACATTCCTTACCTTTTACCTTCCTTTATTTCTCTGTGGTCCTGTCCATCAGCTGGTACAGATGAGCTCCTTAAGTGTCTTCACTACTTAAGTCTTTCTGCTTTCTGCAAGGAAAGGATTTCTGGTCTGGAATAGTCCAAGTTTCTAGGTCATCCCCAACCAGCTGAGGCCTTTCAAACCATATGGACAAAATCAATGTCATTAGCCCCCTAATTAGCCTTGGGAATCATGAAGGGCTTTGTTTCTGCCATGGTCTCCAAGTCCCAGTTTGGTATGTTGCATGCTGTGAAGCCTGGGGTCTTGGGAGCCCTGTGGTGATGCTGTGTCTCAGACATTGATGCTTCTTGGCCAGGACTTGCCTCATCTTGTGGCCTGTGGCAGGGAGTGGGTGAATTGCAGGTGCAAACCAGCACTGAAGTGCTGCCAGGCAGCGTGTGGTCATCTCTGGAGGTTGGACATATCCATCTCCTGAGGAGTTTGGCTCAGGCTCATGACAGAGATGGTGTCTGAGACCTCACCCTTTTTAAAATCAAGCCTAGATTGAAGCTTGTGTTCCCATTACTGAGAAGGAATGGTTGCAGCAGGGATTAGAGGCTGTTGCAGGGCAATCGTTAGAGAGTTGTTTAAAATGGCAAAGGCTTTTTTCTTTTTTCTCTTCTGCTTTAAAAAAAATGATTATGAATTACCAGTGCACTAAAGAGTTTGATCCTGAAAGTCTTAAAAATGCTGGCTCAGGCCCAGTCTTTTTTTTTATTTGCCAAGGTTAAGTGTGATGTGTTTTATATGTGTCAGAAGAAGCTTATGCTGGTGTGGCTTGGTTTATGTCTTGAAGTATTTGATGTGTGCAGAAAAATGAACTTGTAACTCCTTGCTCACTGAGACACTCTGTAAGAGAAGACAAAACAGATTCCTCCCTTTCATCGCAGTAAATGTTGCCTCATTCCTTCAGCTTGATTTGAGATGAATCATTAGAATGGAAGCCTGGCTAAACTCATGCCCACTTCAGGCAGGATGAGCCTGGGCAGCCCAGCTTGGCTTTTATGGTGAAGCAGATCTCTCTTCACTGGTCTGAGTGGCCTTTGGATAAGGCCTTCTGCAGAGGAGGGTTTTAAAATTTATACCGTGATCTTCTCTAAATACAGCTTCCCCACCTGCACGGTTGTAATGGATGGTTTTTGTGGAAGTGTGTCTCTCAGCAGAGGAGTTGTTTGGCCAAGGGCCCTGGAGGCAGGTGCCCTGCTGTTACCAGAGAGCTTTCCCCACTTTCTGGTCCACCCCAGGCAGCCCATGGACCTGCTCCTGTCAAACGGTGTGAGCAAGTATGCACCAGTAACCCACTTTTCTAGGGCTTTGCTTAGATGTGGAGATGGATGTGGAAGTTCTCTGAGCAGGAAAAGATCTCTTTCTAGGGTGGTCATGTTGTCCTGGCAGGAAGGGCCCATTCCTTACGAGGAGGAGCCTGTTTGTTGCCCCTGTGTTTTTTTTATCCCCACTGGAGGCCACTTTTTAGAGATAAAGAGCATTGCAGGGCTCTAAATTCTTGTGTCCAGAGTTTGTTGTCCATGGATTTAACATTTTTGTTAACTGTTTGCAGAAGTAAGGTGTCTTAGATACAGGTTATTAACATAGTCTTATTTCACTGTCAGCTGGTACATCTGAATGAGTGGTCTGGGCTATGTTGCTGTTTCTTCTTCTGGGAGGTCTTTTAAAACATTTCTTCCTAATGTTTCCTGTACAGTGGTGCCTTCTTTTATGTCCTTTTTTTATTCAAGTATAAAAAAAATGGGAGCATATATTCTTACTACTCCATTCTTCAATGACAGAAAAGGCCATTTTATTAACACTCTATTGTAATTTTACACTTATTTTATTGAAATACTGTAATAATGTTGTACTTTGTCAGGAAATCTTTTTAAAACAGGCTGGATAATTAAACACTGAAGCAATTTGTCAAGTGGTACCCAGTGGGTTTGTACAGGGAAATGCTGTAGTTGAAGCAGAAGGCAGGGAGGGTTTGATTGATAGGGTATGGCCTGTGTTATAGAGGGAGATGGGAATAGATCATCTTGGGATCTCTTGAGGCTATAAATCCATAAAAATCTGTTACCTATAAATAAATACTAGTAGAAGGTTAGACCTGGATGTGTAAAATGTCTGTAATTTCTCTGAGTGGCCACAGTGCCATATTGAGCCATTGCTCTGGTCTCAGCTGGGTGTCACCTCATGAATTCATGGGGTGATTTAATGAGCAAGAGAAGATTTCATAATAAGAAGTGTCCCCTTTCCCTTGTGGCAAAACCCCTTCCAAACTAAAATACTTCAGTGTTGTATATTTAATACTTTTTTTTTTCCCTAGGGAATAGTATCAGTGGTAAGGAATATTGTTATTTTTTTAATAATAAAGGCTTTTTTTCTTTTTTGTTAAATGCATTCAACAAAAAACATAGCACAGACTTGCTCATTGAAGAAGAGAGAAGCTCTAGAGGATTTCAGGTTTTAATAACCTCTTGCTATGAATTCCATTCAGTTCTGATTGTAAAATGAGTCTCTCATTTTGCAGCTGGGTAATGTTGGGAGGTGTTATAATCCTGTGGCCCTGTTTGTACCTTAATTTAGGGATCCTGCACACACTTTGTAGGATTGCTGAGAATGTGCTTAAGAAAGCATTTTTCTAGCGAGCTTCTGTGTTAGCCATTGGATTCATAGGAAGGTTTATCTGCATTTACTTAATCACAGATCTGTTTGTGCTGCAGCCTGTTTTGAATGTAATTGCAGCTAAATGATGGTGTAGTTGTAGTTCCTGTGGGAAGTGTCTGCCCATGAATACTAAAGGCTTGTGGAGTGATGCTTGGTGTGTTGTGGCTTAATGGAAGGGCTGTGTTTGATCCAATCTGTATCACTTTGTCATTAAAAGTGTTGAGAGGGTGCATATAATTGGATGAGGGAGGGAGAACTTAGTCATGGTTTTCAGAGATGAGGTGCTAAGATGTAGGAACAGATGAAAAACAAAACTTAAGTGCCCAGATTTGATTGTTTACACGGGGATTTACTGTGTTTAGCTTTTTAGCAGTGGCTTGATATTTCTTTTGGTTTTTTCCCCCCAACTCAGTGTTGATGGGACTCTGTGCTTCTCAACCTGCTCCAGTGAATGCAGAGACTTGGATGTGGGTCTTCAGTGAGGTGCTGGTGGCAGGGCTGGTCCCCTGGCACCCTGGGAGCCCCCCTTGACACAGGTGGGGATGAAGCAAAAGGCAGATAGTGCTGCAGCCTCTGGCAGCCCAGCTCCCTTTCCAGCTGGCTCAGCAGAGTTGTCCTTAACTTGACTGTTGCTGGTGTTTAAACATCCCTCCATTTTGGGGGCTTTTTTTTAATGGTGGTATCACAGTGCACTGAATGGGAGCCTTCTTCCCATGGCTCCTGCTCCCTGTTCCCAGGCAGAGAGAGGTGGAGGAAGCTGGGACAGCAGGGAATGGGGTTCCATGGCCTGTCTCCAGCCTTGGGTCTCTGCTGCAGACACTTGAGTAGGTCCAGTGAGCAGATTTGCACCCTGGCTTTGAGATACCAATTTTCTTGACCAATGGATTCAGAGGTCTATCAGTCTCAGCTTTACTATCACTATTTATTGCCTCTGTGTTTGTTTGGCAGAAGGTTTTTCTGTTTTAATACCAGCCCTGTGGTCCATTGTCAGGAAATTTAGAACCTGTGAGCAATTTGAAAGGCCATCTGACTGCAGTGCTTCCAGCAGGATTTATGCTCTTGGTGGTGCAGAGTTACAGTGTCATAAGCTTTTTTTATTTGTTCTTACTATATCGTGAGCATCTGCAGACTGTAGGGTCCAGTTCTCTTCAGCTGTTTGTGTGCAAATATATCTCTGATCTTGTGGAAGGAGGTCACTCTTTATTTCCAGTGACTGCTGCTCCAAGAGAACAATGAGTTGTTAAGAGAAAATGGAGTTAGTTGTGCCAGAACTGATGGGTGCAAAATGCATATGACTGTGATGTTCATATGAAGGCTGGGAAAAAAACCTGTCAGTTACTTGGAGTGTACTCCTAATTCAGTATCTGGTCAGGTTTTATTCCAGTAAATCTGTCTTGCTTCGTGCAGTTCATCTGGCAGCAGAGCCTGGGGTGAGTTGCCAGGGCTGCAGTGGGATTCCAGAAAGACTTAATTTCATTTCTAATTGTTGCAAAGATTATTTTATTTAGCTGTTAAGCTCCTACTCTGTTTCCTGCCTGGCCAAAACAGTAGCAAGTTCCCTTCTGAGATTACTTCTAAAATGGTGACTTTCAGGGGAATCTGAAGGTTGCAGTACCCAAGAATTAAGGTCCAGTCCTTTGGCTTGCAAATGACTTGTGAATTCTGAGTCAGGACTTATGACTTGAACCTGTTTCTGTCTGGTTTTGAAGTAAATGTGTTTATTGCCATATGTGCTGTTGTGAATTCTAACAATTTCCAAATGTAACAGAATAACTAGGTTAATTTTTTTTGGAGCTACCTTTGTTTTCCTTCTAATTTTTCTTTTTTCTTTCCTCTTTACCCTGACAAGAGAACATCTTTTTCCAACTGGCACGATGTGTGTTCCAGCAGGAAGATGAAAATGCATTTTCTCCATTGAAGTGGCCGTAGGCAGGAATGAAGAAGACTGATGCTGAGAGGGCAGAGAGAAGAAATCTCAGGCTCTGAGTTGCAGCTGTCTGAAGTGATGCCCAGGCACTGGGTTGCTGTGACACGAGGCAGCTCAGCTGCCACCTTGCCCTGTTGCTCTTGCTTTAGGAAGCAATGTAGTCATGACATTACCAGGTTGTTTTCTTTCTGCTTAAAGCTTAAACATGTTCTGTCTAAGAACGTGATGCACCCAAACCCACATCAGTTTCTATGCCATTGCTAAAAGGTCTGTAACAGAGCTCAGATCACCGAGGGATGAAAATCCAATTTGACTCTTCCCCCAAGTCTGAGCTGTGTCTTTCAAGCTTCATCTGCAGATGTCTTCATTATCTGCATCTGCTTGTTGTGCCCTGGACAAGCAACGCTGTGGGAAAGCAAGATCCTTTGTGGGGTAACAGAGATGAATGACTGTATGTTTTTGCTAATCCTGCTGCAGAAGAGCTGCATGTGATTCCCAAGCCCAGGGCTGACAGCGTGGCTGGTGGAGCCTGTGCCACATGGGCAGGGTAACCTTAGTTCCTCCCTTCCTAGCATTTTATTTGTTTATCCCAAGATTACTTTGTTGTGGTTTTTTTTTTAAAGCTGTCACTTGCTGTTCAGCTCACAATAGCAAGTGTCAGAAAAGAGTTGCAAACAGCACCAGCATTTTCTTCAGTCTGTGTATTTGATGACTCCTCTGTAGAGCTGCTTGGAAGGGGAAATATGAAACAGTGGTAACATTTTGTGAGGGCACTTGTGGTTTTGTCATCCTAGGCAGTAACCAGCAAAGATGGCAAGTCATGTCCTGGAGAGCTCCTTCTTTGTTGACACAGCTTTTTTTTTTTATCCTAGTGCTAATCCCCTCTTTGGCCTGGGATTTCAACCATGGCAGGGATGGAGGGGAACCTCTGCTGAGCTACCTCCAGCTGGTCCTGAGATGCTGACAGAAATTGCAGTAGTGTTTTGAGGCATCAGTCCAAGCAGTTCTCCAACATGGTCTTAAGGAAGTGCTCCTGGAAACATCTGGGGTCTTCACCAGCTGTTTCAGAGTTAGAAATATAATACAGGTATATTTCTTGGTAAGAAAAAGTAGCTGTTCTGAAATGCCTGTTTCTGATGTGGTCATCCTGCTCCCTGAGCAGGTTCCTGTAACACACAAACCCTTCTGTGCTTTACAGCTAGAATGGTGGGAGGCAGCACGTTATCCATGAATTCTGGAGATGTTCTTGTTGTTGGGAAGAGTGCTGCTGTTGCCTCAGATCTACTGTGGGGTTTTTATGAGGCAGATGTAAAGGCAGCACTGCAGCACCAATGGATGCTCCACTTTCTGCTGTGACTTGTTGTCTGAGTGCTTTGTAGCCTGTAACTGTCCTGCACATCTCACCCTGGATGCAGCTGTGTCATTAGGAAATACACTGAGGAGGTGCTTTAAAAACAAGCATTAATTCTGCTTTCTCAGAGGCAGCAAGATAAAGATCTCATCTTGCATATTTTTCTTGAAGTCCATGGACTGTTGACATCACTTTTTGAAGCTGGGAAGCAGTTGTATGAAAGCCTGAGGAATCCTGCAGTTGTGGGCAGGATCTGGGGGGAATGGTGTGGTCTGGTGGGAGGGGGGCTCCAGGCATGGGCCTCCAGGGTGGTCTCAGCAAGTCATTCCACTTCTGTGTTCTTCAGCTCCCCTCTCTATGAAATGGTAACAATAGCAGCCAGCTTCTTTGAACTTTGCTCGTGGAGGTGGCTGTGTCCTTAAAACCTGGGCCTATGAAAAACCAAAAGGACCATATGAGTGTAAACAAAAGTCTCCCACTTAGCAGCATGATTTGCATGCTCTGATGTGCAGTCCCATGGTCTGGAGCTGGGGTGGCTGTGACATGGTCCTTATCTCTGGGGCTGTGGGGCAGGAAACTCTGAGGAACCTGAGAACAATACTAGCCCTTTGGTTATTATTATTTTTTTTTTTCTCCCTTCCTTCCTCTCAGTGTGATCTGGCCATTAATATCTGTGGAAGTTTGATACAAACAAAAATAAAAATGGACTATTTCACTTCACTTCCACAGTAATTGCCAGCCCATATCTCCCTCCATTATCCTTTCATCTTCTTTTCAGACTGGCTAATAGTTGCCTAGAGATTACATTTAATGGTGTGAGAGCCTTTTAGTTTGGATACTCTGCTTTCCCTCTCCTGTTGCTTATAGAGATGTTTACATTTTTATCCAGAGCTCTGATTTGTCTCGTATATAATTGCATGGAAAGCAACAGTTCACATTCCTAGACGGGTCTCCTAAATTTATTTTGATATCCTTTCCTTTTTAATGCACTTCCCACACTCACTTCACCCTGTACAATCTCTTGATTAGTTTAACTCACTGTGGCCCTTTCCATAGATTTATTTCTGGGCAGTGAACTGCATAACTTAGCCTGTCTAGTGGGGTCTTCAGGATTAAGTTTCAGAAATTGATGGTAAGCAGGTGGAGATAGAGGAAACTATGGTCAAGGAAATATTTTGCCAGGTCCTGCTTGATGTAGCTGGAATGTGGAGTTTCACTGGTGTGCTCTCCTTGTGTAGGTGCAGCTGGTGCTTGGAGAGCTTTGCTGCTGGAGGTCAACCCAGTGCTGGAGCAAAGCAAGTGCTGGCAAAAGCTCTTTGGTGTTGACTAACTGACCACACTTGGACAGGATGGGAATGCCATGCTAGAATTATCTGCTTGGTCTGTATTATGGTGAAAATTTTAAGGATGGAGCTCATCTGAGGAGAGAGCCTGAGCTCATATCTCACCTGCATGGCCACTGGTGGAAAAATGTGTTCCTGAGCAGCCTGACTGTGCCAGCATGTTTCTTGTTGTGAGCAGAGCAGAGGTTTCAGTACAGCTCTGTGAGCTTGTCCTTGTGCTGCTCCACTTGTGAGGGGACTGGAAAAGGGGGCAGTGTGAACACCAGGCACAAAGTCACCACTTCTTGGGTGCTGCAGTAATTTCTGCAGGAAAAACATGCTGTGTGATATCAGGCTGGTAAATGGGAGTCTGGAATATTCAAGCCCTATAAGCATTCAAAACACAGGTCTCTCTCAAGGCTTTTATCTCTGTATCCTCTCTTCTGGCACCAAGGAATTTGGAAGCTTAAAGAAAAATATCCAGTTTTAGTGTCTCTGGTGTAGCAGCATGGCTGACTCATGGTGCTTAAATATTGGATAAAGCCTTTGTTGAGGAGTGAGGGATTTTTTTTGGATAAAAATCCAGGACTTGTCTATTTTCATCACAGAGTTTGCAATCCTAGCAGTTGGAACGAAGCAAAATTCAAAGCTTTGGAGAAGTGTCTGGGGGTGTGTGGAATGAATAATGATCTAATATGAGGCCTCAGCAGGGTAAAGAATGTAAAACTAGCATCTCTTCTGCTGTTGGGCTTTTTTAAAGATAAATTCACTAGCTATGAGGAGTATTTTAACTGTTGCTGCTGCTGCTGATAGGAACGGGCCATTAAATTGCTACAGTCAACATTCCTTTGGGTCCTGGTCATAAGCCAAGCTGCCAACTATTTGTAAATTTACTGACAGTCAGTAAGCAGAATACAATATTTAAACTGTCAGAAAACTAATATCCACTCATTTCAGGGAAACACAGCCCTGCTTCTTTTGGGCTCTGACTTTCCTTAGTGTTTGGTTACAGCTGTTATTTTCTGCTTCTCTAAACACCAAGACTGACCCAGGAAAAAGTAGAGAGGAGATAAAGAAGGAGCTGCCTGCCTTTCCCTGTGTACCCCACTTTTCTTGTTGTCCCTAACAGTATCCTGGTCCTTTCTGGCACAAGAGTAGCCAAACTCCCAGGCTTGCCATGGATGCTGTTCAATCTGAGCTAGCTGTAAATGTGAAAGCAAACATTCACAGGCATTTGCAATATATGATCCTTCTGTATTCCTTCCAACTTGAGATATCCTATGATTCTATATGTGTATGCTAACTTCCTGGGGTGCACACTCAGAGATAGTGAAAGGCAGCTGGAGAAAGCCTAGAAAATACTGTGAACTTACTATACTACTCAAACATTGTGGGAAAAATGGCAGAATCATTTGCTGAAATGCAAACCTGTTATGAATTACCCATGCAGAGATAGCTCCCTGTTGGGAGCCAGTGTTGCAGGAGGAAATCTGTTTTTCTTTACTGTACAGCAATATTATGGGTTTATGCAGTTGCAGACCTTCATCTGAAGTACCTTTTTGTGTAACTACTTATGTGGGCATCCATAAATATTGATCCAGGTGGGTTTTCCTCTTGGTTTGACCAGCAGTACCACTTCTGTCCCATCAGAAGAAGCAGCAGTGAAGTTAGGGGGGCACAAGGAGAGATATTCCTCTGCACTGTTTTCCTCCAATTCCTGTGCCCTGCCAGGAGGGAGAGTGTGTACTTGTCTCCTAAAAGAGATAATTTAATATAAAGGCTGTGGCCTTGATAAACCCAGAAGGATGTTTGAGTGTATCACTGTGGTGATTAGATGACAGGCAGCAACAAAAGAAGATTTATTTATTATTTTTTTTGGTAGCTTAATTTAAGGAAGACATTTTCAGACCTCAGGAAAGCCCCTGTTCCATGTCAGGATTATGCCAAGCCTGATATGTTTAGGCCAAGAGGGGAAAGGACACAACAGCAACTCATTCCAGTGGGTGGTGATCACCTCCGTGTCAGATGCCTGAGCTCAACATCCTTCTTTCAACTGGTACTGCAGAGTTGGATCCTTTCCCCTCGTGTGCCAGAGGAGCAAGCACTCCTCTCTCTGTCCTGCTGCTTGCCGGAAATTCATCCCTTAAACTTTCCTCCTCCAAAGCAGGGCTCTCCTCTGAGCAGTCCTGGCTCCCCCCTGCCTGCACTCCAGGAGTTGGTCCCACACAGTGTGTGGGAGAGCAATGCTGTGAATTTTCACCACCTCCTTTGAAACCTGGCCCAGGCTAAAGATGTAAGGAATTGGAAGCTGGGATCTGAAGTATCCTCAAGCAATAGCTGACATTACCTGGGCACAGACAGGCCACTTCTGTTCTGCTCTTATTGCTCAAGTGCAAGTAAATATTTATCACTGTGTGCTGTCAGCCGGTTAGAAATGAAGCCCAAAGCCTGCTATACCAGTAAGTGTTTTACCAATCATTAGAGCATTTGTCAACATTATGGGCTGCTGTTCTGTACCACTAATAAATGTGTGGTGTTCCTGCTGGAGTAAATGGTTTTTCCAAGGAAAGGTGTGTTTAATGAAGAATGAATGGCACAAGCTGTACAAGTGGCAAGATCAGTTATTTTTACAAAATGGTTATAAATGGTGTAACACAAGGTAGCACAGGCAGTGGAAGGAGGGATCCCTCATTATCTGACCCAGGAGTGTCCTGGAGTGACCTCAGCTGGGCACCTTTTCTGCTCTTTGGCAAATATTTTGGCCAGATGCATCTAAAGCATTGGGGAGGGAGAATCGTTGGGGGAACTTGACTTTCTCAGGTTGCTGTGAGCTTTTGGAGAACTGGAGGGACACGGTCTGAATGTGAGAATTTGGTCTGTGGCATTGGAAAATATCTCCATATCACTTCAGGTGGTGATGCTTTTGATTCATGGGTTCTGTACCAGCTTAGTTTTATTTTAAGCCCTGTGCATGAACAGACTGTCACTTAGTTTAGTTCCAGGGCTGCTGGGCAGCTTGTGTGTATGAGAGGGTTTTTCTTCCCTTGTGCAAATATCCCTCCTTCTCCCAGAGGAAGAAGGCAGGTTTTACAATCTGTATGTTGATTTGGAGTGAAGCTGTAGCTGAACAGCAGCACTGTGGGACGTGCCTGGCTGCTGTAGCACAGCAGCATCCACCAGTGCTGAAACCATTGAAAAATCTTGCAACATGAAAATAACAGGAGAGAGGAGAAATGAAAGGCCAGGACGGTTTGTATGCAAGACAGTGTGATGAAGGATTCCAGTGAAATAACAAAACTGCTGGATTCCAAATGAGCTTTAATGTAGTGGGTTTTTTTCTGAAGCCAAGTCGATGCATTATCTCCCTAACAAATGGCTTGTGCTGCAGAAGTGAAGCATGACACCTCCAAATCAGACTGTTCAACTTCATAAATGACAGTGTCACCTATAACTATGTCAGCAAGATAAAGGAAGGATTTTTCATATGGTCCAAACACATTTATTTTTCATTGTGCTGTCCCTAGAGTAAGCATTGCATTTGTACCCAGAGCATTACTGAAATAGTAGACTTTGTCTGTAGCCACTGCCTAGAAATCAATACTATACAACTGTTGTGCATAAATTATGTAAGTGTTGTAAACCAGTCCTATCCTAGAAGTATTGTGTATTAGTATATAATCTATATATGCTGTATATGTATTTAAAATAGATTAGATATAGTAAATGCTAGGTAGTAAAGTTATGCAGGCACTAAACATCACATTTTGTTTCTATGTCATGCCTGTTATCTCCTAGGCAAAACTCAACATGAGTAACCTTGAGATCTTAATGCAAAGGTGATCAGAGGCACAGTTACACCCTCTGTGTTGGAAATGGTTCTTTTCCTCCTCCTCTGTACCTCATCCCTCCTCCAGTGAGACACTTGATGTGTTAAGGCTTAATAACACAGTTCTGGAGAGCATCTGTCTCTTGCAAATGTAGTTCTAAAAATATTTACTATTCCCTTTAGGAAAGAACTTTCAAGTCAAGGTTCAGAAGATCCTTTTGTTGCTGCTCTCTGCATATGTTTAATTTATAAAATCTTGCTTAGCTAATGTGGTGTATCAACTTGAGGTCAGGGGGAGTGTTAGATCCTCCAGCCTGACCTGTGTAACCCAAGCCCTTGGATCTCTCCCAGCAGTTCCTGGTGTTCAGACTTCAGTGTTGACCCCCTGGGTCAGAGCAGTGTGCTGAGATGTTGCTGCCCTCCTCACCCAGCTGAGCTGCAGAGCTTTGTGGTTTCTGAAGCTGCTCCAGAAAGCGATGGAGGCCTTGGTTGGGCAGAGCCTTGAGTTGCTGTTCTCATGCAAAATTCCAGCGGGACGAGGAGGGGGGCACAGAGCCTGGGCTGCCACCTCACATTGTTCAGCTTGCCTGGGTGACCTTGTAGCACTTGTACACAGTAAAAGCAGAGGTTTCACTATTAAAAACACAGTGTCAGGCAGCAGAATTCCCATTTAAAATTAGATCACACCGAGTTGATCAGCTCAGTGCACTGATGCACCCTCTACATGAAGTGGAAACCGTGATACCCTCTGTCATAAACCTGAGCTTCAACTTTGCAGTGCATCTCGTGAAGTGGCAGGAACAAGACTTCATCAGCAGCTTGGGGAAGGCTGGGAAAGGCCATCCAAAGCAGTGTTTATTTCTCAGCAGTGACAAGGTCAAGTTTCCAAAGCATGAGTGTCAAGTGTAGTGATGTCTTTTAAATGCAGAGTAGAAAGGATGATGCAGCTTCTAAGTTTTAAGCCAAAAATGGCAGAAGTGTGTCAAAAGAGCTGACCATTGGTGCTGTCTACAGAGAAGAAACTCTATTATTTTTTTTAAATTGATTATTTTTCAGAGTTTCTGGCTGAGGAACTGGTATGGGAAGGGTTGTAACATGGTAGGACTGACTTCTGAGCAGCTCCTGGCAAACCAGAAGTGAAATAGCTTCAGTTAAAGTGGAAGAAGAGACTGTCCATACCCTTTGTCCTCCAAATTTATGAGGGAAAGCACTGATTTTATGTTTTTTGTGTCCAGCTGTGTTGCCTTAAGTATTTTCTTAAACCTTTCTAATGAAAGGGTGTCTGTCAGCCTTTCTCAAGTGTTGTGTTATCATAAGCAGCACAGTAATAGGTACCTAGAGAAAAAACCAAATGCATTTTAGTGCTAAATGAGATTTGCACTAGGTTAACTGAAATTTTAATACCACCCAGGCTGTTCTGCAGTGCCAGTACACCCCAGCTATTGTAGAGGCTTTGCACATCTTGATTTCACCTTGTCCTTTTCCCTGTCTGCCCTCATCCCACTTCACATATTAAATTTGGAGCTAGTATTAAAGGTCAGCTTCAAAATCTCAGGTTTTTAATAATTTTTGACCATAGGCACCATATGGAAAGATAGAAAATATCTGCTTGCAGGAAACTGCATGGCTACTCAGCTTTTACTGTTTGCAAATAAAAATGATTTTGTACTTTAAATGTCTGAACTTGTTAAAAAGCTGCAGAACTTGGAACCAAACATGGATCGCTGGCGTCGCTTGGGAGAAAGTGTTGCATGTTTTTAAAGTGTGTGCATGTCGTTTTGTACATGCCTGCCTGGTGTGTCAGACTGCTGCAGTGCAGCTCCATGGTGTCAAGAAGAAGGAAAGTGGAGGGCTTGTCACAGAGCTCTTTGTTTGCAGGGCGAAACATCTGTCTGAGATTTCATGTGCTGTTCCTAACGCTGCTGTTCAAGAGCTGTAAATCCTTCCCATTTCTCCTCACTGGGATTTGAGAATGGTTTTTTTCCTTTCCTAATCAGAGTGCTGTAGTCAGTGTGTTAATGTGTATGAATTTAATGATTATCACTGTTGTACTAATATGTAATAATAACACAACAATATTTTATTCTAAAAAAGTTTAAATATTGTTGCTTTAATAACATTAGAGCTCTCATATGTTGTTTTTGATTATCAGTTCAGTGTGATCGACTAATTGGACTTGACACTGTTCTTTCCTGCAAACACAAGCTGTTTCAAGATTGCATTTTTATTTTAACAACTTGGGTAGAAGTTTCCTAACCAGTTTGGAGCAAGGGAGGGGGAAGGGCCTCAGGCAGAGCTGTATGCACTCAGTGTGTGACATACTGAAAAGAAATGGTGCTTTCTGCTACTTGGTTAGTTTGAACAAAATGAAGTGTGTGTTTTCATCCCCCAACCCAGTATCGTGCTTCTTAAAACATGAAGTTGACATCTTGCTTTGTTTGTTTCCATACTACCACATCCAGGTTCCTAATTTTCATGGATTGCAGTTGAATTTAAACTCCTGGGCAAAGTATTAGAGAAAACCACTACTTGGTATTAGTAACTAATACCTGGCAATGTGGCTGTGGGTTTTTGTTTTTAAAGGATGGATTAGGGTGATGGGTGTTGCATCAGTTAGTGATGTCTGATCTATAACAACTCGCTTCAATAAAGGGCTGTAAAACTTACTGCTGGTCTCCTGGAAGCCCCTGGAGGGAGTTTTGGTGAGGGATGGGATCAGGGGCACCAAACTATTTATGGACACTTCGAGTTTGTCTTTGGAAACTTAACAGGAGAGGGACCAAGTGTTGGCTTTGGCAGTGAGTGGTGCTTGGGTGCCTGCTCTTTGTGTCTGTGCAGGCAGTTGACCCATCTCATCTTGGCTCCCTGTGGCTTTCCTGGAAGAGTAAGTGGGATTTTTGTCCGTGGGCAATGCTGAGGATGTCAGAATTCCTTTGCTGTTTCTTGCCGCAGTTGCTTGGGAAGTATGTGAGCATCAGCCCAGAGAGCAGAGCCCTTCCCATGGGAGAAAAGGGTCTGAGGGCCTCTGGGGCCATGGCGTGCAGAGAAGTGGCACAAGGGTCCCTGATGCCAGCAGAGCTGGGATTTCCAGGTCCCAGGGGACTGTGAGATGCTGTGCTTCTACCAGGCCTGTTGGGTAAAACAACCTGAGGAAAGGAGGGAGGGAAACAAAACCCAGAAGGTCAGGAGGCACCTTTAATTCAGTGCCCACTGAACTTGACTTCTTGTTGACCTCCTGTGTCCCCCCAACTGTTCCCAAGGTTTGCATCCAATGATAAGGCAAATTTATGTAGGGAACAGCTCTGGCTGCAAAGGAGGAAGAGTTAGTGGCCAGGTCTGGGAGAAGAAGAGAAGTTAAAGGAGTGTTTTTTGCTGCCCTGAATATTTTCTAAGTGTCAAATCTGCAAGCTTAAAGCAAAGTGTTTTGACCCTGTCTGCAAAATGTTTTCCAAGTGTGCTAGTGTCTCTCACTGGGGATATTTGTTGCCCAAATGTTCTCTTGGAGGTTGCTGCTGGTCTTTAAACAGAGCTCTTGCTACATGCCACTATATAATAAAGTGGAGTGGAAGACAGAAGTGAGTTTTCCTTCTGCATAAGCCCATCCTTCCTGCCTGTTTTTAGGAGCACACTTAAGGCTACTATAAAATGCATAAACCTATTAAATGTCACCTCTGTGGATAGATTTGGTGGAGTTTTTTCCAGACTCTGTGCTGGGCCCCTCTGAGCTCTTGTTCCATAAATCAGTGTGTAATGAGTTGTGTTCCTGGCAGGGGGATCATCTTGCAGTTTGGCAGTGGCTGTGGTCTAACAAATGGTCCCAGTGTGGCAAAGAGCATTTGAAAAGAGCAGAGGATAGGTTAGTGTAGAAGTTTTACCAGCAACATCCATCAGCAATTTCATCTCTCTCTCTTATCCCCTTATTATTTGTTTTGATATTGTGTTTGTTTTGTGTTTCAGGAGGCAGATGACTCTGATTTCTAGGGAATAATAAAATAATAAAAAAGTTTGGTCAGAAAGCTTTTGCAAATCATTGGGAACTCTGAAGTGTGCTGGTCAACCATCTGGGCTGTCTCTAATGGCTCTGTCTCCTTGCTGCCCGGGGAAATTTTCAGTGGTTACTGTTATTTAAAATAATGAAACTTTTGCCAGACTGATTTGTTTGTGTGGTAGGTAGCAAAGTGTCTTCTATTTACAGCTGGCATAGTGTGGCTGCTCTTTGCTAGGATGGGTAGGAGTGATTTAACTTGAGATGCAAGCCATGGAACTGACTTGCAGGCCTGCAGAGTTCTGCTGGGGGAGTGTCCAAGTTAAAAAATGTGCAGCAGGGTTGAGGGAATTCAAGTTCTGGGGCCACGGTTTCCTACATTTTTGCATGTTTTCTTTCTATAAAGACTCCAGGTTCCTTACAGCAACAATAATAGAAATGAGTTTTTGGTCTAAAAAAGAAGTAAAATGATTTTCTGAGGAGTATTGAGGAAAGGCACAGATAAGGAAGGGGCCTTAAATGAACTGTAGCATCACACATTAGGCAATACGATAAGGAGCATGGTTTATCAGTCTACCTTTCTCTGCAATGATGAAAAGCAATCCGACATAAAAGCAATTATTTCTGTACCCAGGAGTTTGAGCATCTAATTTTTCAGTTTCACGTGGATCTTCCAAGTAATCACAGTTGGTGCCATATCTGCAAGCCAAGGGTCGTGCATTTCTGCCAAACTCGGATGAATCCGAACTGTAATTATAGGAGGAATATCTCCTTCCTTCAAGAGAGAGACTTCTTTTTTTCTGTCTTCAGGAAATGAAAAGGAAATTATTTCACTTCTGTGTACAGGATTTCAAATGACAGCTTTGTGATGTAATGGGAAAGTTTTCTGGAGGGATTTGGTGGTTTTTGGCTCAAGGCTCTTGTGTGAAAAATGGTGCCGTTCCCTGTTGGACCCTCCTTGGACCCTTCTTGGCCATGGCTCTGAAGTTCTTCTGTGACTTTTTATAGGACCTGTCTTAATTGTAGGGAGATGGTGTGTGCTGCAGGGGGTGGAATCAAGCTTTTAGTCATGCTGTGCCTTGTCTTATTTGTCAACCACAACGGGTAACGTGTATTTAAGTTAAACCAGACACAGGCTATATTCTGGGAATCATAACATGGGCTGAGGCAGTGCCTGGGAGTTTTACATCTCTGTTTATGAATGGGCAGATTCAGTACATGCATTTCAGATGTCACTGTTGTCTTAATAATGCCACAAACATAGCAACATCTGGGTGACACCAGTATGTCTGCCTGTGAAATGACTGTGTGTGCATTCAGGGTCAAGCTTGCCTGTGAATTCAGCCTAGTCATTAGTGACCTGTTAGGAGATGCAGGATTGTTACCAGATTTGTTTTCTGAGGGTTAAGTGGCTTTTGGAACATGTCAAGTTAGTCAACTGATGCTTTTGCTAATGATGTGAAGCACTGTGGTCTGAATGGGGTACAGAAATGACAGTTAATGGTGATTATTAAACGTGGAGGTTTGGCTATAGGAAATATACCTAAACAAAAAGGCAAGACTTCATTCCTTTTTCTGTGCAGGTAACATCTGTAAATTCAGGGCTGCTGCAGTAAGCAAGAGATTAAAGAAAGTAAGAGCTTGGAAAGGATTTGGTTTGTGTTTGCAACTGGCTCATGTCTTGACCCCTACACGGGGGAGCAGAACATGGAGCCAGCTGGACAAGAGGAAGAACCAAGCTCTGGGCTGGGATGGTGTGCTTTGAGGCTTTAGACCAAAAGTTGTGAAGACTTATTCAACAAGAATGTAGACTTAGGTTAGATTTTTAGGAAGCAATTCTTCACTGTGAGGATGGTGAGACCCTGGCCCAGGTTGCCCAGAGAAGCTGTGGCTGCTCCATCCCTGGAAGTGTTGAAGAGCAGGTTAGATGGAGCTTGGAGCAGCTGGGGGTGGTGGGGGTTTTCCCTGCCGATGCAGGGGGGTTGGAACTAGATGATCTTTAAGGTCCCTTCCAACCCAGACCATTCCCTGAGGGGGGTGTGCATGATGGAGAAGCCCTGAGATGCAGCTGAGGGCTGTGATGCAGGAGGTGTTGCACACCAGAGCTTTTTTCTTGGGATGATGTGCACATCCAGCCCTGCATCTGCACAGTGGCCCATGGAGGGGAATCTCAAAGACATGTTCAGATGCTGCAGCTGCTTAGTTTTGCAGAAGTGGGTGGAGGTCCAGCAACATTTCTGAAAACCAGGAAGGCTCCATTCGTGTTCTGGTGGCTGCAGATCAACCATTATGCCAGTACATAATTTAATTGCTAACATAGGGGCCAACTGTCTGATCACAGAGGCTTTTATTTATGTGCTTTACATTTTTAAAGGCTTGTAACCAGCAGGAACATCACACAGCATGAAGCTTTTTCTTCTTTTGCAGCCACTTAGTTATGTGGCAGTGATGGAGGGGCAAAAGTGTCCTGCCATGGATCTAGCTGTGAGCTTGTCTGGGGTGGGGAGTACATGGTGATGACCACCCCCTTGTCAGTAATCAGTGGATTTTAGACCCATTTGGCTGGGGGGAGAGAAAGACCTGAGTGTGAGGAAGCTGTAACTCTTTGCATGTCTGTTTTGGAGACCCTGGTGTTCTGTGGCCATGGTCAGGGTCATGCAGTGCACTCAGTACTTGGGTTGCTTATTAAGAGTGATATGTGGCATTGTTAGGGGTGGTATCTCTAAGACCAAGTTATTTTGTCATCTCTTATCAGCTTCATTTGAGTATAGAAGTGCCCCCACTGTGCACATGTTCTGGCCCAATCTATTCATAGTGGTGTCCTGTTGTTTGTGTGGATCTCCTGGAGGAGAGAGGCTTCTGAATATTTTGTGAGACTGTGGAAATGTGACTGTGAAAACACTTGAAAGCACTTATGACTTCTCTCCAAATGATTAGATTTCAAATTAACAGTGTCCTTAACAGCAAGAAAGTGCTGCCTTGAATTATGAAGAAGGCTAAATGTATCACACCATCAGCATTAGGTAACTCAGTGCCAACTGTTGTTCTTTTATACAAAGCATTCAAAGTCTGTGGCTTTGTCAGTCGATACAGTTATATTTTCAAATAGTTTTATTTATTTGAAAGCTGTCTGGAGTGCAAAATAAATGTTACCTGCATGAGCTACTAGGCTTGTCCCCCTTGCTGAAGGATAAAGATAGATCTTGTTGGTGCTTCATTAGCTGCTATGTGAAAGCTTTTTCTTCCTCCTGTCTGAGATGTGGGCCAGGGAGAGACCTTGTGTTCATTAGTTTAGATCCCTACAGGCCAGGGAGGTTTGTGTCATATATAATGCTGTCAAAGAATGCAGTGAATTAGTTTTCCTGTTCCCCTGAACATTCCAAACCTCACTGCCTTGGGGGTTAAAAGCCTTTGTAAGAAACCTTAATCTGTGCAGGTCCCTGTGCCAGGACCAGCATGGAGGTACAGCAGGATCTAAAATGGTGCAAGCTGGTCTGTCTCCCACTCTCTTGAAGATCCACTCAGAATGACATCCCAGTGAGTGCTCAAGAGATTGCCAGCAGTGACATCATGCTTTACATCTTGTCCTTTTATTAAGATGCCTTTCCAGCATAAGTGTTTTTAACTATCCCAGCCCTTCACCTCCCTGGGGAGGATCACTGTGGGACCCTAGGGGGCTTTTCCTGCCCTGCAGGCCCCAGTCTCAGGGCAGATGTGCACTCAGACATTTCTGGTGGATGAGTGCTAGTCAGGCCACTGCCCTGTTTTCCCTTGGCATGGCATTACCTATTTAGCAGTATACAAAAATAGCATCTATCCTGCTGCTCTCTACCAGGCTGTCACTTTTTAATTGCTAGAGCAGCAGCACTTTGAAGAATTGCTATAGTAGTTGTTTGGGTTTTTTTTCTTAAAAGATGAAACTGTTCTTTCTTGAAACAATTAGTGGAGACAGGAGAAGGGAGCCTAGTTCATCAGATCAAAAGAAGTTATCATTTCCTGGAGATAAGAACTAAAAGCTGGTGTTTGAGTCATTGTAGTGACCAGTTTCTCAGAGATTATTGTGTGATTAATCATGTTATTGACAAAGGAGAGAAACTGGAAATAAGAGTTAGTTATTTGACTTCTTTGCATCATCCATCAAAATCCTTCAAGGTCTTTCAGATACTCATCAACTCTTTCAAATTCTGCAAGTCTTGTTACCAGAGAGGATCCACTTCAGTCTGTCTGAGCAGCTATTATTTCATGTGCCCATTCCAGAACCTTCTAAAATAGACCTTCTCTCAGCTCTGTGAGTTCATTTATTTCTGTGCTTATTGGTGATGAGAGACAACAGACAGAATCTGGAACTTTGGAAATTTGGGGTTGTTATCTTTTTTTTCTTCATGTATTTCTCCCTTAATCAGGCTGGGTTCTGTTTTTCTGTGTGGGGACTAATTAACATGGTCAAGATTATTCCTGTGAGTATGCTCAGTTTTTCTAAGTTTTATCTGCTGCTATCTGTGTGCAGGCTGCCTGTAAAGATTGTATCATTTAATTAAAGAAAGAACAAGAAGATTAATGTAATCTATGGGATGGAGACAGGAGACTGGGAAGGGTCAGTTGAGAGCCAGTGAAGGGCTCTCCTGAATGCCTGGTGAAAAACATGCACCTTTCATTGCCTGCAAAAATGGGGGAACAGGAATCCCTCAATACTTCTGGCAAATAACAAATAGCAAAGTCTTGGTGTCAAATCTGAATGTTCTCATTTACATTTAAATAGTTTAGGTTTCCTTGCATGTGTCACCCATAGCATTAAAAGTTGCTCTGTAATTGCAAATATTACTTGTAGTGAAAGTAAATGCCATCATCACCAGTGTTAATCTGCTGCACTCAGGAGCCTCTTTCCAAATATTGATTTCTGGTAAATGACCTTTATCAGCATTGTAGGTTTTTGTTTGGAAAATGTTTTGTGTCAGAGCTTGGAGCTGTGCACTGGTGGTCTGGTTATGTGGTTAATGGGCAGGTCTGGTTATTGTTAATAGCCCATCACCAGCAGTTTGCCCAGTGTCTTACAGACCCATGGAGGATGGGGCATCCTCTTCCTCAAATGTTTGGAGCCTGGGATGACTTGGGGGTTGGGTGGCAAATGCTGAGGTGAAGGAGGTCTGAAAGCTGCAGGTGGATTTCTAGGGAAGCTTGTTTTCCAGTTCTCAAAACCCCAATGTGGGTTTCAGTGGAGTGGAGGTGGTTGAAGAAACAGTTCTGACCTGCAGACCAGGACACTGTTCATAATTTCTCAGCTTGGGTTCAAAACTGGGGGACTGAACACCACTTTCCAGGGCATTTTCTGTTTATAAAATCATTGCAGCTTACCAGAGCTGTCTTGAAAATAGCTTGCTTATCTATATAATTAAGCTATAAACAGCAGAGTAAACACTGCCTTTTAACAATGAGGTGGTGAATTCTTATTGAAGTTCAGGAGGCTCATTGCTCAGTTACATGGGGCATTTTCCTGAACCCTTTTTCTTGCCAAAATGATGGTGTTTCCCCCTGGGTTCTGCAGATTCAGGTGCTATCTAGAAGTGTAAATGATCACTTTGAGTTATGGGAGCCAGTGACTGACAATAACCATTAGGAAACCTCACCCAATTTTTTATTCTTCCATGTTTACTGAGAGGCTGGAAGGTAGAGACAGTCAGGACAGACAGATGGGTTTTGGTTGGCATTTTCACTCCCTCTGAAATGAAAATAAAACCTCTGAGTTTGCCAGTTGGCCATGGCTCAGCAAGTTCATGTCAGAGACCATTGTGTCTGTAGAGGTGTCTGTAATTCCTGTGCCTCTAGGCCAAGTGTATTGATCACCCAGGTAACAGCTTCTGCCACTGAAGCTTGCAGTTGATTGCAGAGGAAGTCCTGCTGACTGTTTCTCTAGGTGGTTTTTCCTATTTGGATACTCTCTGAGCCAGGATCCTGGCATGGGGTATTGGAGGAACATTGTACTGGCTGCTGAGCACCATGCTGCAGTGAGCTGAGAGCAGCTGAGAGAGGGGATGGGGTTACCAGGCACTACAGTTTGTTTGCTGCCTGTCAGAAAGTGCTTATCCAAACAGAGATAACAAACCCTTGCCTAGTTTTCAGATGAAAATCGGCCACACACAACAAGAAACAGGTTAAACTGCCTTGAAACTTGGTGTCTTTCATGGTGCCAGAGTAGCAGATGGCCTGTTGTCACCACAGATGACTATTATGTTAATTAATATATTACAAAACTGACTCCAGTTGAACATTTGTTTTTTATGAGCATGTGATTATCAGCTTTTCTGGAAGATGAATTTTGGGAATATTTGGGCTGATTTATTTCTACAGTAGTTGAGATAGGCTCTGAAATGGCTTTCTGGAGATTTCATATGCTGTTTGTTTTTGGTGCTATAACTATAAATGGATAGCAGAGTCATCCAGTCAGTGGGGACACAGTTAAAGAACTTGGGGTAAATTAATTTGAAGAGTTTGCAAATGTATTTGCTGTAACCTTGTGCAGAGTGTGAACTCTCATCTGCAGCACAGATGACACCTCAGAGATGACTGTACCATGGCCCTGTCCCAAGGAGCAGCTAGTTCCAGTTTTTATAGCAGCTAATTAATGGAGAGATGGGCTGAATGAAGATCTGAATTTTCTTATTCATGAGCTGAGACTTTTTATGCACCTTTTTCCCCCTGAAGAAAACCTGTAGAAATTGAAGTGTTTTGTTGTTGTTTTTTTCAGGGTGCTCTTTGCCCACCATGGAGATCTCCTGGCTGCTATTAAATAGCAGCCTTTGAGATGGGTATTTCCTTAGCAGGTTTCAGAAACCAGCCCATGTTTTCACTGTGGGACAATTAACTGCTGTCAGGCTGGGTGCAATCAGGATTTCATTTCTGTTCTTCCACATTAATGAATGCCTTTTCAAAAGTCCTTGCATGCTGCCCCTTGGAGGCCTTTGTATGCAACCTAGAAAGCTTTTCTTGTCTGTGGGTGCATGTTGGCTTGGGCTGGAGGGTGGTTTTGACAATAGCAGGCACAGATGCTTCAGAAGGTGTAGATCCTCCTCAGTCTGCAGATGCAGATAATCTGTCCCCTACTGTTAGCCACATCCTGATCTCTAACAGATAAAGACTGGCTTAATCCCCAAAGCATGAGCTCTAATATCCTTTACAAAAGCCTCCTCCTAATTCCCAAGGCCCTTGCATGTTTTCCCCCCCCATGAAGTCTCTGCTGGGTGGCTGGGAGCTCTTGGGAGCTGGCTGAAAGGAGCAGCAGCTCATGGAACTGCTACCAGCTTCTTTGCAATTTGCAGAACCTGCAGGTTTTATTTTAAAAATAAAATTAACTCTTTTTTTTTTTAAATTTTATTTTTTTTATTCCCCACTCCCCCCTCCTTGACTTGCCAACTTTCATTTCCTTCTGCAAAGTTCCTGGTGATGTGTCCTTTGCTCAGGCAGCTTTTAGTCCTGTGTGGATTGATATACAGCACTTCCCTTCCCTCCTGCAGCAAGTTTTTCTCTTTGGGAAATGGAGAGCACTGTGGCACTGAGGTGTTAAGCAGGAGGATGCACTGGGCATTGCATTCTTTCGTGCCCAGCCCAGCTTTGCCTTCCTGCAAGCTGGCACTGGCTGGTGCTGGCACCAAGCCCTGGCAGCTCCCAGCTGGGCAGGGGAACCTGGAACAGGCTGCCCAGAGAGACTGTGGAGTCTCCTTCTCTGGAGACATTCAAACCCCCCTGGACACGTTCCTGTGTGATGTGCTCTGGGTGACCCTGCTCTGGCAGGGGGGTTGGACTGGGTGATCTTTCCAGGTCCCTTCCAACCCCTGGGATTCTGGGATCCTATGATTCTCTCCCCACCCTGATGCATTTCACACCAGAACACCAACACTCCCTGGTGAAGGGGGCTTTGCCGTGTGCTGGGGAAGGAGGTGGCTGGGGGGGGGGGTTTGTTGGCATGAAGGGTGTTTGTCCTGCCAGCTTGTTGCAATGCTGCTTTGCCTTCAGAAAAGCATCTTGAGTGAGTTTTGTGGAAGGCCAGGGTTGGTTTGTTAGTTAGTTAGTTGGTTTGCCACCTCTAAAACCCCGACCAAATCTGACTGGAGTTTTCCTGCCCATGAAATGATGCCTGATGCTTTTCCACCCCACTGTGTTCCCTGGGTGGCAGCAATGACTTGGAGGGTTCCCCATGTGCCTAACTCGGGGTAAGCACAAGGGTTGACCCTTCCCTGCTGTCCTGAATGTCTGCAAAGTGTTGGAGATCCTGTATAGAAAATCACAGCAAAATATTTAGATTTGATTGATGCTGGTCCTTGAAAGGGAGGGATCTTTGCATGAATATAAAAGCACAAGTTGCACAGAGCTGCAAAATGCCCTGCAAGTGCTTGTTTTAGAAGAACCCAGAGGGAGTGATGAGCTTGTGTTGAAGGCTGAGGAGTTTTGTGTTTTTTCTTTTTTCTTTTTGTTTTCCTTTTGGAGAAACATGCTTGTTTTGAGTAAGTTGCAAAGGACTTGGAACACTCATGAGAGCTGCTTTTAATTGCTTTGTAGTGAGTGTTATTTTTCTACACACTTTTCTACACGTTTTCTACTCCCTGTGGTTTCCCAGTAGAAGTTCTGCCCTTGGTACAAATTGATTGTGCCTCTGCCTTTTGTACTGGGGAGAGAGGGGAAATTCACTCCCAGTGCCCTCAGCTTGCTGGGAATCTCTTCCTCCTGAGCTCTGTGAATCCAGGGGGTGCTGTGGGATTATTTAGGGGCTGAGCATTTTTAAAATGGTCCTGAATGCTATTTTATTCCCCTCTCTAGCCTATGTTTTTTTCTAGAACTTGAATTACTGCTCATATTAGTGATGAACAGGATTATGCATGTGCAAGTGACTCAGTCACAAACCTTGTGTTTCAGTGGCTTGTTGCATTCAGAGAGAGAGGGGGAAGAAAAAAACCTGCTGTTTTGAGCTAAAAAGTCTGTAATGCCTGGACTAAAGCAGTGATTCATTATATTTGAGGGAAAGTTTGGACAGGGTTTTATTTGCCTAATTTGAAATTGTCTTTGAATTAGTCTGTGGCAGACTTTATGTGAAAACTCTGTGGGGTTTGATTTTGCTGTCAGAGCCTAATCTGTGCATAATGGCAGTTTGAGTTAGTGAAGAGGTAGCAAATGTGTGGTGTTTTTGCACAGCTTCCAGTGCCATAAATAGATTTGTTTCATACTTGGGCACACATTTGCTTTCAAGCCTTGCCTCAGAGCAGCACATGAGCACGTGTGTGAGCAGCCTCCCTGATTCCTGCAGGACTCGGCTCTGCCAGGGCTCCTGGAAGTGAAAAGAAGGATGGTAAAACCCCAAGAGGGAATGCTGGGTCTGTGTGCAAGCACAGACACACACCTGCCTATTGCACACACAGCTGGGGTCTTGCTTTATCCCACCACCAGCTGGTATGACCAGGCCCTGCCCCATCCAACTTCCCAGCTGGAGCTCCCAACCTTCCTGCGCTGCTGGGTCTCCCCACCTCTGTTCATTTTTAAGTGCAGAGGTGTGGGAAAAGAGTGATACATTAGATACCAGTGTCTGCGTTAGCTGTTGGCAAGTGATCTGGCAAGCCCTGCATGTGTCACCCTCTGCAGACGTGTAGGGGGCTGTTGGAGGCTGTCAGCCCTGCTCCCCGGGCAGGACGGAGCACAGACGGACGCGCTGGCGGGGAACAGGCACCCAGGAGCTCGGGCACGCACCAGCCTGCAGGCATGTGCTCACACAGCCATGGCCTGTGTGCATGGGGTGTCTTCAGACACGTTCAGAAAGAGCAGATATCACTGGAGAGAGGAGAACAAATCTCATGGTCTGAAGGCAGACGGAGAGTGCACAGGAGAAGAAGAAATGATAGCCAGGGGATGTTAGGAAGCAGCCAGGAGAGATTGCAGAGAACATGCCCTTGAGCACTGAGAGCAGCTTCCAGTGCCAAGAGGCTGCTCAAGATGAGGAAAAAGACAAACCATGGGTAAGGGTTTGGAGCAATATTAAAGTCAGTCAACCAAAGATTTGCAGCCGCAACCAACTATTAGTAACAGATGGTTTGATACCAGAACTGGAGGTGAAAACCAAAGGGCTGTTGTTGATATTGCACCATGTTTGTCTGGTCTTGCTTTGCAAGCCTTGCATGGTAGTTTGGGGGGAGTTTCAGATAAAACATCCAGCCTGTGAGCAGTGACAACCCGTGTTTCCTACTTGAAGGGAGGGCAGAGTGTTTCTCAGCCACCTTGGTGAGACTCTGCACACAGGGAGAGGTTCATCCCAGCAGTGTTGCACAGTGTCAGTCCTTTACCTGAATCCTGGACGTGGTATATCAGCAGTCCCTCTAAATGCCTGTGGTGACAGACTGTCTCATCTTAGGATAAAGTTTAATTTATCTTTGCTGGTTTCTTGGTTGCTCTTGGTGTCCTTTTCCCTTCTTCACTTGGCAAAGGCATCTCAGGTCTGTGCTTCCTTTGTTCTGCTCTGCTGTGCTATGGATGAGTATCCCATCCTCCCCTACACTTTTGTTACTAGCAAAGTACTTAAAAGCAGACAAGTAAGTGACCTCATCCTGTTGCAAGGGAGATCTGTAGACAGAATTTGTTTCCTCTTCTTTTTTTTATGCATCAGTAGACTTCCCTTCACTGTTTTCCTCAAATATGTCTTGACATAGACCATGTCCATACAGGGATCCTTGGGAAAGTTGAATTACATTAACTCAAGGTGTGAATTCTAAAAGGATTATTTAAACCTCATTAAACCTGCATTTGCACACATTTTAAAATGGAAGTTGCTTTAATTTGATTTCAGTTCACTTCACTTCTGAAGTAATCTAAATTTAATCAAGACAAATTAATTGAGTCAATGCCCAAAGAGAGCTTTAATGCTAGGGAGAAAAGGAGCATTCAAGGAAAATAAGTTAAAGGACATTATTCAAAACTAATAAAAACAAGAAGTCTTTCCAGTCGGAGATGTTGCAAGAATTAGACACGATCTGTAATTGTTACCCTTTAAAGGATACTCTCATCTTTTGGCTCATAGGAGCAAATTCACATCACTTCCTCAATTCTGGGCACCAGCCCAATGTTGTGAAATGGGAAAGTTTAGGTGTATTGAATGTCTTCTCATTTTTCTTCATTCTTTTAGGAGCCCAAGTAGGTTTATGCCAAATAGTGGTTTATGCCAAATAATAACCTGTTTGGTTTTGGTTTCCCTCTGTGCTTCCTCCTTTTCTGTTTCTTACACCATTTATTTTTTTTCTGCTGTTATTTCTTGAGAAGATGGGGAGGAAAAGGGATGAAAGCACATCCCTTCTTTGCTGTGCATGAGGTGCTTAGCCAAATCTCATTTCTACCCCACGTCTAAAGGAATTCTTGTCAGGTCCTTATCTGTCAGTTCAGCAGCAGGCTCAACAGCAGAGGCAGTGAGGGAAGGGAAGAGGTGTCATTTGTGACAGCAGGAGTGGGAAATGCAGAGGGAGGAGGTTGTGTGGTGATGGTGGGGCTGGATATGACCTTGAGGCTGATTTTTGTCGTCAGAGAGAAATGGCAATGAACAAAGAAGCTTCTCTGCTGTGGGGGTAGGAATTGAGCACCGTTCAACATCCAGCTGGTTCATCACACCTGGGAAAAAGGCATGATTTACAGAAGTGAGACCTTTGAGCTCTTTGGAGAGGGTGAAAGGCAGGCGAGTTAGCTTGGTTCATGCTTGCTCTCTCATTGTTAGATTAGTAACTCCAAGTGTATGGGTGAGGAGTTCTGTAAGTATTTTTTGGTTTCCTTGTTCTGCCTCTGTGGTGGAACAAATACCCAGCTAATTGGAGCTCACCCTGGGATGAGCCCTGCTGGCAGTTTGTTTATTCTTTATCCCCTTGTGTTATATTTTTAAAGATGGAAACAGGCTTATATGGGCTTCTGCTCAGGGCTTCTCCTTTGCTCCCCAGCATGCAGTTAAACAGGTAATTTTTTTGATGTGAAGGTTTTGTGATCTTCCCTATCTCCTTTCTTATGGAGCTCCATACAAAGGGCTTTTCTAAAGGGAGCAGAAGTCGTGCCTACTTTTCATGTTTCCTCCATCCCTGAGATGTTTAGGAGCTGAGCACCTGCCTCCATCAGCTCCAGGGATGTCCTGTAGTCATTCATAAGCCAAGCTCTGCCTAATGGCAGTGGTCACAGCAGTTTAAGAGGTACAGACTGAATGGTCAAAGGTAGAGAAAGTGGCTTCTTGTTGTTTCTTTCATCTAGTCTTTATTCATTACACATGTATGATACCGGAGTATTTGTATCTTCAACAGCTTCTTCCTTCTACTTTGTTTCCTGAACAGTTAAACCCAAAATCCAGGTCTTGGACATCTCTTGGCCATGCTGAGCAAGAGGGACAGATTTGGCTTTACATATCTTTGGTCTGTCAACTGTGCAAAGAAATGGAAGAAGGGACACAGTTAACAAATCTCTCTGTGTAGGAGATGATGTGTGTTAGATCCAGAGACTGTTTAAACAGACCTTTAACAAAAAAGCAAATATAATAAAGAGCTTTGGCTTCTTTCCCCAAAGTATTTTTGATGGAAAAGAGTAAGGTGTAGGTAAGCTCTTGGTTTCTTTAGCAGCAATAATTGCATGTTGTACTTAGCTTAGCAAAAAAATGATGGATAGAGACATAGATATTTAGATTGACCTGTGTTAATAGGGCAGAAGTATATCTTACATAAGCAATTTTTGCTTATCTTTTATTCAGGCAACTTATTGCTGTGAAGGAAATGATGATACTGGTCCTTAGGCACCATTTAAAACTAAAGTAGCAGCTAATGGAGGTTAGTAGGAATTAATAATAAATCCTGTCATGTTTGAGTTGTTGATCAGTAATACAGGCCAGAGAACTGAAATACTGTTGGAGATTTGTGAGGGCAGCTATTTGGATCTGATATTGTTTTCTAGCAGATGCAAACCCTATTTCTTACTTTGAAGTGGAAGCACCTATATTTTACAGTCAGTCAAGGCCAGCAGCCTTATTTTTCTGAGTCATAGGACTCAGTTTTTACAGGCTAGGGAGGCAAACACAAATGAGAATTCCCTTTTGTGTATGCTCTCCAGTTGACTGGTAGTGAACAGAGATCATGGGCTTTTCTGGCTGCCTCAGTAGTCAAATGAAACGGCCAAAGCACTGAAGTACCTGTTGTCCTCATCATCAGTGTTGCTGCCTTTGCCTGCAGTGTGTCTTCCTTCCTGAAGGATATTCCACCTTGTGCTGGAGTCCTGGGACTCCTAAGAGGAAGAATCTAAATAAAAAATTGGAATGATAATCAATAAAAAAATAGAGAGATTTGGGCAGATTAGGAGGAGGAGGCAAAGACATGGTGATGGAGAACAAGCTACCTGTAGCTGCACACTGGTCAGTGGCAGACCTGCAGGCTTGTCCCAGCTCTCCTTGACACCCTTTTCCTTCAGGCAAGATTTCCATGCTTCTGTACTCAAACTGCCACAAGGTCAGTGTTTGCTTCAGGTTGACATACATACCTTGGCACTGAGATGGTAGCTGCTGGTGACAGTACCTGCTGCCCCCTTTCGTGCTTACGGTGGTACAAAGGGAAAGCAGCTTGTGAAAAAACAACTTACATTTGACCTTGTTTTCTACAACTGTGTTGGAATTCAGGGGGTATTGGTGTGTACAAGAAAGGGGGGACATGTGTGCCTGGGAAAGATGTTAAGCAAATGGATGCAGTTTTCTTTCTTCTCCCCAGCATGTTGCCTGCTCATGGGAAGAAGCAGCCAAGAGGGACCCAGGTGCTGATTGGTGCGAGTAGTTGCTACGTCTGCGTGTTTGGGTTTGGATCTTGATGTTGTTTGTCTTCCCCAGACTGTGCTGACCTTTGCAGCTCTTCTTAGAGAGAAAGCTGTAATGAGAAGTCAGTGAAGCCACTCAAAATAGGAGTTAGTTTATCCTTTCATTTGCTGTAGTGAAGCCTTCTCATTAGGATGAATTTCTTGCCTACTGCAAATCAGGTATCCCAAAGTTGGTGCCTCTGCCTTCTCAGCATGTTTGCTGGATTTTAAAGGCAGAGAATGTTTTCACTGTTAACAACACAGACCATATTGTTTCAGATACAGTCAGTACCCAAGAACAAACCCAGCTTTCCCTGCAAATCCTCTTAGATACGACTCTCTTTGTTCCCAAAAGGCTGTAGCCAAGCATCTTTGTGTTAGTGAGGCCAAAGTTGGGTTGGAAGACCATGCGGGGATGTCAGGAGCCTGGCTGGCTGAGCTGGCAGTGGGACTTGCACTCCTGTTGCATGGGGCTGGTTGACCTGCAGCTGAGCTCTGCCTGGAGCTTGGTGACATGTTGCTGCTTTTCCATCTTATGCCAGTTCCTTGGTGAGAAACATTTAAGGAAGTAATGGCAATATTTGGGTCTGCTTTACACAGCATGATCTGCATCTTGCAAATCCTGCAGTGTAGCAAGACAAAGATGAAAGTTTTCTCATCCTCAGTTTTGAGCTGTGGGATGCTCAGTGAATGAGGTCCTATCAAAATGAACAAACAAATGTTAGTATTTGGAGCAAATAACCTCTCTTCTTCCCCTCTCAACTATCTTTGCTTCTTCATGTAAACTGATTAACAAAAAAGCCCTAACAAGCACAGCATTGATGTAACAGTTGTCTATACATACATTATTGTAATTAAAAAGCTTTTCCTTATGGTCTTTCAAATCTAAATCCTTGTGCAACAGGGTCTCCCTACACACAAGCATTTTCAGAGGTTTCATTAGTTCTCAGGGTACCAGCATCTATCACTTTCTGTGCTCTCTCCTGGAAACTTGGAGGCTGTTAACACTGACTTGCATTGTAGGGCTGTCTACACTAATGAGGTTTTTTCCAGGCATGGTTTATGCCTCAGAGATGTGCTGCAGAAAAATACAGATAAATAAACTATCACAACACTAATCAATCCATGCAGCACGACTGGAAGGTAGTGTAAAGGTTGGTGGCAACAGGCTGGGGGTCAGAAAAGAGATTTGAGTCTTGAGAGTCCACAAAGAGCCTGACCTCAAGCAAGAGACGTGGCTTCTCTGCCTCATTTGGGTTGTGACCAGATGAGGACAATCCTGTCAGCAATATGAAGGGTGCTGCAAAGAATGCTTTGTGCTCCACTTCATGGACTGCTTTGCTGACTTTCTTGGAGAGGTGGGATAGAAGTGTGACTGTGGAAATGGCAGGCTCTTTCCTTTCAAATGCAGTGGTAGCTGGGGAAGAGGTGAAGACCACTCATCCTACCACTTCTCTGAGTGACTGCTCTGAAAGTTGCTTCTTGTTGTGCTGCACACAGTCCTGGCTTTGGAGAACAAGTGGGTAAAACAAAGTTTGATTGAAGTGTGAGGAAACCTCCTGAGCAGAGGAAAGGCTGGTTAGGAGCTGCTGGCCAGCCTGAAGACCAGGACAAGGTGCAGATCAGTGGGTTGTGATTCAGAGCTCTGCATGAGAGAGATGTGATCTGAGTGGGCAGTGAGCAGCTGCACCGGGCCAAATATTACAAAAGGGAGAAGTGACTTTTTTTTTCTCTCTCTCTGTTGGTTTGTTGTTGGTTTTGTTTGTTTATTTTGTTTCTTGTTTTGTTTGTGTGTTGTGTTTTTTTTCCTCTCCTTTTTTTTAGCCTAAGGCAGTCAATCAACCAAACCCAGTGTTGAGCTGTAGCCAGCATTTCTCTCTCATTCTCTCTCAGATGATGGATGGGGAGGTTCAGGTGGAAGGTGCATTCCCTGTAGCAGCCTCTCATTTGGCAGTGCCAGCAGCCAGACTTGAGTCTGTTCTGGCAGGGGAGGACTCACCCTGCTTTCCTCCAGGCTTAGCTCACTAGAGGACAAGCAAGTCTGAAGTCTGCCACAGTACTTTGCACTATCAGTGACTCTGCACAGTCAAAGAAATACTATCTTATCTCTTTTATGTAGTATTGGCACAATTTAGAGGGGTTTGTTATGTGTTTACACGCAGCAGCTCTGAGCAGATAGCTCCCGTAATAAGACTTTCAAGAGCATTAACCCTTGGAATGGGCAGCTAATTTGGCTTTAAATCAAGAGATGAAAACACACAGGACTGTCAGAGGGAGAGGGAAAGCTTAATCAGAAGCTGCTTTCATAAAAACATTGAGCTTTTGGCAGAAGTCCTGCTGGACATGCTGCATCCAGGACACCCAGCTTTGTTGTAGTCTTTGATTTCTTTTTCTCTCCAATTGACACGAAACATAATAATTAAAGCTACAGAGATGAACGTGTCAAACTGGGCTTTTCAGTTGTCCTGCTTTATTTTTTTTTCTTATTTTTTTTTTCCTGTGAAGTACTCAATTTTCCCTTAATTCAGCAGATCATGTATTTTAAAGGAGGTGGATTCAACAGCACGTTGGTGGCAGAGGGGTGAAGAAAGTCTTGCTTTCTGACTGGGATTTCTTCATAGAAATACTTCATTGTATATTAATGAAAGAAAATTATTCTTGTAAGCAGCCTTTCTTCTGGCAATCAGCTTGCCATAGCAGGTGTTTTGAGGCAGAGATGTATTTAGAAATGACCATCCAGGCTGTTCAAAAGGCTTTTGATTTTTATAATGAGTTTTTCCTGTCTCTGTGTTTTACTGTCTTTATGTTCTTTGCTTGAGCAAAGGCAGCTTTTCATTTTGAGATACTTAGTTGCATTTCTCTGATTTTATTCTGCTTGATATAGTAAATGCATCCAGCCAGTAATATTATTATTTTATTAGGGAATTTCTGCCCAAAATGCTCATTGGGGTGTGTAGTGAGTGTTAATAGATTGCCAGTGAACATGGTGTTATATCACAACAGCATCCTGATAGGAGGAGAAATAAATCTATTGATCTGTTCAAGAGCAAAAAGGTATTTTTGGGGCTCAGTCTCCCACCTCAGTATCTTGCAGAGGGGACCCAAGAAGGCTACAGTGAAAGGAGCCATAGCTCATGGGGTGCTTTTTGGCTGCTCTCTCCTTTGAGGGGAGATCTTTACCCGTGAGCAAGCAATTAGCAGTACTGAGGCAGCTTTTAGGTACCTGCTGGGAGCATTTTCATGGTGTAAAATGACTGGAGTGCTGCAGTTAGGTGGTGTGGGAGGTCAGCCCTTCTGCCTTTGCAGAGCAGACCTGCTGGGGAGGTGTTTCCATTGAGAAGGACTGGTTGATGTGGTGGGAAGAGAGATGGTGAAGAAGATAGGGCAAAAGCTTTTTCAGGTGGTAGTTGACTGTATGTCAGGGCTTCACATGGTCCAGTTTTGCTCCCCTTCCAATATTCCTGCCTGAGCCAGTGGGGGGAGACAGATCAAAGATGAACTTGTGAAGCTGCCAGTGACCTTATTTTGTCCTACAAGAGTTTTCATGGGAAGGGGGAAACTTCCTCATGGCTGGTAAACTGGCATGTGCTGTTCCCCTTTGGGCTCTGAAGTAGCTGGTGGGGAGCAAAACTCTGGGCTTGCTGAGGGGGCAGAGCAGAGCTGGCAGCCACCACCTCCTACCTTGTGATAACTTGGTGGTTTATCACATTTCCATTTTGCTTGGCCAGTCTCACCTGAATGAGCACAGGCCACAAGAAGCTCCTGATGGATGTTCTGCTACTAGATGGTATTTGAGGGGCTGATGGAAACAGGAGTGGAGGAAGCTGAGTTTGGCATGCACCAGGATTGCTGGAAGTGAACAGCTGAGCCTTCCCCTCAGGCTGCTCTGGGCAGCCTTGGTCTGTTATGCAGCATAGAATGGAAGCACTTCTTCTCTGAGAAAATCAGTGTCCTTCTCTGCTAAGTTCTGGTTAGTGATACATTAATCTTAAGTCCATTAGGCTTCCAACGAATGAGCCACAGCAGAAATGCACATCTTACATTTTATTTTCATGGTATGCAGCAGGTAGAGCTAAAACAAACCAGCCTCTCTGACTTGAGTCACGTTGCTTTATTATCTGCAAAACACACTCCCTGCTTTACTGGGAGCCAGAGCATTTGCCAGCCTGGCTCTTGCTTGTCTCTGGGATTTAGTTTCCACTTACGAAGGCTGACTGCTGCTATGCAGCCAGAAACCCACAAAACTTTGATTATAGTTGGCAGTCATACTTGGACCACTGTAAAAGAGAAGATGTATTTGGAGTTTGTCTGCTCATAACTCACCCTTCCCTTCACACTTTGACTTCTGAGAAAAGATCAAGGAAAATTCTCTGCTCTGGATTAGAGTTGATACAGCTTTGAGATGGGCCATTCCCTTCTGCTAAGCAGGGCCAGTGAATATAGGGAGGCTTTGGGGTGGTGTGTGACCCAGAATGCATCTCTAATGCAGCCAAGTTGTTACTGTAACTTATGGAGACAAAATCAATCATCTTTGAAGTGGGACTAGTTTGAGGTGCTGATCAACACCTGGTTAGAGAGCTTCATGCAGGCACTAGCTCTCTTGGCTGCCTAGTCTGTCCAGGTCAAGGTGTGCAGACTCACCTTTCTGACCCTTCTAATCTGCTCATTTCTCATCTGCTTTGTATGACCAGAATGATCAGAAGCCTTTCAGCTGAGCACCATCCAAGTTCAGCCCCCTTCAAACAAGTACAAAAGGAGGCCTTGCTCTGTTGCTTAACAAGGGAAAAACAACATTACAGGTGTTGGGGAGGGATTGAGTAGAAGATGCTCCTAGGTCTTTGTTTGCAGCTCTTTCCAACAGGCTGCTTTTCATCTCATTATTTATTTTTTTTTGCAGGATGCACTTGGTTTATTCTGCAGGCTCTTTCAACAAGGGGGCTTTCAAACTCACAGTGTGGGTTTTGAATGTGAACTGCTCTTTTGCTACACACACACGTGCACCCACCCACCCACCCACCCTTTCTGTCTTCTGGCAACACTCAACTGTTTGTGTTCTTGGAAGCAGCTCCTTTGTTGGGATCACAACGCACAGGACTGCTGAGGTTTATTTTTGGGAAAGTAGCCATCATCACACCCTTCAGCACTTAATGCAGGAGAGTGTTCTTGTATCCTTTTCAGCCTTTTTGGTGGTGAAGTTGTTGCTGGTTTCTCTTTGCTGGCCTCTTGCTGGCCCTGCAAACACGAGACAGGGGCTCCCTCTGGAGCCAGAACCACCGTGACTCCAGGGACTCTTGTCTTGCTGAATCCATTGTGGTTTTCAGCTCAGTATTTCACCTCAAGCAGTTTTTTGGTTGAGCATGAAGGGTGCCTGTTGCCTGCCCAGCCTGCATGTGGTGTCCTTGGAAACCAGTAATTAGCTCAAGCAGAAGTTGGATAAACAGGGACATGGGCTTGATGATCTATGATTATATTTTTACACCAATGTTTATCACCTTCCATTCTGGAGGTTTCTACACAGATTCCTGTGACATCATACTTTTAAAACAGCGTTTCTCTGGATAAATTCCACTGAATTTGCCTGGCTATGAAGTGGCAGTGCCCCTTCTTGGGGCAGACCAGTGCAGCAGTCAGGATGCAACCAGAGCAGTCCTGTTGTTCCTGTGCATGAGTCTTAGGTCTGTAGAAGGGGGAGGTTGTTGTGATGGTCCCAGCTGGAGAATAGAATTTTCACTGTTGGGTTTTTTTAATCTTTATTTAGATCAAGTAGCAGTTGTTTACAGAGAAATTCTAGCATCCCTTGCAGGAAGGAAGGGTGAGCAATTAAATGGGGCTGTGCACCTTGAATTCAGCATAGCTGGGTGTTGCTGTACTGTGTAGGAGCCTTAGGAAGGCTCCTAATTTCAAGGTCATTTTACAGACATGGGAGCAGGTGACAATCCTGCCTTGGACAACTTAAGCACGTGCAGCCACATGAGCTTTTGTTGTGAGCCAAGGCTGGCTTAGAGGATGCCACCAAAGGAGATGGTTGGTGTTCCTGCAGTGTGGTGGGCCTGAAGGAAATCCAGGGAAGCTGCATGGCTTCTCCTGCCACACATGGTGCCAAAATAGTCAGGCTGGAGCTAACTGAAATTCTGGGCCTCCTTTGTATCACTTGTCAGTCCTTTTTCTCCTGACATCAGCCACTGCCAATCTAGGGCTGGAGCAAGTCTGGTTTGAAAGCTCCAGTCTCTGCATGTCACAGTTTGACAGTGAAGTGCCAGGCCTGGGGTCTGCAGGCTTCATGGTGATCTAGTGTGTGGTCAGATAAGCCTGAAAGGAAAGTGGAAATGTTGTCAAGCAATTAGGGAGAGCACTGGTGGCTAGGGAAGGGGAGAGGTGGCTGGGGGTGTTTGGAAACCTGTTTGGGGTGTGGAGGTTAAGATTCACATCTGGGCTTGCTGGATGTTAACGAGGTCTTGGGCTTGTAGATGGTACTGGGAGGAGCTGTGGTCATCCCAGTGGATGTTTGCCTGCCCAAGAGGTTCCTGAGGCAGAGGGTGCAGAGGTGCACTGGGTCTGCTAGGGACAGTCCTATCTCCAACCAGCATTTGCTTTCTAATAGACCAGTCTCTGAAGTGTCACCTCAGATGTCCCCTGTGTGCTGCTGTCTGCCAGGAAGAAGGTAAGCTCCCCAGGGCAGGTGGTAACCTCAGAACTGTGGCACCATCTTCTGGACCTGGTGAATAAGCTCTGTGTTAATGAAGGGGGTTTTTTGCTTAATTGTTTTGAAATTTAGGAGACAAAATTATTTAATATTTCCATTTGGATACTTTGTTTTCCTTAGTCTCATGAGGTCACTAGCCCTTCCTTTGTGGCATAGGATCCACTAATCTTGATGAATAGAAGCTCCTGAAGAACCTTCCTTAGCTGCTAACTGCTTTCCATAGGTGTCTATAGGTATAGGAAGGACCCTCAGAGAAGTGCAGGTTGTGGCACAGAGCATTTAAGTTCCCTGGGACAGTTTCTGTTGTGCCCCTGGGTCTGGTGTGAAAAAACCCCTGTCCTCTGGAAGCCTCAAGTTAAGGAAAAATGGAGGATCAGACCTTTGTCTTTGCCAGGCAGTTGTTGCTCCTCATACCCCTTTGCTGCTAGATAATTTTAGCATTAATAGGACTGTTACATATTTTGGCTTTTGTTCATTGCTCTGCCAATATGTGTTTGAATGACTGCTTTGGTGTGATTTTCTTGCAGGCTGAGTTATAATGATTGGTTTCCTTAGTGTTGTAAACAGCAATATTTCAGCTTCAAGTAAATCTGACACAAAGGCTGAGTTTTTATTATCAACAGGGTTTTTATTATCAACAGGCTTTGTGTTGGCAAGGAGTGGAAAAGAGTCAGTGTTAATTGTTTCATTATACACAGTCCTTGTGTCAGGTTTGTAGAAATCTGAGAGGGACTGAGGAGAGCAAGTTGCCTTTGAAATGTTTTCAAAAGGTTTATTAGCAGGCAAATTGGTGTGGAAATCTGTGAATGGGGATGACATAGAGTGAGGAATAAGCTATTGGAGCCAATGTTGGCTGCTCCCTTTTTGAACAAATGTCTTTCCCAGGGAAAGATCAGTTTTCTCTCTACTCAAAAAAAGAGTGATAGCTGGTCCTGTGTTTGAATCATGTCTGCTTTTAAAGTGGTTGAAATAAAAGAGGATATTTTCTTTTAGGTTGACTAGACTTGATATACTTTGTTAAAATAGCATGGGATTCTGTATTGTATAGGAATACATTTATCATGCAACAAAGTTTTCAGGAAATACTGATATTTGTTTTTGTGATATATGGTGTTGTGATCCAAGGAAAAATATATCCTGACAGCTTTTGGTGCCTGTGCATTATAATCCAGTATTTATTAAAGCAGGTGATGGACTGTCTTCTGTGTCTTAGAGAATTGTGACAAAAGGGTCCTGACTTTATGCAAGAAACTTTTCCAGATCCCTCATATGAGCTGATGACCTTTTTGCAGCTCAGCTTTCTCAGCTGGTGTGCAGCATTTGGAGCAGCAATGGGCTTTTTCCAGGGTCTCCCTGACAAGTGCAGCTCAGAGGCAAAGCTGGCAGAGGAGCGTGTGTTACTTTGGGGCTTAAGATAAGGGGGAATATTTCCTTTCCTAAAATATTTGAATGCTGGTACTTCAGAGTGCAGCTGAGCTGCGTCAGTCAGTCACTTACTAAGAAGAGAAATGAAGAATTGACTTGATGAGCATTTTGAAAGGGCAGCTGATGCCTGTAGGCAGCAACAGACACGTGAAGCACCTTCCGTGCCCACCCAGCACTGGTGCCAGTGAAGAAATGGTCAGTCTGTCACAGGAAGGTTTGTCCTGCCTCAGCTCTGAGTCTGCCTATTGATGTTTCACATGTTGTCATCTCTATGCCAGCTCTTTCCTGAGCGCTCACCTCTCTCATCCCCAAACCCTTTCTTCCCTCACTGGAGCAGCACCTGCAGTGAAGGAGTTTTCTGCTTTAGGTTTCTAACAAGTGCCCTCTCGTGGTGAGCGGCAGGTTCTGCACGCGGGTCTTGCTCATTGAGCGGTGGAAATTCTTGTACAGAATCCTCGTAGCATGGATCTCTTGTAGTCCTACACAGCAGGTGAATGTCTTGCGTCCTTACACATAAATACTCCACTCTTGGCTCATTCCAGTGATGGTTTTGCTTAGGCTGGAGGATGTGGCCCTTAGTCCTCAAGGGGTGGTGGGAATCCCTCAGGGGTTTGGGCTGTTGAGGTGACAGATGCTGAAGGGAGGGGAACATCTCCCTGCTGAGGAAAGGCTGAGGGAGCTGGGTCTGTTGGGCTTGGAGAAGAGGAGACTGAGGGGTGACCTCATCAATGGTCACAAATATGTAAAGGGTGAGTGTCAGGAGGGCAGAGCCAGGCTTTGTGCAGTGATGTCCAGTGACAGGACAAGGGGCAGTGGGTGCAAACTGGAGCACAGGAGGTTCCATGTGAATCTCAGGAAGAACTTCTTTGCTGTGAGAGTGACAGAGCCCTGGGCCAGGCTGCCCAGAGAGGCTGTGGAGTCTCCTTCTCTGGAGACATTCCAACCCCCCTGGCCACGTTCCTGTGTGATGTGCTCTGGGTGCCCCTGCTCTGGCAGGGGGGTTGGACTGGGGGAGCTTTCCAGGTCCCTTCCAACCCCTGGGATTCTGGGATTCTGTGATGCCAGCAGCTTGAAAACTGTGGCACTTGGTCCTTTGCCTTGGTTTTGTAGGTTGTACTGTGTATAAATTTTAAATACTGCAAAAACCATATTATTAACTTGTTGTGATTGTTCACATCAGGGACAGTCGGGGTGAAAACTGAATTTGCAGATCCCTGAACTGGATTGCAAGGCAGCACTGGTTTACATTGCAAGAGAAAAGGGAGCAAGGTGCCCTGTGAGACTTGGTGTGCTGCAGGCTGTGTGACCCTACCACCTCTGAACCTGTGACCAGTAATGTGCTTGAACCCCAGCTTGCAGAAAAGTGGGCATTTTTCTGCATGAAAGACAAGTTGCATCATCTTAAGATTTTATTGGTTTGCCTGAAAGACGCTAATTCAATTATAGATATGAATACAAAATAGAAACCTTGGGGCTAAAGAGCAACACTGGGACTTCAATTTGGGATTTTTGAGTAATACTCAAGTGAAAACAACATATTTTCTTGAGTTATGAAGCAATTCTTATACTTAAGAGCTCCTGGTAAGCAAAACCCATGAGCAACCTGCACAGTGCAGGCATATTCTTAAAGAGCTATGCTAAAGAAAGTTTCTGCTTCAGTATTTTACTGACTTTTGCCTAAAACCTGATCTACACCTTGACTAACTAATAAGGGAAAATATTCAACTACAATGACTGTTTCTGATTTTGTAGCTGAACAGTGAATAATCAGATTTGGAGCTTTCAAACTTGTAACAGGAATGCTAGCTAAAATAAATGTTACATGTTTCAGTCTAGGACCATGACAAATACTTATTCAAAACCTTTTCTTGAGTTTCATTGGGATGCTGTGATGTGAATTCAAGATGAGTTGAATCAATTTTGTTCACAGGTAGTTGTAGAGCAAGGCTGTTTGCATTAATAGTGACAGCAGTCACTGGGTGGTGATGGAAGAGGTCATACCTGCAGTAATGTGTGCTGGAGCATAAATTGAGTAGCTGAGATGAAAGGGAGGCTCACTGAGTTGCTACTGTTGTGGAATTTAAGACATTTACCCTGCTTCCAGCAATCCATTTGAAAGTCAATGGCTGGAAACCAAATGACTTGAGGGTGTGTTCCTTGGCTGTAAAGGCACCTTTGAGTAATCTTTCATGAAGTGATTAGGTGAGAGAAGGGGGGAAGATAAGATTTTTCTTCTTGATCTCATAATTGTACTCGCAAGCACATAATATAACCAGAAGTTTCCTTTTAAGAGGATGTAGTTTAAATCCAAGTGTTACAATTTATATATTGCTATGATGTGAGGCCTTCTCAGGAGTTAGTAGGGGAAGATCCAAGAGCCAAACCTATTTGGGGGCTCAAGTTTAGAGATCACACACTGCCTATACTGATTATGACAAGGCTGTAATCATAAGGGGTGCTTTGCAAGTTTAAACCTGTGTTGCAAACTCAGGTTTAATACCAGCCATAAGCATTGAAGAGAATGTTGCACAGTATGTCACTTGATGAACCTGATTTTGCCTCTCTTAGCCTGTGTGCATTTTAAGCATGTGCTTACAACCTGCATGCCAGGCTTCCTGAAGAAGCTGCACATCTTTGGAGTTCTTAATTTCAGGTAAATAAGAGGTGAATCAAAATAATGTCTTGGTCATTGAAAAATATATGAGCTGTCTGATGTGTAGTAAGGACATGGAGTAGCACATTTCTGTGACTTTTTATTTTAGAACAATTTTTCCAGTGTCTGTATCCTGGAGCCACTCAAGCAGTGGATTTGGGTGATGTGGATCACATACCTCCCATGCACTGGAAGCCTCATGTATTAAGGACTTTTTTCTAAAGCATGAATCTAAGTTCATCTTTGTATGATGTTCCTGAAGAAAAGAAGAAAATACTGTTGGGAGTCAGTCAAGTACTTGCTAGCTTTACTGGCAGAAGTGGAGGGATCTATGTTGTTCTAGGAATGCAGACTTCTGTGACTGTGCAGAGCTGGGTCCACACCCCAACCAACCACTCAAACATCCAGGGGTAACAGGAGAACCTGCAATTGCAAAGGAGGGTTTGTCAGGGGAGATTAAATGACCACTTGTTAACTAATCACACAAGTGTCTTTCATCTGCTGCTGCCTGTAGGCAACATGGGAACATGGTTTCTATTAAATCTGTGGTTCCACTGAAGGGCACAAGCTTTCATTGTTATCTTTTTTTTTTCTTCCCTTGGTTGGGTTTGTTGTGTTTTGTTTTGGGTTTTTTTTCCCCTGTCTGATGGCTGAAGCTGGATTTCATTACTCCAGTGGGATGCCTGCCCAAAGTTCTTATGTCCATGCCAACGAAATTAAATCTCCTTGCAAACTGATACAATTGCAACAGATATGGGGTTTTATTTATTGGTTACTTTTTCAAGAGCAGTTTCATTTGATACCTTTTTAAAAAAAACACACAATACGTTTGAGTTCAGCATAACTGTTTTATTTGCACTTTCTTGTGTATTTATGAGCTTTAAATGAGGATGATGCTAATAAAAAGGGTAATGTCAGTTAAATTTAAAGCTGTTCTGCAGATTTCTCAGCTTTATGGTCTTTATTACTTTTATTACTATCATATGAGCAATGTAATAATGTGTGTTTCTGTCATATCACATGGGGATTTTTTTGTCTTCTCATTTTGATCTCCCATGGATAAAATGACAAACATAAATAGTATTTTGATTTCCTTTCCTGGTCCTAGTGATCTAATTTCATCTGTAATAGCTGGTTCTGTATTTTTTTCTGTCAAAGTTATTGCTTTGGCAGTAGTGTTTGCAACTAGATGAAAGGAGCACCTGATTTGAATGGACAACATAATCCTCTGGAGGGCTCAACCAGATTAGATGCTAAAATCTTCGGTTGGTTCTTGCATCCTGGGGGTGCAGCTGAAGCCCAGTGACAATCTTTGTGTTGCAGACACCAGTCAGTGCAATGTGCAGAGTGTTCCTGGCTTCTACAGTCTTATGTGTGTCTTCCCTCAGCTCTTGAGGGACACCTGGAAAAGTCCTTTTCACTTCTCTGCAATTTTCTACTCAAACACAACACAAAGTAGAAGGTGGAGAGATTTGCAAGTCCAGCTTGGAATAGGCAGGTATCTGCTGTAGAAAAAGACCTTCAGATATGAGTGTAGAAATCTCTCCCTACTGTGTGTTTCTTTACATGACTGAGTCCCAACATTAGCTCAGCAAATTAGGTCTTATTTGCCTTGGGTACCAGTTCATCAAATCATATTAAGTATGTATTTATACTTCTCCTAGCTGAGAAAAGTATTCAGGCATGTAATTAAGTCCTTTCTAAACCAGTAGGATATAAGTA